>NC_072459.1:5062750-5379000 GCF_027596085.1 Anoplopoma fimbria
TACAATATCCAAAATCTCAGACATTAAATAGTCTCATATCATGACGTCAATATAATATTTCTGTTTTGCCCAGCCCTGCTGCTGTGCTGCTGTTGCTCTCAGTGAGCTTTGTTTGGTTGAACCGTGCAGAGCAACACACAGGAGCCCATTCGTTCAGTGGAATTTGTGTATCTGATCGTCCAGTCTGTCATTTACTCACAGTATCACAGTCACCACTGAACAGTATCGGCTCAGAGGAATAGCCTCACCACATATTATGTTGTCAAGACTGTGCTTTGAGCCTGCAATTGTTCCAAGACCGAGCTCACCCACTGCCATGAAACAGGTCTCCAGCCGCAGCATCAGGGCGTGTCGGTCTCTGGGATGCATCGTTGAGAAAACTGAACTAACAGATCCACCCTGCCAATCTGCCCCGGCCGTGAATCCTCAGGAGTATACAGTGAACACAGAGGCCCTCTGTCTGACCTACATAGGAAGTGCTGCTGTCGGCTGAGACGTTTCACTGTGATTTACTGTATATTGCTCTACTGTAGCTTTGATATTCTGCCAGTGTGCTGTGTTGATAGTTGTAATATACAGCTGATATTACCAGTTTTCTTATTACTTCATAGAGGTCTATTGTTTTTGTGGTTTTCTCTTGCACAATTAGTGCCACATTTAGTGTGCCTAAATGAACAGGATGTTCTGTACTTCATCAAGTACATGAAGCAACTTTTTCTTTTCAAATCACAGAAAAGATTGAGACATCTTACTTTAAATATGTTTTCTCCTGATTATAGTGCATGCTCCACTCCACAACACTTGCCCTCAGTTTAATTTAGGACAAAGAGAAAGACGTATAGTTTAATATGTTCATTAAAGCTAATAATGTAATATATCCTGCAGATAAGAAGGCAATTCATGTGGAGCTCTGTGCTCTTCCTCAATACTACTTTGTGTTGTTTCTCTGTGGGACGCTTTGGAAGCCCATTATCCCCTCTGTTATTGACGTGAAAGTGGTTATCAGCTATGAAGTGCCCATAACCCCGTCCCTCTGTCCACCAGTCCATCCTGTTACTGGGAGGTGTGGCGCTGGCCTGTCTGGCCCTGGACCTCCTGTTCCTGCTCTTCTACTCCATTTGTCTCTGCTGCCGGCGGAAAAAAAACGAGGATCGACCCAACGCCGACTGCTGCTGCACAGCGTGGTGCGTCATCATCGCAACACTCGTCTGCAGGTGAGTCAACATCTGGATCAGGGTCGGGAGGATTCAGTTCAGGTTTTCGGATCCCTAAGCATATTTAACTAGAAAAGGGATTATTCCATTATTATCCTGGAAACTCATTTCAGAATATCATTAGACAGATTAGAGAGCGGGACACAATGATCTTGCTGTGGGTCACCTGACTCGTGAGAAGAAGGCCTCTCTGTCTCAGGAGTGAATCATCTTTAAGATGCATGCCTGGCATCCACCAGTTGTATCGTTGACGCTTGCCACTTTACATTCACAAACCGAGAGACAAAGATACAGGAAGAGGCAGTGCACCAGTCAGCAACTCGCCAATCTCAGCTCAATATGTAAATCATATGTAAATGATGAGGTCAGCACTAAACGCGATCGAAAGCTACAGGCAGCCTGCTCCTCTGTATCGTTAAGACACCAAACCAACAGCAGAGGTTTTACATTTCCATAGGAAATATTAATTCACCACACAAAACGATGCCTTGGTCCAATTAAATCACATTTCCCCAAAAAACAGCTTAAACCCAAAGGACGTAATTACCAAAAACTGAGCGTCTAAAGCACGACACCCAGACTGACGGCCACGAAATTGCATTGATAAACAAGTTATTTGCCAATTTATTTGGAATTTTTAATGAAAACTGCTGAATAGATGTTCATTATGGGTTATAGCAGTCGCAAAAAACTCTGCAGGCGTGCTCGGACTGTACAGTAGTGCTGTGGGAAATTATATTTGTATGTGCGCTAAAGCACAATGGCTACAGGACTACTATATACGTACATTGGCTTCATTTTGACGTTTTGTTATATTTATCTTTGAAGCAGAGGGTGTGAGAGCTGTACCACCTGGACATGCTTTCTGTCCCTGAACACTGCATTTGTTTCCTGTTTTCCTACTCCTGTTGATGTGCGACTGGAGAGCCATCACAGTTGATTCAGAGTAGCACAAAGAGCTCGGGGACCTGATGAGTACAAGAACTGCATTACAATCACTGTATCGCTGTGTGTGTGTGTTTGTGTTTGTGTTTGTGCCCACACACAAATGTGTGTCAGTGAAACTAGGAAACACCGTTTCGGGGAGATCATACATTTCTTTGTTTTTCTTTTGTTCTTTGAGGGAGTCCACGCTTTGCGTCTGAGCACAAAGCGTTGCACCGATACAAACAACGTTCAGATCATCAAAGCAGGGAGGTTAGTTTTATTGTTTTGCTGTGACAACCCGCTCCTGATCACCGTTTCCACACTGCAGAGTGTGAGAGGAAGAGATTAGCAGCCCTCCAGGAAGCCGGGAAAACCCATTGATTCACTGAGTGCTGATGGCTTCGACTTGGTCCGACTTAGCTTGCAGTGATTCTTTTATCATCATCATCATATCACTTGATACAATCCTGTCTGGCATAGCATGGGGGTTAGCAAAAAGTCCAACGGCTGCAAACCAGGACGAGATATCGCCCCAGAAAGGGAGTTTATTTTTTGCCACTGAACTATGCAAACCAATATCAGGCTGAAAAGCTTCTCCTCTCTACTGTACATCAAGACACGGGATCGCAAATTGCACACAAATAAGATGTCGGAATACTTTATTTGTTTTTCTTGATCCCTATAGAAACTGTTTCCCATGCAGCCACCGGAACTGTTTTTCTGCGACCTGAGGCCGGTCTGTGCGAACGAGAGCTGATCTCCTGCCTCAGTACAGTCTTTGTGAGCCGTAGTGTGGGGTTTTGGGGGGCATAGCTGGTCCATTCCTGTGTGTTTCCATGGTTCTGTATGGAGTCTTTCTGCTGGAGCTGAAAGGAGCCCGTTGACTGGGGCTCTGGACCGACAGGGTTAACGTGGAGTTCACACGCCTCTCTCTCTACCCGCCTCGCTCTCCTCTCTGTCTCCTCTCTGTGTCTTTTTTGGCTAATCCCCCTCCTCCTCCTCACTAACCCCCCTGTCTCCCCGCCCTCCCTTTTGTCTCCCCTTCAGCGCTGGCATTGCTGTCGGTTTCTATGGGAACGGCGAGACCTGTGATGGAGTGAATCGGCTGACATATTCCCTGCGCCATGCTAACCGCACAATCACTGGAGTGGAGAAGCTGGTAAGACTTGAGGGCGCAAGTTATACCAACGTGTTTAATAATTCATCGCCCGTCTGCCATGAGCATCACTGGTCCCCCCCCCCTCCCCCCAGACCAACAGATCTGTGGAGTGAATCCCATTTATCCTCAACTCCACCATGACCTTGTTTGTCCCCGTGCCGGCTCTAGGTGTTTGACAGCACATCCTCATTGAACCAGACGGTAGAAGACAATCTGCAGCAGCTTGAGGGCCAGTATGCTCAGCACGCCGACTACCTGTCCATCATCCACAAGCTGCAGGGCCAGCTGGACGAGCTCTTCAGACAGATGGTGGAGATCCCCTTCTGGGAAAACGCCGACATCTCCCTGGAGGAGCTGGCCGTCCAGATCGAGCTGTATGACTGGTACAGGTAAGGGCTGTGATGGCGCAGTCAGAGCACTCATTCAAACAAAGAGGGCCATAATGCAACACATTACATATTCAGCTCCTGTCTGATGCTGCAGAGGAAGGAGTGGCAGCAGCAGTGAGCAACGCAGACAACAACAGACCAAGGCTCACAAAGACAACAAGGATTGCGTCGTAGATGTTAAGCATATAATTATCTGACTTACCAAGAACCACAAACCTGCATTGAGTTTGTTAGAATATAAAGAGGAGTTGTAATCCCTCAGGGCTATGTTGAGTTTTCTATACCTTAAATTATAAATATGCAAGTGGCTTATCAAAAGGTTTACTGTGTTTTTTATGTGTCAAAACATGAATCAAAGCAGAAATATACGAGATAAATGAGGGGCTGCAATTATATTGTCTAACTTCATCTTCAAGCGACAAGAATTTATTTATATTTTCATAATAACAATATTGAAATACAATGTGAAAAGGGTCTTTTGTAGTAATCTCTTTTGTATCCTTTTGGCATTCTTAGAATAAATTATCCCTGGTTTTGAACATATTTGTATAATTAATTGTTCATTAAATAAGAATTTTCTTTTATAAGCTGAGAGATTGAATTCATGTGCTTGCTCTGAAGATTGAGCTCTGTCATGTCAGGTCTATTAGGAGATGCTATGCTGTGCTGCTCTTGGCCATTTGTTGCTCATGACATTTGTCCTCACAGGTGGCTGGGCTACATAAGCCTGCTACTGTTCGACGTCCTCATCTGCCTCCTGGTGCTGTTGGGCCTCATACGCAACTCCAAGGGAACGCTCATAGGGTGAGTCTCATCACGAGGGCACGGACACGAGAGCGCCAGAGGGGGAATCATTCTCCCCCTGGGGGATGATTCTAGCTGTTGTCACTGTTTAATGAGCGGTAATAGATGATACATAAAGCCTTCAACCCATCAAGGCCATCTTGTCATTTTAATTTAGTCGGTATGAATTTATGCCCTATAAAATATCAGCCCAGTCACAATTCATTTAGCATCATGACCCTGATATCCTCAGTATTGAGGTGATTGTTAATGACGCACTTAAATCTGCAGCTTTGCCCTTTTATATTTGTCGCTAACTGTTGTATATTCAATAAGGCAGCTTTAAAAGGGCCATTTGCATTTTATAGGCACTGAAAATAAAACTGAAAATGCAATAAAGTCTGCCAAAGTAAATGGGACCACTCACACCGCTCCGTTTTTCTTTTTTAATGGTGGATCAGGGCTAAAAAGCAGATAGGGAATCAAACAGTTTATTTGCATATAGTATGTTAAATAAGTCGTTAAGTACGTTTGGTTATTGCCTTGTATTGTTTTTAAAGACTTTAGTTAATTTAAGATCTTTTAAGGTAGTTAAACTAGTAGTTTTTAGTTTTTTTTTTACCCATTCCACACTTTTGCCATAGAGTTTCCAGCACATCATTATATACATATAATCTGTTGAACCTCCTACCAGACTCATTTTGTAAGACCTCAACTTTCTCCTTTTTGTTCTTTAACATAGTTCAACCTAAACACTCACAATTCCTCACAGTGTTTGGAGATGAGACGAGTGTTTCACTGACGATAGAAAGCTGGTCCAATGTTTAGCATGAGAGCTCTCGACACATACTAAAGGACCAACGTAATTAGCTTTAAAAACATCTCCTTCTCTACTGTACAGATGAACAGTATTGCTGTAACACTGCAGGTTAAAGGCTCTTAAACTCCTCCCCCCCCCCTCTCTCTCCCCAGGGTGTGCTTGTTTGGTGTAGTTGCTCTGGTGATCAGCTGGGCCTCCCTGGGGCTGGAGTTGGCCGTCTCAGCGGTAAGTGTCTCCATCGGAGCGTGATGCTGTTTTTCGGGGTAGAGCTGCTCAGGTCATTACGTATAATTGGTAAACACGATTTTGTGTGTGTTCAGCCAAGGACTGCAGAATCTGGCCTTGGAGGGATGTTTTTATTTTTGCTTAATCTGGAGAGTTGAAGGGTGGGAGAAGTTGATGAAATGTGGCAAGAAGTGACAAGAAAAACAGAAACACCTGTGTGATGTAATCTCACAATAAATACAATCCTAAAGATCCCCTCCAGACATGTTTAAAAACATATAATAATCATCATTTTTCCAACACTCCTTCTCCCTCATTGTAAAACCCAGAATCTATGAATATGCAGATCTTGTTTATTTCAACTTCTCTTAAAAGTATGTTTTCAGTTGATGTGTAATGAAGGTTTCCTGTTTTTCTTATTACACATGGAGGAGGGATTCATTTAAAATAACTACAGAATTGTTGTATTTGGTTATATCACAATTCCATTTTTTTTTTTTTACATTTTTTCTCGTCACTCCACAGTTTTCCAGAGAAAAATATGATTGTGAATAGCATTGTAGGCATACTATTGCAGCCATTGTTCCCAGAAGACCAAAGCAGCTAATTAGGCTGCTGTATGGAGGACAAAAACGACTTTATTGACGCTTGAACCTCAGCTGGGAAGGAGTCGTCAGCTGTCTCGTTGCTAACATGTTGTTTTAAGAGCTGCAATCAATCACTCCCATGTTCCATCCAACATGACAGTGTTTTCTTTTTTCTAGACCTCCAGTGACTTCTGTGTTGCTCCTGACACGTATGTCACCAAAGTGGCAGACCAGTATGGAATCATCAATCAAGGTATGAGTCACATACGAGTTTCACCCATATGGGACTGGGATGGGGGAACATTAGTCATATCACACTGAAGAGGACACTTTAGCGTGAGTTGTTTAATCCCCTCCCCCTTCCTGGTCTCAATGCTCCGATTATTGTGCAGCAGCGAGGCGGCATTGTTCTGAAGTCTTGTCCATGGCCCATAAAAAGACTCTAAAAATGACTGCCACATCTGCGGCAGGGTCAAGAGGGCGATGAGCTTCCTTTCATAAGCAGTACAGAAGCCTCTCTAACACATCTCCACTTAGTGATTGCCCAATCTGTCCCATGATGGGATGTGTGTAAGGGAAAAAGTGACGTGTGTGTGTGTGTGGGTGTGGTGTGTGTGTGGGGTGGGGTGGGGTGTGGGGAAGATGAGAGCAGCGGAGAAGAGGATCAGAGACACAATATGTTTCCTGCATCCCTCATCAGTCTTTAAAAAAAATAAAAATGTGAAGATGCTGCTTAGATATAAAAGACTTCCTGCCTTCACTTTTTGTCTTTTTCTGCTCTCCTCTCTGAAATATGGCGATTGCTGAAAAACTAAAACCAAGCTTTTGGTTAATCAGGCCAGAAAACCAGAGCAGTCGCTGTAGATGTTGTTTGCACTAAACCGTATTGTTGCTGCAGATGTGAAGCTGTGTTTTGCTCCGGGGCTGATTTGTGCAGAATGGGGGTTTTCTGTTCTATTTTTACCGCCGCAACACATGTTAACTAGTCAGCCGTTAAGTCATAGAGTTCATTGTATTATGGAAATAATGCACTCAAAGAAAATAGCTACGATTACAAACCCCCAATATATTATTTGCCTGTACATGTAGATCACTTTACCGGCTTTTCAAAGGCAACATCTTGCTCAGTTTTTGTATATTTTCCCTTTACAGCTCATGCCTTCCTGAAATAACACCAGACAAATCTGTGGATAGCGCAAATTGTGTTATTATTACAACGGATTTATTGCTTTCTTCCCCTGAATAACTTGTATATTTTCTTGAACATGCATCATTCCCAAAACCCTCGTTGTTATTTTCTCGTCCCTCTGCTTTCTCCTCTTGTGTCAAACACATGGTCTCAATCCAAACAGAGAGTGAGAGTCAATCTGTGTGATTTGTCATGTAGCGGCCAGTATTTCTCTGTTAGTCTGATGGTTTCATTTGTTAAAAACACTTTACAAATCAGAGCAGCAGTGATTAAAAATGAGCTGCGTCTTATCAACAATTCTGCAGCAGTTTTCCAAGACAAGGACACAAAATCAGAATTAGTAAATCCGAACAACTCTCTGAATACTCAAAACAACTTTATTTAAATATTTCATTCTCAGCTTGTTTTGAGAAGGTTAGTCTCTGTCGAAAACATTTTTTTGATAACAAAATATCCTATTACCGGAGGGATAAAGTGCAGCCAAATATCTGTCCAATAACTATTCTTGTGACTGTAGCCTGAAGCCACAGATCAGCGATAATCAATCTGATTGTAAAACAGACTGGTGTTCAAGTCATTGTTACTGAAGCTTTTTTCATAAATGAGTTATGGTCATTTTCACATATTTCTCTTATTACCATGTAGCAAAAAGAAACACTTTTTTTGCTACATGTAATAAGAGAATTATGTAAAGATGCTTCCTTAAACATACATTAGTTTGATCATTATAAGCCATGATTGAGTCTTCTCTCAGCCCACTGTTTATTAGCAACCACAGTCCATTCTGTATGTCAGTGATACAACAACAACAACGTCAGCAGCTCCATCTAGTACCAAAAGTCTGACTCCAAAGAAATCTGCTCCTCCCGATATGTATGTGTGTGGGTGTATGTGTGAACCAAGCTGGCCAGATATGTACTTCTCTTCACCGGAAATCCTCCCGAGTTCGCTCAGCTGCGTGGGAAACGAGCTCCCGACTCAGCAGAGAGCGTGGACGTCACTCTCTCACTGAGCCAGGTCGGCCGCGGTGTTCTCACAGCTTGTATTTGTGGACGTTTCTGTTGCCTTTGAGTCACTCGGCGAGGATTTCTCATCCGATCCTACTCACTGCTGTGGGTTAGTAGCCGGAGTGGGCTGAAAAAAAAAACATGTGAAAGTCGAAATCCTCAATTATAGTCTGTTTTGGCTTCCTGGTGTTCTGTGACTAGAATACAAGTTTGGTCCTGTTGCACTTTTTAACAATAACCCCAGAGATGATTAAACCGCTCTTCAGGGATGTTTATCTGGAGCCTCTGTGCAGTTTGAAATGTTGTGCCTGAGCCTCTCGCTGGCTTTGTGCTCTGTTGTTGCTGCATCATGGGAAAAAACACATTCATTTATACTATTACAGCACGCGTGAACTTTCTTCTTTTAGAACATTTCACCTCAGAGCTCAGGATTAGCTCAGCGGGAGAACAGTTACAGAAGCAGTCAAGCTCTAACAAGGCGAGCAGGGAACACGACGAGGCAGAGCTGGAAAACAAAATGCAATGTCTCTGCATTGTTACCTGACTATTGGAGTCTTTCATCAAAACAAAAAGGTGATGGATGGAGCAGTGACTCCAGGAAGAGAAGGCTCAATGCAACTTGAAATAAGAGATGGAGAAAGCGAGAGACAAAGCGGAGTTTCCATTAGTGCTATAGGAATGAGCAGCTTTGATTTAAATGTAACTAAGTGAATCAAATGCAGCTTTGATTGCAGTTTATAATAAACACTATTAGTGCACTGTGCTTGTTCTAGTCCTGAAATAGAATGTACAAATCTCTTAACAAGCCTCCATGTCAGCTGCTCTGAATAGTCAAATAGTTTAAGGCTGGAACTAAAGATTGTTTTTATTAGCGTTTAATCTGCCAATTATTTTCCCATTAAACGAATATTTGTTTGGGCAATGAAATGGACTATCACACATCTTTAAAAATAAAAATAAAAAAACTTGTGTGTGTGTTTCGTCCAACTAACAGTCCAAAGCCCAAAATGATTACAGCTCGACCAAATCTGTCTTACTTGCAGCAGTTTCTTGTTACTTATCGGCCAACATATACTTAGATACTGATATTTCTGTAATAAGCTAATATCAGCAGTTTTATCTGTGGGCCGATTTATCTGGTCAGACTGTTGACGGATGAGAATAATCGTTACTTACGTGTCTCTTCTAACATATCGTGTTCCTACTGTCCTCTTTGTTCACAGATATCCTGCAGCACTACCTTAGTTGCAGTTTGGAACGAACGAACCCCTTCCAGCAGGTTTGTTGTTTATATCGCTACAATTATTTCTGCATGTTTGAGCAAAGCATTTTCCCTTCAGATGAATACCCAGATTATGCTTTAAGCCTTGTTGTTTACTCGGTCAACATTCAGCTGGACACGCACTGTAGGATATAATGTTCTTTTATATTATTGTCATACATTCTATGTCTTCGATGTAAAGCCAAAAGCTAACGATTTATATGCTCTGTATCGTTCAATAACAAGATGACGCCTGCCACCGTTCCTCTTGTTCATATTGATCATGATAAGAGGAGGAAAACGTATAAGAGGCACATGTGCTGGCGCCATAAACTCGACCAACCTGGCCGCTATATTCTCCAGCCACACGATGCGTCATGTAGCTGCTTTTAGTCGCTCTGTTTGCCACTCTGCACAGTGAGAAAAAACTTTAACGTGAAGATGATTATACTCAAATCTCAGCAGTAACAACACTATAGACATATTGTCTGTATAATGCAAATGAGCCTGTAATGGGTGGGATTTCAAGTGGGCACAATGAGTCACTCACTCTGTTTTTCCATGCAATAGCACAATACTTCCCATCCTGCCAGCAGGAACACTGGTGCAGAGAAGCTTTTCCTGCTGCGTGTGCGTGTGTGTGTGTGTGTGTGTGTGTGTGTACTGATAGCATGCGCTTGCATAAGAAAATGTGTGTTCGAAGCTAGAGAAGAGGAATGGCACTTTTACTTTGAATCTTTAGTTTGCTTTAATGGACTACCTTCAGCAAACCACATGAATAAATCACAACTCCTGCTGAGTGCTGTTGAAGTCCAGGCATCTATTGTTAGTGTGACTGTAAAGAAAAGGAAGCTATGGGTACAAAATATAAAGAAGCCTTTCAGCTCCCATCTATAAGCTGTCAGCACGCTTTTACTAGACGTCCACGCGACTACGAAGGGAGACAACCGCGGGCCCTTCATTATTAAAATAATGGAAATGCTTCATTTCAGAAACTCTCCGGGAGCCACAAAGCGTTAGTGGAGATGCAGGACGACGTGTCTGAACTGCTGCGATCCGCCACCAGAGAGTACAAACAAACTCAGGTATGTATGCAGCGCCGTCACTACGCCCTTTACCAGACACGACACATTAACAGGGTAGCTGTTACCCTCCACCCCCACCCCCACCAGGTCACAAGCTGTCCTGTACTATTGTCCTGTTTGTGTTGACATGAATGGGACCAAACGACTGACCTGCGGGGGAAGTGAAGTGCACCTGTCCCCATAAAGGTCTGCTGACGGCCCACCTGGGACCCGCATTATGTCCGTTCAGCCGCATTAGGCTTTTCACTGGCCCTTGTCAATACAACACTGCGGTATTGTCCCAGCGCTGGTCCTTACACTGTGTTGACAGAGGCACAAATGGGAGCTGACATTGGGAATAGAGAGGGGCATATTTCACTTCACATGCCCACACAGAGAAATGTGCTGACGTTGTGGAAATGTTTATATCAGGCTATCAGACGTATTTTTTTTTTTCCCCGCTGGAGGAAGAGAGGAAACGAGCTATTCAAATGTATCGTACATTAAAATCAGCTTTTTCAGCCGGAGCTGCTGTGTGCTGTTGTATATTTATGAAAGACACTGATAAAGAATTTGATTCACTTGTCACCTACTTCCCTCTTTTTGCAAATGTTTGCACTTTCTATTCTTGACTTTTACACTATTGACAAGCAGGAAAACTACCATTTTGTTGCATATTTATAATGCAGATATTGATTATATATTTTTTTTTTTGTGCTTAGTCTTAGCATCCAAGCAAACCCAGATGCCAAAGTTGGATTTCAAGTTAAGCCTGTTTCAACATGTCTAATTCTGTTGTTTTTGTTTATTTTTTTTTATTCCAGAGAAGTTTAGAGGAGATCCAGGGGATACTGAACACCACAGAGATCAGTCTGCATCAGCTCACTGCCCTGGTGGACTGTCGCAGCCTGCACATGGTGAGCGTGGAGGAGAAGACTCACAAACCGTTCTGATTGCAGAGTTGCTTTATGTCTGATGAAAAAGAAAAAGGGACCTGGACGATTGATTTGTTGCGACGTCTTCGTGGGGCAGCTCGGTTGTATAAATCCAACCTTTCTCTTCATGCTCGTGCAGCCGACCACACCTGTCACCATCAATAACATTTTGCCTTCCTGTATGCGAGCTCTCGTCCAGTTGATGCAGGCTTTCTACCATTTCTGGAGCTGGCTGAATGACAAGTACTTGGCTTCTTGCAAAGCTTAGGCGGATTGGCCCTCAGTGGCTTCCAAATTCCAAGTGCACACGTGCAACTGTAGCACTTTTTTTTTTTTTAGGGCTTTCCGCTCTGGCGTCTCTCTTAAACATCCAGACGCTAAAGCCCATTACTTCATGAAAATAAGAGCATCTGCAGGAGAATGCTGGATGCGTTTCCGCTGTGCCGTGCATACAGAACGGAGATACTCACTCATGATACTGATGGGTGTAGTGGGTGTAGTGGGTGTAGTGCTTCTCTTCAAATCTACATAAAAATGCATTGACTTCCTTCTAGTTTGCCAAACATGAGCTCATTGGTTTGACCCAGTTTAGATCAGAAAACCACAGCAGATGCATTTTAAAGACCTTTTAAAATTCACATGCTACGGAAAACATAAAAGCGCCAGCCTTTTTACTACTTTCTTGGGTTTGAATGCAGACCCTGATCTGGTCACACGTGCCATAATAAAAGTGATGTCCCACCCCGTCTTTGCAGGACTTTGTCCAGGCCATGACGGGACTGTGTTACGACGGACTGGAGGGCCTCATCTACCTCGTGCTCTTCTCCTTCATCACTGCCCTCATGTTCAGCTCCATCGTCTGCAGCGTGCCTCACACCTGGAACAGCAAGAGGTGAGACATCCGCCGGCCTCCTACTCACCCCTTCAACTCAAAGCTGCATAGGAAGCAGTGCAAAAAGCTTTTAGTCAGAGTTTGTGTGCAGGACTGCGTATACAGTGAGAAATAATTTAAGAACGTAAGCCTATCAATTAATTATGGTTTTGTGGTATTCCTACTATTCCTCTTCAGCACTTGTGCAGCATGAGAACGACACACACAAATATATTTAGGATAAATAAGGCTGTGTTTATCACCGCGACGTGTCCAGAAGGCTACAGCTGCGTCCTCAGATAGATTGCTTCCGGTTATCACCCTCTAATTGTGCCGAGTTTAGCCTGAATCTATCATAACCCACGCCTGGGCTGGTGTCTTTATCTGCAGCAGAGAGGGGCGAGATCATTCTGATGTCTTTGTCCCATCAGCAGCAGATAACGTTTGCAAGCATGGCTAAGAGGAAAGAGTTCTCCCTGACACAGCCGTCGGCTCAGCTGCAGCACATAATTAACTGATCCCTGCTCACAACTGGGGGCCATGTTCATCAGTTGGATCTCAGCTGGTGCTTCCTGTTAGAAAACAAAGGCTCACACGCTACCAGTCTGTGTTCTCACTGGTCCCTGCTAAGCTTGTTCTGCTTTACTTTTCTAATGATGCAAGCAAACTAATTAATTTTATCCCATCTGGAATTAAATGAAGATTTATATTTGTTATTCAGGCTAAGCATTTCTAAGGTCGGATTATTCTTATTAATAAGAATTGATTAATCACTGTTTTCTCTGATATGCACACTTGGATAATAAATGTATTGTTGGACATTCATTGCACCGAATGACACTTTATGAGCTCATGGATTAGCTATGCAGAGAAAAAAAAGCCTGTGGGATGAACACTAGAGGGAGACAGGCTCCGTGATGTCGGTGTCATTGTTGCTCTGTTGTGACAGACCGTGTTGAGAGCATTGTTGTTGTATCTCACGTTCACCATCGGGCCTCATTGTTTGAATGTGGAATCTCATTTGCTCTGAGTAAGTAGGCTTGACTGCTTTAATGTGACAACGTGAACAAATGCATTTATTATTGTTACACTAAATTAGGTCTAATTTTTCTGCAAAAACTGATCCAGTTACATGAGGCTATTTTTACCATCTTTGTTCAGTCCTATTAAGGTCAGCGGAAAAACTGCTTCGTCTTTGCTTCACACAGCAGAGACTTCATGTAGTTTTTTCTCCCTCAGGCAGGTCGATGAAAGTGAATCAAAACGTGACCACGTGGCTCCTTTGTTATCAGTCAGATAGGACAGGGGCTCCCTCTGCTGGTGGTGGTGGTGCTGGTGGTGTAACTGCAGCGCTGTGTGATGTTTGCAGGAACGAGGAGGACAGCGAGGACGAGTCTCTGAGCCACGGGGGAAGGCCGAACCACGACAACCTGTACCGGGTCCACATGCCCAGCCTGTACAGCTGTGGCAGCAGCTACGGCAGCGAGACCTCCATCCCCGCCGCCGCCCACACCGTCAGCAACGCACCTGTCACCGAGTACATGTAAGTCACAGATTCAAACCACTGTGAATGTGAAGAGAAAGTTGCATTAAAGGCAGAAGAGCCAGACTGGGGCTGTGTGGCTGCTGTCAGATACTTCATGTAGTCAGGAGCCAGTTTGTTTGTCCCCAGAGAGGAGATCCGCTCTCCTGTAGAAAGCCCTGCAGTGAACAGCAGATGCAGCTGTTGCTCTCCAGCTGTGAAGCCTGTGAAACTCAAAGCTGTCGGCCTCATGAGTCAAGCTCAAGTGTCGGGGGGGAACTTGGGGGAGGGGATCTCCCATTTTCTCTCTCTGTGTTTGTAATGCCTTAGTATGCTGAAAACTGACGTGGAGAGTTTCTTGTATGCGGCATATTGTCTCATAATCTTTTAAAGCAGTGTGTCGGGGTTAATGCACTTCTCAGCTGGTTGTGTGTTTTTGATCTGGTTGTGTGTTTAATTCAACAGGGCTCAGAACGCCAACTTTCAGAACTCTCGCTGTGAAAACACGCCTCTGATAGGACGAGAGTCTCCTCCGCCCACGGTAAGTGTCGCCTTCCCTGTAAAAAAAAAACACCAAAACCAAAAACATGAGAACTGTAGGAACACCTCTGGATCATTTGAAAGGGTCTGACCATAAGCCCTCTTCAAAAATGATCCAGGAACTATGCAACCAGAGGAACTCAGATCAGGGACTGAATTAGGATCTTTGCACGTTTCTGTTTGCGTTTCAAGCTCTTATGAAGAACCGTGAAGATTAGGAAAGTTAGACCAATGAAGAAGTAAAAACTATGGTATATCACTGCACCACATAAGAAAAGCAGACGCATAAACATAATTAGTATTTTCTTTGAAAAGCAACAGTGAATCTCATCCAGCTCTGTACTAGGGAGGCTAAACACAAATGGATCAGTACGTGATGTGAAGTGTCAAACCTGACATAATGTATATATATCTTACATAGCAGTGTTTTCATTTCATTTTTTTGGTCTTAAATTTGATCCAAGTTGGAAAGAGAATAAAGAATCCATCATTTTCACTCATTTATGGTGAACGTCTTGGTCCTCAGACCTTCATCAGCTACATCATAGACAAACCGAACCATACGTATGTAGACAGGCTTCAGTTACGTTTGATTTTGTATTTGAAGAGCTCATTTTAATTCTTACAGGGAAGTGTTATTCCCTGATGAGAGTTTATGGCCTTTTACACACACGTTTGGTGCAGCTTGTCAGTTTGGACTTTGCCTGCAGGATTCTTTTTGAAACTTTCAAATCAACAGTTTTTGTTCCTCTACGAGACTGAAATTGCAACTTGATAAAAGTTACCAAGTTTGACGTGTAACAGGAACAAACCTCAGTCATTCCCTCCCCCCCCCCCACCCCCGACCTGACCTGAACCTCTACCAGAGATCCTGCCCCCCCTTCCCCCTTGGACCTAGACGCTGCTTTGTGTATCTTCTCTATACTCTCTTTTTCTCTTTTTTTTTTTTTCGTTTTTTTCCCCTGCGAACCCATACAGTTGTATTTGACTGCCGCGGACAGTAACAGCGGTCAAAGCTGGCAGTTAAAGCCTTCGGACAGTTCAAGATCGTTTTGGTAACCTCATCTGCTAACAGGTACAAAACATGCCCGCCTCCTCCACCTGCTGGCCTGTTCCTCCTCCACCTGCTGGCCTGTTCCTCCTCCACCTGCTGGCCTGTTCCTCCTCCACCTGCTGGCCTGTTCCTCCTCTGTGACACCTCCCAGACTCCCAGCTCTGCTCACCCTCTATTCAGGTCCCACCTCCCCTCCCCACTCCTCTTCTCCCCCCCCATGTCCTGACTCTTGCTGAGTGTCCCACCTGGTGTCTCACCTGACTTTTTGTTTCCTGTGGCCCTGGGCTGCATGTCGTAGTCCCCCCCCCCCCCCGCACCACAGCTGTATACTGGGAGGAACATGTGAAGCTGTAGCCCTCTCCCCTGAGGCTCACTGTAAACTATGAGTCAATGTCAAGTCATGAAGCCGTTAAACTGTTTCGCTGATCACCTGCTTTGACTTGATCCTTGGGTTTGACCTTGAGCTCATGGGGGGGGTTAAGAGTCAAATATTTAGCACCTGTATCTTAAACACATTATCGATTCAGTTATTGGGTGTGTGACAGAGAAAACACCGCTTAAAGGTGCCCCTTTTATAACGACCTTGTATGTTTTTAGCTGGTGTCTTTTCAATTTATGGTATTTTACCCAAAGCTGCTGCATTTTGTGGCAAAGACAAATCTGTCAGCTGATTCACGCGCTCTGCTGCTGAGCGCTGCTGCCACTACGGATTTGAACTGAACATATTTAGACTGACGGATATTTGGATGAATCAGTCAGATGTAGATGAAGGTAGTCTGTTTGGGTAAAAGTAGAAGTTATTTAGTCTCAAAACTCTAGTCTGAAAATGGACAAAACAAGACCTTAGGCTGTGGGAAATAACAGACATTTTCACAATTTTCCGACACGTTATAGGCAAAACAGAAATGAATGGTAATGACATTTTTTTTTTATTTAACATCCAAGTTAAGTTTTTAGCCCATATTGGTGCAAATACTCTGCTTTGACATCCTCAGCAGGCTGTCCAAATGACTCTGAAGGCCGATCGCAACATTAGAAAAATATATTACAGCTGAAAAACAACTAAGTCAACGTAGTGTTTCCACCTGAGTTTGAAATGCAGCCTTTTTGTGCTTGTATCGCCTGAGTTCAAGTAAACTGCATGGGTGCATCCTAAATGTTTACGAATGTGCACGAAGGTTAAAAGCATAAAAAAGTGAAATTATTTAAACCAGAATTAATGTTGAATATTTACAAAACATCCTTGTACTCTGATGTCGTCGTCGTCCTCTGTAGCTGTCGCTGTGATGTTCTTTCTGTACGTGAATCATTTAACATCCCTTTAGATTCCAGCAGTCTGCAGTAGATAGTTTGAAAGGTAAACTGTGTCTCTGATCTGATGAGTGAATTGTGTTCTGTAGAGCTTTGATATGTCTGATCAGTGTGTTTGTGTTTTCCTCCGCTGCTGCTTTTGATGTTTTATTTATCAAAAGGGTTTCTTCTCACTCCAAAACAAGCGCTGAGGCTTTGAATCTGTTGGGAACGGATACAATTCAGGGTTTAAAACCAGAATCTTTCAATTTTCAGTCATATAATAATGAAAAAATCTGTGTTTTAATGTGTTAGAAAGAAGTGATTTTTATCCTTTTTTTGTCCTACTTGTAAGTAACTATTCCCGCCACAAAGAGTGAAAGCATTAGTCATGTTGTGTTCTGTGTGTCATTTCCTTTTATTTATTTTTTTAACCACAGTACACCTCCAGCATGCGGGCGAAGTACCTGGCCAACAGCCGACCAGATCCCACCCCCCCTCCTCCAGCTCAGCAGACACCCGTGGACTCGTCCCGTCTGCAGCACTGACCGTCTCCGAAGCGTCACATCCACTCAGTCAGTTCTTATTCCTCACACCCATCAGTCACTCCTCCACCTGCTTTCCTCCACCGTCTCATTTGACTTCAAAACATAAAACCAGATGTGCTCATTCGCTGGTTGGTGAAAGCAAAACTGGATCAATCCTGCACATGATAGTTTACTACTGCAGGAATCACCGTCGGTGCTGGGAACTCGTCTGCAGCTCTGATGTGATGGAGCCTGAACTGACTTTTACACTCCAACTTATCATTTATTTTACATGTGAACGCACCGTGACACGTACAGTGTGACATCTAACGAGACATTGCAGTGTAGAGGTGCTCATAGACTAACATGATTACTACTGGTCGTCTATTTCTTATTTGTACTGTACTGTACTGCCCTCTCTCACTGCTGTGGGAGAAAAAGAGAGAACTGCCTTACACATAAATACGGGAGGAATCGACCGTTTTTCCCAGCGGAAGTGTAGAAGTTATTTCTCACATAACACACTCCACGTAGACTAGATTAATTTCACGGTGCAACGTTTAGTCTTTCTGCTGTGGGAATTGAAAATGCAGGTCTGCTGCGTTTGAATCATCAAGTAAGATTTGCATCATTCTCCAGCTAAAGTTGCCGTACTGTACACTGCTTGTTTTTTGCATTTTGTGTTAAATCCGACGTCTGGGACCAGTTTTCCTGCAGTGTTGCACGTTTTGCAGGAATTCAATTGTTTTAGTTGTTTCTTCTTCTTCTCTGGACACTTGTTATTTCCTGTGGCATTTTTTATTCATAAACATTGATGAGCCACTATTCTACAGCAGAATGACTGTAACTTGTGAAGCTGTGAACTTTATCCTGGCTGTGGCGCTCAGAGGACTGGATAACGGACAAAGAAGAGCTGCACGATGGAAATGCAGCTGTTTGGCAAGAAGAGTCTCAGCAGGACGACGATGTACATCCCCCATTCCCCCCCAAAAAAAAAAAAAAAAAAATGAGTTTGACAAAGATGAAAAGTTTTTATACTACTGGAAGCAGCCCTTTGAAGATGATGGTGAAGAAGAGGACAGAAGGCGTGATGTCTTCTGCAACATTAGACATTTTAACGATTATTTGCCTCTTCACCAGACTGCTTGTTATTCTCTCCACGCTCCTGTTGGGTTGTAAAGCCTCATCTCCCTGAACAGAACTGGGAATTGTCCTCACACACACACACACACACACACACACACACACACACACACACACACACACACACACACACACACACACACACATCCTCGACTCTGTCCGGCAACGATCTTTGCCAACAAATGCAGCAGCTTGGAGTCAGAAACTCGTCTCACAAGAATCTTAACACAACGTTTACGTGACTGTATGCATACGGAGAGAAACTTAAAGCGTTGGCGATGCAGTGTCTCACAAATGTGTTTTAGCATTTAATACTGAGTAGATATGAGTGATGGATGCTGTGAAGGGATTGCGATAACTCTGCTCTCTCTGTAATCTGGAACATGTCAAAGGAAACCTGCTGACTTCCTGTTGAAACGTGACGATCCTTCAAATGCGGAGCGAGATGTTTGTACTTCTGCTTGCTTTTAGATGTGCATTGTGACCAGTACAGGAGGCGATTACTTTTAGATTATTTTTTTTTTAGACTTTGCCAACAAGTAAAGCACAACTCTTTTACTATATGAATCTCTTTTTAAATGTCTTAACTCCAGGCCACTTTGTAAAGTTGACAGCTCCCGGTTTGCCTGTGTATTCTAATGAGAAAATGAGCCTGATCTTTTTCCCAAATCATCATTTATGCTTTTTAAAACATTATTACACTGATGCATTCTTTGTGTTTTTTGGGTAGTAGTCATATTCTCTTTGTTGTTTGTAATGCAAGGCGGTTGTACAGATTATAAACATTTCCAAAATGAAGGAGAAAAGAAAAAGTGGCTAAAACTGACATTTCATTTTCAGTTTCTTAAAAAGGTTATTCCACATTTTTAAACATTTTTTTTTAATTATTTGATTTGCTTTTATTTCATTTTAGAATCTCTAGCAAACACGATGTGTTGCTTCATTAATGTGAATACGGTAAATAAATATTTTTTCTTTGAGTTTTTTTTTCTGGAAAAAAATAATCACTAGATGTCATTTTGATTTGTTTTTTTTTATTTTATACATCATTTTTGCAATTTCTGAAATGTGTACATGTTAAACCTGTGGTTCTATTGAGCTTGAATGCTGTGTTTTAAAATTAAACAAACTTTAACTGTAGTGTCCTGCTCGTTGGTTTCTTTATGTTAGTGGATTTAAAAGCTGACCCGGGATCAGACACTAGGGAGCAGCAAAACTGCACCGTCGGCTCTAATGTCACCCACATTCACTAAAATGGAACACAGACAAAGCATCTCTTTAAGAGTGAAATAATACAAAATATAACATTTTAATAGCCAGTGATCAATGCAATTATATCTAAGAATGAGTTTTCATCCATAACAAACAGTCAATTTTCTGTACTAGAATTATGAAGTTAATGCTGCACAGAGGATTTCATTGTTGCATTTATTGTGCTTTCTTGTTTGTTTTTTATTCTGAAGTTAACCAGGAAGTCTCTTAAATTAGATCTTCTATTTTGCAAGAGACGCCTGACTGAAGTGTTACAGACCCGAGAGACACTGAAGATGATCTGGGGTCTGTAAGAGGAAGCAGGTTTAACTCAGTCTGGCTTCCTGAATTAAGTTAAAGGGACAGCAAAAAGTGATTCCAGAAGCTAAACAATATAAACATTTAAACTAACTAATGTGAACTACTTTGCAGTGCGTGTACCACTAGTATTCCTCCTAGAGGTTCTACTTGTGTTGGTATTTAGTTCTGCAGTGCAGCGACGGACCACAAGCTGCATGCAGATCAGTTTGAGAGGAGCAGAAAGGCAGTTTTGTGTTTCCTGACCTTTCTGGGCCGACAGCAGGCGGGAGGTCAGTGTCAGCACCGGGCCACCAGTCTGGTTTCATCAACTTCCTTCATACCGCCGGCCAGCTGCTGTCGCCCCAAATAATGACGTCTCATGAGGAAGTCTGGATTATAGAAACACACAGGAAGTGGACCTTCTTCATTTTAAACTGTTTTTATCTTCTCGATCTTCACATTTCTGGAGCAGGCTTTACTATGTTTAGTCATTTGCTCTCTACATCTTTCACTGAACTTTCATTATTCCTACAAAATGTAACTACTAAAACTACAAAATGATTCAACGCACCAGTGCCTTCCTGTTATCTTTCATGCTCTTTGCTGTCTCTAAAGATGCATATCTAGATTACATCATCTCCTGGGTTCCCTGCTGTTTATTGTAGGGGCCGAGCTAAACAAAGCAGTAAACAAACAAAGCATGATGGAGGCAGAGGGTTTCTTTACAACCCGTCTTACACGGAGACCCGGAGATGCAAATGAAAATTCACACGGTCTCACTGTCGAGGAAATTGAATTACTCGGCTTGTTGCCGGACTGGTGGAATGCATTACTAATGCTTTGAGGTGAGGAGCTGAATGGGGAAGGAGGAGGAGGAGGAGGAGGGTGGTGGTGGTGGTGCTTGCTCCCTGTGAGCCCCCCCCCCACCTCGCCCTCAGACACTTCCTGAGTCTGGCTGGGCGCTCTGCCAGCTGGTCGGACCTCGGCTCTCCTGCTCCTCGATGCCAGGCAGCTGCACGGCGGCCAGCAGACAAACGAGGGAGTTAAAGCTGCACAACGCCAAAAAATCACCAGTTTAAGCCGCCGGCATCGTGAAAGAAATGATGTGTCGGAGCATAAAGCTGTGGGTTTGCATGTAAAGACAAATCATGTCCCATAAATGTTTAGATGGATGTCCTACCTTTCTGATTTCTAGTAGATTCCATGCATGTCAGTATAGTAGCAAAGTTAAGCTCCCATTTTCTTTTATAGTTACATAGCAGGGTGTGATTCCTCCTCATTGATGCATTCAAGGTTTGAACTACTGTATATCCTGTTCGGTAGTTTATTCAGGTGTTTCCCAACCTAAAGGTCGGGCCTCTCCAAAGGGTCACAAGATAAGTCTCAAGGGTCGTGTGATGATTAACGAGAGGTGAAGGAATAAAAGAAAAGTTCTGCTACACCAATTAGTATTTATTTTTTGGGCTTTTCAATAATCTTTGCTTTTTTCGGGGCGAAATCTTGGATATTTTTTTACCTCTTTGGGCCTCAAATATTTTTAGAAATTTGAGGGGAAATCTAAATGCTAACAATTAATAGACATATGAAATGTAACAAGGGATCCTGACTAGATAATGCTTGTGTGTGACTATGGTCGCAAGCCAAAAAGATTCAGAACCCCTGGTTTAATCTTCAACCATTATAATAATCTTATCATATATTTGAGTATGCAAAATGTCTATTTAAAAAGTAACTAATAGGTTCTAGTGACTACAGATGACACATAAGTACAAGAAAAGGCAAAAGTACCATATTTCTCTGGATATATAGCATAAGTACCTCTTCTTTCCTCCCTTTCACTGCTCATAATGTTCACTTTCTGCTCCCATTTCTCAACATGTCCACCGTGTCACCACAGGACAGATGAGGCCCTGAAACTCTGAATGCAAACACAGGACGTTCGTGTCCCGTTTCTGGAGGGAGTCCTGCTGCTTTTGTGGCTGCCATGCTTATACGGGGGAGAGGGGGGAGTCGGGGTGACGGTGCGCCTGGTTTGTCTCCCTTTGTGGAGGCAGCTGTGTGCTGGGAGTCACCGCTCACGTCGTTCACGCCTCACCTCCTCCAGTCAGAGGGAGCACGCACCCAACGCAGGATTTATGGAGCTGTCTGGTTATCCCCGTCCGCTCCGACGCTGCAGGACTTTCTCAAAGCTTCTCCCCTCTCCCTCCTGTTCTTTGTTAAAGTCATCCGTGTGATCCATCTCTTGATCCCAGTGGTTCACCACCACCTTTAAAAGTGAACCAAATCAGAGGTTTAACCACATTATCTAAGCTGACAGCCAGGATGTAAATGTCTCATTGCTACAACGGTTACAACAAAACATCCAAAAACACACTTTTCACAAGGACAGAGTCAAGGTTTGTGGATTCAGAGACACTCCATGTATTTTTCCATATTCTTATAATAACACTGATGTGTTATCTCTGCCTGAGGTTGCACAACATCTGTATTGGCAGCTTGTTAAAACATTCTTTGCCTCTTCTTGCAGGATGTAAAGGTTTTCAGTAAGTTGGCTATCCATACACAATAATGGAATATATAAAAAAAATGACCTTCTGTTGGAAGGTAAAATTTAATTTATTTTATGTTAAACATTTTAAAGGGCATGACAGACGTTAAAACAAACTGTAAACCATGAATAACATGGCTCTTACCACATCATTTGCATTCTGATTTGCATTTTTGCAAAGCACCATGATACCATCATATAGCACATTTTATAGATAATATAAACTGTCATTCATGTAGGGGTGACATTGCATCATAATATGTCATGTTATTTTTGGATAACAGTTTGACCTTTAGCTATGCAAACAAACCAGCAGGACAAGAGATAGTAGATGATGAATCACTGTTAATGCACTTTAAACACTGTGTGGAAAGGTGATGACATGAAAAATAAGATTGCTTTATATAACCTAGCATTGGTTATAATCCTAAAAAAAATATTTTGACCCCCATGGCACTTTTTTAACATCCGTAAACAGTGTATAATATTTCATATTTGGCATTAATTCTGATTGTCTGTTAAAAGTCTTTATGTTTGAATCTTGAAAACATTCTGTGCAGACCCTAACAGGATTCATTTACTTTGGTTTTAAAATCAATCATTTCCTCTAATGCCTGTTCCAACTGAGAAAAAAAAAAAAGCTCGTCCTCCAAATTCCTCAAGTCCTTCACTCAAGTGCTGCTTACTATGAAGTTCAAGTCTTTCTCTATCAGGGATATGTGATACCTGGATTATGGTAAACTCCCTCTTTTTAAAGCACATGTTGAGCAGGATTAAGTCCTGGACCAGTTGCTGTGAGATCTCTAATCCTGCAGACAATGCTGCCTGTTAATTGGAGACTGACTGATATAGCAGAGGGAAGTCATGAAGACAATGTGCGAGTGGCCAGCGTCTCCGTAATCCCCTGCACTCCGAGGAATGTCCCTCTGTGGCAGCCATCCACACTCCACCACATCCACTCCCAGCTCCTCACCTCCCACTCAGGGGGGGGGGGGGGGGGGGGGGTTTATTCCATTTTTACTGACGGTTAGGAGACGCTGTTTAGTTTTTTTTGTTGCATCAAACAAACACATAGAGAGAGAGACACTTTGCAGAGCTGTGAAATTTCACATGTTGCACTCAGAGCACTGATAGGAGGTGCAAGAAAGCACACCCGGGTGTTTGTGTTTTAATCAGCAGGGGACGAACCGTTAACAGACTTAAGTGTTTCCTGTCAGGCCGCCTCACTGTTAGGACCTGTGAAGACTTGATATCGAGTGTCACAAAGATGTGTCTGTGTTTTAATACGTTTAGAATATTAAAAAATATATGAAAAAGGCCTTTTTAATAGCACACATTTGGTTTGTCATGGTAGGAAAAGCACAGGTGTAAATTTAGTATGTTATTAGTAACATCTGTGCTTTTCCTTTTAGTGCTGTGAAAAAGGTGCTTTGTAGACCAGACAGAAAGAGATGCAAAAAGAGTAGTTTTTTTTGTCTTTCTAGATGTTTTTTTAGTCTTTTTATGTCTGTTTTTAGTTATTTTGTGGTGGTATTACATTTCTTTTTTTGTCATTTTGCATTTCTTTGTAATCCTTTAATATTTATTTTTAGTTGTCTGTGTATCTTTGTGGTCGTTTTGGGTTCCTTCATTCAATCATTTAATGTCTCTTTAGGGCCCTTGCATCCCTTATAGTCATTTTGAGTTAATTTTGAGTTATTTTGCTTTACTTTTATTCATTTTGCCTCTTGTTTTGCATGACTTTGTGGTTGTTTGATTGACTTTCCAGCAACAAACGTTAACAAGCAGCTCATATATGGAGACTCTGGTCCAAGGGCCACGGGGCCAGTGTCTGGTAAGCCTGTTCAGTAATCTATTAATGATATTAACAAGCAAACAAATATCACCAGACTCTGGTAGAGCTGGCATTAGGGGCGGCCAATCAGATTCCAGGGTAGGCCCATGCAAAAAAACATTGAGTTTAAGAGACAGCGTTATTTAACTTCCTGTTGTCGGCTTTAAATTGAAAAGTTAAACTTTAGCTCATGCAGAAGTGCGAACCAGTCAGAACAAGTCACACACTAAAAGTCTTAACGGCTTTCAGGCTGTTGGGTTGTTACGTGGGTGAAAGACGTGGTTTCTCCCTGAGGTGAAACGCTGTAGGCGGACAGATTTCTCCTCAAGTATGACTCAAAGTGAAACAGACACAAGTCATGCAGGACTTTTTATGTTTTGTAAACAGAACACGATTGACATTTTGGATACTGGATCCTTTATCGTTGGAAAATAATCAGCAACAGCCTTCAGTCATATTTCACCACGGCGTGCTGGCAGTTAGGCGGTCAGCCGTGTCTGCAGTTGTGTTCTTGTTATCTCTCACCTGTCTCGTATGCAAAACAACGGGAAATACTGATATCAATCAATTCAGCTCGTTGGAGACGTTACAACTGAGTTATACTTTTAACCTTTATACTTATTTCTTACAAAGCTACAGCCTCCCTTGCTGAAAAGTAAAGACAGCGCGGAAGTGCCAAAAAACTGCAGTTCCTCAAATGGCCACTTGGGTCTGGCTCCAAAAGCGCATCAATCCCCGTAGACCCCCATGTTAAAATGCCCAACTCTACAGGTGAAATAAACATGTTAACAGCCTGGTGTTAAAAAACGTTTCGGTCTCTATAGACAATATCCCCCCATTCAACTGTACGTATCACTCACCCGTTTAAATGGAAATAAGGCTTAAAGTTAGGCATAATTAGGGGCGTGGCCTCTTTGAGTGACAGGTGCGTGTGGTCCAAAGGTAAGAAAACTGCCTAATAGCACCATTAAAGCTCACTAAATAACACAATGTATCTTGCTTGTTAAATTGGCATAAAAATATGAATGCAAAATGACAATTCACTGTTTTTTCATAGGGTAATACGGCTGGTTTATGGGAAACAGGACCCAGACCTACACATATTTCAGTTTGTACGGTTTAAACACAATTGTGTACTGTTATTTAAGTATCAATACTAGCAACTGATTCCCTCTACCACTACCTGTTACACTGATGCTATCACCATAAAGCCACATTTTGTGTCTCAAGTGTTTCCTCCTCTCTGTCTTTCTGTGTGACATTGAAACCTTGGCCTCAGTTAGGAGTGTACATTGAAATGCTAATAGCGTACACTTCAGAGCTCAGTCCAACTGTATGTATTATTCTGCGGCTTCTGGTATGGGAAGAGTCATAATTGCAATAGCAAACGTTTAGGAAAGATAAA
The DNA here is from genome assembly GCF_027596085.1 of Anoplopoma fimbria. Taxonomy (NCBI): domain Eukaryota; kingdom Metazoa; phylum Chordata; class Actinopteri; order Perciformes; family Anoplopomatidae; genus Anoplopoma; species Anoplopoma fimbria. Next base: position 5,088,596 of record NC_072459.1, read on the forward strand.
GAGTGGAAAAGCAAAAAATGTAAAGTAATCACATGTAATATTTCATTCACTCGCAAATGTGACAGATTGGTAAAATAACTGACGCGGAGGGATTATGAATGAGCGGGAGGAAATGTTTTGGGGCTAATTTAAATCTCATAACATCTTTGTTTCTCGTTTCAAGTGCACAAACAGACTTGCCCTTTTGAGGATTTAGCTGTGAACAAAAAACTATTTGTGGAAGTGTGCTCAGCTCTTCAGTTGTGAGTTAAATGTTACATACAAGTGACAGTTTTGAGAGTTTGAGCTTAAAAAGATTAGAGGGGTATTAGAGCAACACTTTAATGATTTGTTATGTATGTAAACACCTTTATCTTTTGTAGGAAAAGATCAATGTGCTGCAGATCTGATTACTGTTTGCACATTCACAGCTTGCCAGTTTAATAATACAAGAGTTTTATACTTAATCCACATGCCCTTTTTTCCCATGGGTGCAGTGCCAGAGGAGGGATCTTTCTTTCTTCCTACTCTGTGAAGCTGATCAAGTGTTTGCCACTGAATAAGTTGTGTTATTATAGCTCAAAGTGCTTTGATTGTTCTATTTCATATAACGTATGATTGGAAACTTCTGCACAGATTTATTGGAAACATTTTACAAGTCGACAGAGAGAAGAGAGAGGGCGCAGATGACTGATGTCTGTTTGAACATGAGATTTAGACACATGAAAGACTGCAGTTTTTTTCCTTTACGTCTCTGGAAGGCAAAGCTGTGATTATGGGTTGTGGTGGGGATGTTTGCTCTGAGTAATTTGTCTCCCATGCAAGGCTTTGGTTATGGATCCACTGCTCTGTGTCTGCCAGAGTTCATCCAGCATGTGCATTTAAAAAAAAAAATGTTTTAAACGGCACTTTAATGCTGATATTTAGTAAAACTGCAAGTATTCTGTCTTTTAGTCAGAATTGTATTCTTGACAGAGTGTAACATCCTGTGAGGCAGTTATTTAGACCAGAATTTCAACCCTAAAGTTCATTCAGAGATGGTATATAAAGTGGAAAAATACTCCATCACAAGTAAAAGTCAGAGTACTTCTTACAGTGTTACGTTATCATATATTATGTTCTAGGATTGATGCATTGACTTGTTAGCAGCGTTGTATTGTTATAGTGGGCTGCCGTGAAGCAAATTTGACCCATTTTTATTGATCATTGCCTAGTTTACTCTACTGTATAATAATAAAAAACATATTTTATATGTTCAATACAGATTTTTCAACTCTTAATCAGTGAATAAATTAGTAACGAGGGACTCCAATTGATGTAGTGGAGTAAATAGTAAAATACTTCCCTCAGAGTAAAAGCATAAAATAGTATAAAATCATAATACTCAAGTTATGGAGAAGAATGAAATAAAGTAAATAGTGATTTATATACCGTTATATATCAGTGGTTCCCAACCAGGAGTCATAATTATACTTATTTTAAACTGTAATTTAAATGAAACTATCTAAAAGGTTTAAAGGTGAAATCACTTAAGATGGTTGTTGAATCTTTAATAAAGTATTTTTTTTTTTACAAGGTTATCATATGCTGTTTAAGTGAAATTATCTTTAAGCTAACTAGTGTCTGCAGGTGTCAAATAAATATATTTCCCGTTGAAGTAGTAGAGTATACATATAAAGTAATATTAAATAGAAATACTTAAGTACAAATACGTAAGAACAGTGCTTGACTTAATGCAGGCTACTGTTACTTTCCACCACTGCATTCATAAATCAATAAGATCCATTATTTGAACATTTAAATGTCTCATCTTGAACAAATAAAAACATGACCAAATATGTAATGTTTCTCAGTGGTTATGCACTTTTATTCAAAGTTGTAGGTCCCACCGTGGGTCCCATGGTAGCTAATACCAGGATCAGCTCATAATCCCTGAGAAGCCAGTATTGGGAATGAACCGCTCGAACCCTCCAGATACTGGAGAATAAACACCCAAGTCACTTAACGCAGTTCAAAGCAGTACACAAATCATGTCCGGGTCATTACAAGCGTATGTAAACCACAAAGGGGATATTATATTCTAAACATTATACTACTCATTTAACAGGGAACAGTACACAATACTGCAATCAAAATGTACAGTGCGACCCAATATGGGTTAAATACGACACAGAGGGAGCAAACCCCTCCATGTGAAAATACTCATGTTGCTCTTGTAAAGTTCTCACCTCACAGGCCTCAGCGGTAACCAGCCAATATTATGTGTAAATACAGAATATTAATGTTGATGACAACAGAGAAGCTCAGCAGTCTTTTGTGCAAACTATTATAGACTGTGGCTCAGATCACACATGTGGTTATTCTTTAAATGCTGTTTTTTTCAATGTGATTCTTATTTGCTTTTCACTAATTCTTCACTGTTGGACCTTTTGAGGTGAGCGTCTTTTCAGGAGCAAACATCAGTTCATTTGAAACTCAGCTGTGCAATTTTTCAATAACAATAAAAAAAAAAAAAAAACATTTCAAAACAATTCAAAAGCTGATTGTAACCCAAAATCTCTTCCACTCATTATTCTTCCTCGATTGTAACAAATGCAAGGAGTGTAATTAAAAACACGAGTAGATAAGAGATTTTGAAGGATTATTCTTCTTTTTTTTTGTTATTCCTGGACACAAATCTGAGGCATGTCATTAAAAAGGACGTAAATTAAGTCAGTTGACCAAAAAATTTTGCAAAGGGAAAAGTGCTTTGTCCTGATATACCTCAGATTAGGTCACCAAAAGATGCATTTGGGAATCTGCCTCCTGCCAGCTCAGTTCATGGGAGAAATAACACTGTTAACTTAAAAGCACATCAAAATCTTCATATTAGAGCATTTGTCCGGAGTCATCGGAGTAAAAAGATCTAAACAAAATAGCCAATTATACGTCATAAAAGCCAACGAAAGCCTACAAACAAAGACCTGTATGGCTTTGCATTTTTAAAAAGCGAAAAACAAATAAATGTTAATGAAAAGCTGGCAAAAAGGCTTGAATATATGTCAATACATTCTATGAGAATTGCAGATACATTTACAAGCAACATATACATCACAAAAGCTCAACTGATTGCCTGCAAAGCTTAACGCTGAAAGCAACTTCCTGCCGAGAGCTGGGGTCCTTCGACCACAACATAATGGGGCGAGGTCCTGGCTCCGGACAGGAAGGAATAGTCCCGAGGCGGGCCGCACAGCAGCCCAGTAAAACTATTAAAGACCGCACATAAACTGCAGCAACAATACAGCAGCCGTGCGGTCTAATACCAAACACTGGTCCCCACGAGCCTTTCAGATACCGAGGCACGACGGGGACGAGGATGAGAAAGGAGCGGTCGCCCTAAAAGGCAACCTGAGGGGGACACCAGGGGGTGTCTGGGTACAGGAGACAGTGCACAGACCTGAACCTGGAAGAAAACCAAAAGAAAGTCGGAGTTAGATCTGTTGAAAAGTATTGAAGCTGTTTAAACCTGGGTCATTAAATACAGAACAATCTCTCACCTTGATGGATCCTCCTCCACAGGAAAAGCCCCTTTGTAATTGATGATATTACTCTTGTTTTCAAACATTCCATAACTTAGGGTGATCTGGAAGAATAATTACAGGGGAAACATGAGCAACATAGAAAAAAAGAAACATCAAGAATACTGAATATAGGTAGAAGAACTGTTTATTAAGCCTCGTACCTGCTTGTGTATCTCAGATCTGGACACTTGTTGGAGGTTCTCCAGGTGGGAGTGAAACAGGTTGCTGCGGGTCAGAGGAACCCCCAGAACCGACTCGATGATGTAGCCGACGGTGCAGTCGTCGGGCAGACGGATCTTCTCCGCTGTGTTCATGAAGTGGCCGCCGCTGGAGGGACAGAAAACACACACTTGGTCAGTGCTGATGTTACATTTCTTGCTATTTTCACCCTCCAGACTGAGTGACCCGTAGGTAAAACAGGATGTGTGTGTCAGAGTATCCGTATCTTACCTGGCCCACGGGCTCATCTTCAGCGCCAGACCTCGGCTCACACAGAAGCCTGCTCCTCCGGTAGCAAACCAGAAGTTGACTGGTTTCTGTAAGGACACAGAAAAGTTTTTTTTCAATATACAGAATCATCTGACAAAATAGCCTTTATGATCTTGAAAATACAATTCAACAAATACAAGAATCGTCCATGTACCATCTTATTGTCCCCCAGCCTCTCTGTGGCCTCGATGGGCCGGTCCAGACTGGGTTTACCGATGTACATGTCCTGGGTGTGGGAGTACTGGGACAGGTGCTTCACCAGAGTCCGAACATTCACGTAGTTGTCGTCATCTACGTGACAGAACCACCTGAGAAACAGAAGAATTGTTAGATCTTTAGTGGTCACACTAATAAAAATAAATAAAAAAAGAACATTAAAAATAAATATCAAGTGCTTACTTTTTCCCCGACTCTATGAACTTGTCATATTCCACCGCCATCTTGCACGAAAGAGCTTGTCTGCTGTGAGCTGCAGAGCAGTTTGTGTTGATTGCGTGACTCCCTGTGGCAGCAATGGCAGAAATAAGAGGATTATTAATTAAAGATGACACCATGAATGGAGGCTTTATGTTTATTAATAACATCGTTCACAGAAAAATACGAGCTTTAAAATAAGATTTCTCATTAATTCAGAATGACCTTTCTAATAAACAAAGAGCATCTCTGTTCCGAAACAAGATCCTTACCAATTTTCTTTTTCAGCTCCTCATCCTCTCCGTCTGTGAAGATGTACGTCTGTAAACAAACAAGGGGAGAATTCAGACGAGTGGCCTTTAAATCAAACATAATCAAAACCGCTTTGTATGATCATGCGAAGCGCCGGTCACGCAATCAAATTCAACAGTGTGTCCAAAGTCCTTCTCCCTCACATCCATCCAGCCCGGTGTGATTAGCATCAATCAACATGCCTTTTATGCAGTGGAAAACACATTGAGTTAAACAGCCCCCTGCTCTAATAAAGGCCTTTTGTACTGCGTTTCACTCTCTCCATGGCAACTGTGCTGCCGACCCGAAGCATCCCAGACATAGAACAAAGCAGGAGGCAGACTGTCCGCCCGCACACACACACACCCCATTCATGTATCAGAGTCCCCCCGCTCTGCCGGACCTGCTGCCGGGCTTCAAAGTGTTGAATGCATCTAAAAACAAGCAAACAGCAGATAAACTCCCAACACAATCCTCTGTGTGCTCGCTGCTGCATGACTGACAGACCCGTGAATCAAACCACGAGACTGCCGGCGCTTGTTAAATGTAGCAGTTACTCATAAAAAGGGGGGTAACAACAAAGGAGGATTAGACTCCTCTTTATGATGCCCCGCACTGAGCAGGTGCGAGACGGTGAATGGCGGTGATGAAAGGGGCCCAGAGCTCCGTAACCGCCAGAGGTCTGTTTACTCTTCACCTCAGGTGAGGCAGCACCTGCCCAACATGACGCTACCTTATCTGGGCCACGTGTCTCTACAGGCCGGGTCGTGGGCCCTTAAACCCTCACTGACGGAGCGCTTTGTAGCAACTATGACTCGCATTCCTGCAAGTCCGCCGCCCTGCTGCTGCTAAGCAACTGTTTGAGCTGCATCCAGAAACTTTACTTGGATGAAAAGGTTCATCTTTCTGCTGCGGTTTTCTTTCTTTTTTTTTTTTTTTTTTTTTTTTTTTTTTGCACAAAAGCTTCCTGAACAGTTTGTGGAAGCAGATGTTGCTCGACGCTGAAGTCATGAGCCGGTATTTGTTTTAGGAAGAGCGGTGGTTTCACTGGAGACGGGATCAGAGGCTGGCGCTGTTTGCTTTAAAGCCCGTTGAATAGACAGCCTAATCACTGAGGCAGCTGCCAGAGCTGCCAGGGCACTGACAGAGAGAGAGGGGGGGGGGGAGGGGGAGGAATCTCACTGCTGATTAGTAAATTGAAAACCGTGTGTGGCCATTCAGCCCCCCCCCCCCATCCTGCCCCCCTCCTCCGGGCCACGTACACGGCCAGAGCCTCTTGAATAGAACAATGCTGTGAGTTTTCATGCTGGGTAAAGTCTCCACTGGGTAAATTCTCAATATGTTTGCCTGCATTTGCATACAGCTGCTGGAGTTAACTAGAGAGAAAACCTTTCTCCCCTCTGTCTTTGTTTCTGAGCTGAAACTTTAAAAAGAACAGTTACTTTCACAGAATACTAATTCATACCGAAAAAAAACACAGATGGCTGTGTGCGAAGCAGAGATAAGAGGCGAGGGGGGGGGGGCACGGCGGTGAGGAGATGAGAGCTGCACTCCTGACCACAGGAAGGTCTGGCACGGTCCTGTTTGAACTGAACGTGGTGCCTGGCTGGCTGTCTCCAGCTCCACGGGAAGGAAGGGCACCAGGGCCCCCCCCCTCCTGCACCCACTTCCACCCTTGTAGCCCATTTTATCAGGACAAATGATCTGTAGCACCACTGTACAGGATGGAGTAAATGTCATGTACTTATTAGTCACATATTTTTTAACACCATCTGTCCTCTTCAGTGACACCCACCCACTTTCTGATCACTTGTACTTCACAGCAAAGCCATTTTTAAAAAGCGCCCATTGTTAGGAGTGCTGGCTAATTATCATACTCTCAGGAGAGGAATGCATGGCACACCATGAAGACGCCGCTGCCAGCTGCTAAATTCATCTAAAGCAGCGACTACTGTACGTGCCAATTTTCAGGAAATATTGGGATCCATTTTCTTCTTTTCTTTTATGACCCTGTTCTGAGTAAAAAAAAATATATTGCTCAAGTGTGATTAATAAAAAACATGAAGGGGTTTTGTACAAAAAACAAAAGTTATATAATGACTTTTGATGGAAAAAGAGGCTTTCTGTTTCAAAAGCACCAATTCACAGATAAATTGGGTCTGGCATTTAATAGCCTCAAAGGGTAACATTTTACATAAAGACACACCAAAAAAAAATGCTATTTATGCTCTGAATGGGCTCAAAGATTAAGACGGCCACAGGCCCTATTGTGTCAACACATCTATCTGGAGATAATCCTCCCTCTCTGTTCTCACGTAAACAGCAGCAGATAGCGACTCCATCTGCGTACGAGAGAAGAAGAGATCTCACTTTGAGCGGAAAAGTAACAGAACAAGAAGTGTTTTAAAATTGCTCTTTTGCATGAATATAACTTTTGTCCCTTGTGTGTGTTTGCTGCTACAAAAGTGATCCAAACTCCACAGATGTCCATCAGCTGAGCGTGAGAATCAGCCCTGAGCCCTGAGGACGGCCATATGTACATTGTGGGAACTCGGAGCATCATATGGCTGGCATTAGGGCCGTCCTTTGTTCCGTCTCATCTGACCACCTGGCACCCTTCCTCTAGGAACTCCCTCTTGCATTGTGGGACCGCTCTGTCCTTCTTCTTTTTTTTTGTCCATGCAGCGACCCACCAGCTGCCTGCCCGCAAGCCCTGCTGTTAACTCTGTTGTGTGGGTTAACTAACATCACCCAGTGCAGTGATTACAACCAATTAGCACAGTCAACTCACATCTGAGCAGATGTTGTGGTGCATGGTTTTGGGGCATTAACTTGAGCTGTGCAGGTGCTTGTGACAGCCTGTTATCTTTACAATTTCACTGACATCCAACACAAAGAAGAAAGCTCTTCCCAAACTTTACTGGGGGAAGAGAAGGCGTGTGTGACAGCGCCCGAGGCAAATTAAAAAGACTTTTGAAAAAGCACATCTGGGTGCAGGATAAAATCACTTTGATAGCCACTGTTTCCTCCACATTATGGCCATGCTTGTCTTTGTGCCCACTCTGAAGGAGCTTGGTTCTCAGGGCCACATTTTCACACTCAGTTTGCCGCATAAACGTCCCTATAGATGCACCCCTTTGTCCCTGGCATCCCCTTAACGAAGCCCCCGTTTTTTTCCCCATCCCTCCAGTGAGCTTGACCCAGACTCGGCTCCCACGTTCCCATGGAGAGAGGGGAGACAAGGGGCTGGGGAAAAGCTTTTCTTTCCCCTTCAGAAAGACGCTTTGTTAGTGCTGGAAGGGGGACAGCGATGGAGTCGGTGCTGTGAGGCATCCATTGCACCGGGGGCATTCACAGGGACACCCAAAGAGAGGGTGGGGGGGGTGGATAATAGGGAGAGAGAGAGAGAGAGAGAGGGGGGCTGAGAGAGGGAGTCCTGGAACTGCTCCCTCCGTTCTCAGGGACATCATTCAGAGGAGAATAAAAAGTGACAGAGCTGAGGAGATCCAGCATGGTGAAGAGAGGCTGTGTGGCTGCTTCACTGGGAACAATGCAGCCCTGTAAGCGGCCATCAAACAGCCATCACCTGCATCTCTTACTGTTCAGCTCTGCAGCCAAGGCAACAATGACACCAGCCAACAAACAAAAAGCATCATGATATCTAAAAAAAATAAAAAAATAAATCTAATACTTTCAGTTATGCATATGCTGACAGGAATATAGTTCTGCAACTTTCAATTTACCTGTTGCATGTTTCTTGAGATCCACGTGTCCAGCAGCAGGTTGAGTCTGGACTGATGGAACTTCTTGGTGGTCTTCACTGCGATGAAGATGTCATTGGCTCCGATGTCCTCGGCTGGAGGCGCGTCGGCGGCGGACCCGGAGGAGCTCGCAGGCTTCTCCACCTCCCTGCGTCCCCGGGTCAGTTTGGTGAAGTACGCAGAGAATCCCTTCTTGGTTTGCGGGTCCCTCTGCTCCTCCTGCGCGGCATCCTGGAGCAGAGAGCGCGTCCCCGGCTCTCCTCCTCCTCCTCCTCCTCCTCCTCCTCCTCCAGCTGCGTCTCCATCCACCTGGACGCGGTGATGCTGCACCACCAGCAGCAGCAGCAGCAGGCAGAGGCACGCTGTGATGCCCACAGAGATGGCTGTCTTCTTGTTATTATTTATCAACATGATTCAACTTTTTTTTTAGAAAATTAAAAAAAACTATAAAGCGGAGCAACAAATCCCCAATGCAAAGTCCATGTGGTGCTTTTATTCCTCAATAAAACACAGAAGGATGATGATGATGATGATGATGATGGACCCGTCAGTGCGCATAGCTGAAACGCAAGTCAAGAGTTGGTCACAAGGGGAAATATATAAGCTTCCATGCTGGACACGCCCCATGGGAGGTCCTTGAATGCAGCATGCTTGCAAGTGACGCAGCAATGGGGCGTGGTTGTGTGTGTGTGTGTGTGTGTGTGTGTGTGTGTGTGTGTGTGTGTGTGTGTGTGTGTGTGTGTGTGTGTGTGTGTGTGTGTGTGTGTGTGTGTGTGTGTGTGTGTGTGTGTGTCTATTATCTTTTCCAGAGATAATAGGAGTAAAAGATTGACTCAGAGGAAACACAGCTGCAGGTGGTCAAGAGGAAAGGTGTGTTTCAAAATGCACCTGGAGGGGGAAAACTTCACACAGCAGTTTATCCACCAGATCTAAATTTGCAATCAGACTTTGGACAGATTCTGTATTTTTTTTTCTCAAGGTGGAGCTATTTGAATCGAGCCGGGATGTGAGCCGGGTGTTCACCAGAGAGAAGGGGCTCTATTGTTCCTCACTGACCTTGTGAGGACTCTAAACAGTTGGCCATTCCTGAAAACACTTGTTATTCAAATTCTGGCTCTCACAACCGAGTGGCGTCTGGTGCTGGGAGGCCGACCAAAAGACATGAGAGTCCATTTAGACCAACATGCAGCTGGTGGAGCCTCAATAACTTCACTGAGCGCCAGATTTAGACCGTTTAGTATCAAACACATGTCTGGTTAAAAGGAGGTCTTTAACTTTGGCACAAAAGCAAAAATGCTGATGAAAACACAGATGATTCCAGTTTCAATCCAGATATTGGAATAAACTCCTTTCATGTCTATTTCAAGTCATCGTGCTTAACTCCTCTGTCTTTGCCTGCACCGGAAATATTAAGCAAATCTTTAGCAAGAGAAATAAATCTATTTTCCTCTGCAGGTGTTTCATTCTTTTAAGTCCTGGGACATGCAGGACATAAGTTACCTCTGTGCTTTGTTGCTGCTGACAGGCTCTTTTGTGTCCCTTTTAAAAGTGTGCACAGAAAGGCGTCTAAAGGCAAGTATAAGAAACCAGGCAGAGGGGGTTGTCTCTGAGGCCTTCATTCTTCTTCCATCAACAGCCTCTTTCTTGCAGGGCTTGCAGGGCATCCGTCGCACCTCAGAAAACTCTTTTTGGTCCTTTGGACCCGTGGAGACAATGTCAGTTGTTAAAACGGTCAGTTGTGTCAGCTCCAACCTCCCTCTCCGTTCAGTTTATTTCAGACTTTTTTCTTCTTTCACCGAAACCAACAGAAAAACTCTTTCTTGTCCCTTTTTTTAAATCACCCCACCTCGTCTAATCTAACATTGCTGCTGGATACCAGCGAGATTAAATCCAGCTTCTTCAGACAAGCCCACTTCCTCACCGAAGTGCCCACAAACCCGCAAATAAACACAGCAATGGTGCTTGATTCCCCCTCCCCCCCGATCGTATAAGCACGCTGGGGGATCTGAGCGGTCTATTTAAAGTTCCTGCTTTTACAAAGACAATTCCGTATGATGCACATCTACAGCAGGCAAACAATCCCAGCATGCACTGTGACCACATTGTCACAACCTCCCACAACCTGTCCAGAAAGCATGATTACAGCACTAAGTATCTCTTTTTTATACACTGATACACGCCACAAAAGCAGAAAACACATGTGCAAACTCCGCTCTGGAAGATGTCAGTTCTAACTTGATGCTCTGTGGATATAACATGGAAGACATTAGCTCAAAGCCACATCTTCCTATGTTTCCATTGATCTTATATTTCAGTCTGTTTAACGTTCCTCATGCGGGATGGTCCCCTGTATGTTTCTGCTCTTTTGAAGCTTTTGTTTATTACTGATTCAAATGTGTATCTACTCAGTTGCAGTTCTTTTCACATTTTAATATAAGATGCTGCTGTGCAAAGTCTTAGATCTCCTGCACACCAGACTCTTGGATCATTTTATTTAATATATCCATGTCTCCCTCCTTCATGTGGATCACATGAGCGACTCAGGGCGTCAAACTAAATATAACAGTTATTGTAACTGTTCTGTAAAACATCAAACAGGAAGATTTTGTGTCAATAATTGAATGTAAACATATACGTTTTATTAATTTCAAGATAATTCAGAGCTAACAGAGGCTCGCTGTGTGTCTTTGATACATGTTTAGACACGCAAGGTTGTTTCTTTTCATCGTAGCGAGAGCAACAGGAAGAAAAGTGTGAGCAAGAGCTACATTAAAGACAAATTTAATGAGACTACACCGTGAAACCGGGATCAGTCTGCGGTTCTGTTTATCTTCCCAGCATGCACACACCAGCTCTGATTGGATTACAGCTCACACCAGAAGCGAGAGCCAGGGGACCGAGCTTCCTCCTCAGAACTCGGTGTCAGTTTCCCTCCTCATGCAACTTTAGAGGAAACTCTCCAAGGACCAAAGGCTGAGAACGCTCCGGCTGCCCGAGAGACAAATAAATACCACCCGTTTGTTACTGACCTGTAGAAAGTCTGAACGGACTTCCTCCAGGTAAGCACAGTGAGCCGGTGGAATCAGACTTAAGTTGAGACAAAACTTCATAAAGCATGAGATAATGATGTCGCAAAAGGCTGCAAACACCTTCTTCTTTCTCGCTGAAGTATCAATACCGGCACAATATTTTATGACATCATGCTCCAGTGGAGGAAATATTCAGATACTTAAATAAAAGTTGCAATACTGCAAATGGAAAAATACACAATTTTAAGTAAAAGACCTGCATTGAAAGTGTAACTTAATTACGAGTATGATCAGAAGATGTACTAAAAATATGTATTAAAAAATGGCCCCATATGAGAGTTATATTATTCTAAATTAGATAATTGGCTTATTATTCCATTATGCATCTATGTGTAAGCAGCATTTTATTGTTGTAGGTGGTGTAAGTTTATACTTTCTGGCATTTGGTTTAATTTATAACAAAACATCATCAGTTCCTCATGTGTTTTTTTAGCTAAACCTTAATTTGTAAAGCCATAAAAACTGTTATATACACATATATATAAATAAATAAAAACGTAGGGTCACACATATAGTGCTGTTGTTTTTATTTGCTGTGGCAAATTCTTTTAACTTGTAAAGCAGCTTGATTTTGTTAAACTGTAAATGATCAACCAGGAGCTGAGGAGTATCAGGTTACATGCTGACAAGCCTGGACATGTTGAAGGTTCTTTTTTTCTATTCAATAATTATACAATAAGAAATATCAGCGTAATAAAATACATCAGGTATCAGTCATATTCATTCCACAACAGCTCAAACGTCTCCACGCTGTATAAAACCCCTTATTGTTGCTGGAAACAAGATATTCACTGGAGACCCTCCAGGTTTATATTTCCACCAAGAGCTCAATAAACTCAAGGGACCTCTAAAAGCTGCTGACAACTTTGAGTTATTTCCATATCATAATGTCAATTTGAAAAGGTTGGATGTTGGAGGTATGTATGTTTGAAAAAAAGTCTGTGAAAAGGTTCCTTGTGTTCCACAGTGTCTTTTTGTCTGTGGCCGGTGAAGCTACCTTGCTGAGATGTATAATGGGAGGTTTCAGCAGACAAAGAAAAGGGGCGTTGAGGAACTTTTAATTGTTTGTCGTGGCTCATCGGGCCCTTTTCTCATTTAAATATAAATGTGTGAGCCATTGCAGAGGTGCTGTGCATAATCCGACTTGTTTTTCTCTGTAATCACAGGATGTACTTGCACCGTGTCACAGTTACATGAGTTCAGATTTTTCGGAGGATGTATCGGTAGCGATAAAGTTTACTCTGAATTTCTAGGCTAAATAAACAAGCTGAGGCGAGGAGAAAGACACCACTCTGCAGATCCAAAGAAAACAGGAAACTCACGGCTGGTGGTTGATGGCCTATTTTAAAGTGCCCCCCCACCCCACCCCTATTATAATTCCCTTTTTCCACTCTTCTCTCCATAACCAGCCGAACACCAGCTATTTGCATAACTGTTCAGACCTGCTCCTCACCCCCTGCTCCTGCCCTACTTCCACTCCGTCAGCCTAATGCTTCCCAGCACTTTCTCTCTTTGTGCCGCCTCTTGTCGCTTCTGGGAACGTCTAGGGATCGACACATTCAAATCGGAGGAATCTGGTCTAGACTCCCAAACTCAGATGCATTAAGTGGGAAATAGGCCCAAATGATGAGACTGGCATGGTTTCCTATTTATTGTCTCTTTTCTCGCCCAGTGTTGCGGGGAGGGCTTTATGTTGTGGAGCATGAAGAGGTGCAGAGAACTGATCTGTGAGTGTATTATGGTTGAAGAATAGCTCTGTGGGATCTGATACTGTGAAAATGACAGAGCGGTCGGATGTGTCAGACTCTCACGGGACGGCAGGCAGAGTGGAGCTTTAGAGGGTCCGATGGGAAACTGCTGAGGTTACACACAGTGTGATATGGGCGTTACACACATTGTGTAATTTCTCTTTTTTTTTTTTACAGAAAGAGATCGGAGTGGCTTAAACAGAATATGCATTGACATTCTGAAATAAAGTATCACTTCTTCTTTGGAGAAATCTGGTTTCTGCAAAAGATCTAACTTGCTTTAACAGAGTATTTTTTCATTATTCAACTTCCTTTATTGTATGAAAGTCACCAACGCTGGTGGAGCATTTGACTAATGATCACGACGCCTCTGGTTCAAATCCAAATGCCTCCTTGTTTTTACAGAAGTAAATCATTGAGCTGCAGAGTTATGAAATAAGAAAAAGACTTTGCTCATCCCTGAGGGAAAATTCACAAAAGAACTCAAATTCTTGTGAAATGCAACTTATTTGTCCTCTCTAAAACAATTGCTAACGTTTTGGTCAATAAGAAGGACGGGTAAATGGAGCGGCGGTTCAGTGAGGCTTTTTGTGATTCCTTCATTCATTCACTACATTTATACAACAGGTAAAAAAAAGTGGAGGGGACTCCCTTGGGTCTCCACCATCAGAGCGTCCTGTTACCTAATCTGTTTAGAAACGACCAACCCTCTGCGACCTCTTCACTTCCCGGGCCTCGGGATCTTTGGGGTTTCTCTCCCAGCGGGCCGAAAGGAAACTACCGCAAACATTCCCCATCAGGAAAGACCCGAACATTTCTGAGGTGCCTGGTTCCCCCTGAGCTTCTATCACAATATGCTCTCCTGATACTATGACACTCCATCTGCATTTATTTAGGATTTTAATCTGCAGCCAGAGGTCTATTAGCAACCGGTAAAATGAATGAACCCCTTTCAGTTTCGCCTTCTACGAGATTTCAACCTTTTTACTTGTTGTTTTTAGGACTCGTGTGGATTTTAATTCATGTTTTTCTAATGCGGAGCGGCAAAGTTCAGTCATGGCTTATTGTTTACCGAGAGTGAGCGCTGCAGGGAGCGGGGTGATATACTGCAGGAGAGGCAAATTAAGGAGCCATGACAATGAAAAGCAGATGTGACTGTGGGGCAGTTAAATGACTTTACTGCTTTGTGAAAACAGTGAGAGACAATGTGTTAAATGCTGATTAGTTGTTGAAGACACGGTGGTAAATAGGTGAACATTTAGCGCTTCACACACAAGTTAAAACAGATGTTGTTCCTTTTTCTACCTATCTAGTCTTTCGTGTAATTTATCCGTGATCCCTCATCATTTTTCCAGCTTTCCCAGCTGTTATTTATTCCCATGATCCGTTAATTGCTATTAATATCTGTAGTTAAATGACAACAGCAGGACTCAGTATTAAAGGATCATGGGTAAATGGGCCAAGCAGGGGCTGCCACATGCTGTGAATTGAACATAACACCTGTCAGGAAATCCTGCATCATTACAGACTCCGCAAACACACACCTTCCTCCCAGACTGTCCAACCTGGTTAGCTGAGGGAATCCCTTTTTTTTTTTTCGTGGGGCGGATTAATTCCCGGCATCAAGCTTTTGGCCGAGCTCCAGCCGGAGAACAAGAGCAGCCTCCGTCCCACGCAGCAGCGGTTTATCTCTTGCGGTGGGTCCAACTGGGCTGATCCTCTCATATTAAACGGATTAGCAGAGTCCTTGTTCTACTGTCAGGAGATCGTGAAAAGAACAGGGATTTAGCATGTTGGCATTTTTCTTTCTGCCAAAATGTCAAACTGTAAATGTAAATCATGTGCTCATTGAAAAGAAATCTTGCAGCCTGCTCACGATGGGGCGTCTGAAACATTAAGTATTTCCGCACACTAGTGTCAGGAGCGTGATTCGTAGCTGACCTCTCAGAGTATCGGAGAGCTTTTTTAGTATCCGTGGGAAACTGTAGCATTAGAGCTGCTTACAAGCCTTTTTGATTTCCCATGGGACAAATCCATGACGGGAGAGCAGGTTAGGTTGGGACCCAAACGCTGCATGGCAGGACTGGGATAGTAGAGATCATGTTACAGATATCAGGAAGCAAATCACATGAAGGGTGTGAGGTTTTATTCTCTGGATTTGTTCTCAGATAGAACATCACTTTTGTTCTTCAGCCAAGAATTTAGAAAGGAGTTATTTCATGTCATTCCCCCCCTCTGGAGGACTTCAAACACAGATAAGTGTTAGATCTCGTGCTCTGCCAGTCTTTGAGTCGACGGACAGCAGGTGCTCCTCCCTGCCTGCGCTGTTGTATTAATCTCCTTCAGAAGGCGGCCGACCCATCACCCTCGCAGGCCTCCAAACGGGCGCCAGACTAATCACAGTGTTTAGTAGGAGGCCGTCTGTGGCTGAGCCCTAACATCACCGCAGATATGCTGAGATCAGGCTGGGCTCAAACAGCCCTGACCCCGGATCAGCCCCCCTGTCCCTGCTCCAGCACCAGATCCTGCACTGTTAGTATGTAATGGTCAGTTGGCAGCCAACAGGCCTTAGCGTGGAACTCCACGATGATTTCGCAGCAATAGGGAATTTGTGTTCTATTGACTGTAGGCAGAAAGCCAAGCTGAGATTCATCTGGCTTTTCGCCTCATTCATTTATTTTAGATCCACACTTTAATTAAGCAGTACTTTAAAGACTCTCTACATTCAAAAATGTGTTTTATGTATTCCTACTTCACTGGGGGGTTTTTTACACTGCATATTGAACCAGCTTTATAGGCTGCATCTATATTTACACTACTGCAGATAAAACTGAAAGCAGAATTTTAACATTCTGGCCTTTTTTTCACTGTATATTGGTGATTTTAACAATGGAGAATTCTCCTATTTAGTCAGAAACACTACAAACTACACATTGCAGTGTAAACGAGAGCAGACCATTTATCAAAACAGAGAAAAAAGTCCTAAACAACATTTGATGGGGAACTGCTGATAAACATTGTTTCACTAAAGTTTCCACTACACTAGAACTATGGAAATGTTCTGCTAGGGCATTCTGCTAGGCATTTATTCACATTACCATGGAGACAACCTTAGTTTATATTGTAGATACGCTTTTTGTCTTCAACATGATATCAATTTGTCTTCTTAAGTTCAGATAAGTCAGAGCTCAATGAGCAGCACAACATGCATCCACCCAACTGTGTGAATGTGTGTGTTTGCATGTTTGCTTATGCATATGTGAATGTGTTTGCTGGGTGGGCTTGGCAGTTAGGTTGCATGTCTATTTAAACCCACACAAACAGAGTCACGTCTTACAGTCTTGGTCATGTGATCTCCAGTGAGCCCCCCTCTCACCGCTGGCTCAGCTGGACTCGGCCCAGTATGATTAAAAGTCTGTGTCGTCCATTCAGCAAGGGCAGGACCGGCCCCCCGATTGAGGCCACACTTACTCACTGGCCCTTTCCCACAACCTCCAGGCACCTTGGAGGAAGTCATCCATGCATAACTCCGCTGCTTAATCAGAGGCTGAATGTCGAAGTTGTCCCGGAGGTTGGCCGCTGCAAGTGCGGCATTAGCAAAGCACATGCTCTCCTTTCACGGAGAAACAATGGCGCCCATTGTGTCCGGCCACAAGTGTCTATTTTTTAGATAGACAATGACGAGAGGATCTCCGGCTGCAGGAATAGCACACAGGGTACATTCAGGACCGCACACCACCGTGAAAATGAACAAGCCCCCCCCGTGTCAGGATCATCCTCCAGATAAGAGACGCAACTCTGCTGCTGATATACAAGAAGTAAAGATATGATCAGCCGCCTGGGCTGCACTCTAATGTCCCCTGTAACTGTTTTGACAGGTTGAATTTATCTCTGTTTTTAACTGGTGTAACAAGCTCTACTGGGCCCCTCAGAGATGTCAAAATAAGAGCTTAGTATGATAAATGGATGAGAGCGCCGGATCCCTGGATTTACTCTGATAAGAGCATTAGAGCGCTCGTTAGTGAGAGAGATAAGCGTCATGAAATCACCTGAAAATGCAATTTGTGATATCTTTAATCCAATATATTTAGTGGCTGGGTGTAGCAGTGAATGCACAACTATAAACCGAACACATGTTGAAAACAGAAAGCATGAAACGTCTTCTTTAATTTCCATCCCGTCTCCTCTGACCTTTTCACTGGTTTATAAATACCAGTGACCCATCTTTAAATAGGACATTGTTTTGTCTATTGTCTTTCCATCCCAGAGCTGTCCTGATCACTGATGCTGAAGCGTTGCGGTAAACATCCTCTGAGCCTCCGAACCCTCCACTCCCATAGACAATGACCTCGTGTTCCTAATCCTCTGTTACACTACCCAGGCCTCTTGTTTTCAGAATGTGCCAGAAAAACGTGGCCAGTATTTTCTGTTTCAAACACAAGTTATTGGTTATAGCCGTTGGTGTTGAACTTTGTCTTTTGCTGATAGGATTAAAAAGCTAAAGAATGGGGTCATGTTTTCACAATCAACCCTTGAAAGTATTTTTCCAACCACCTGTTTTGATGTGCAATTTCAAAAACCTGAATGGAAACATCGTAAAAAAACCCAAAACGGTTTATACTTCTGAATGAGTCGGAAAAGTTGGTGTTTTGACAGAAGAAAAATCAGCTAAACTCTAATGGAAACAGACTAAATGAATACATGTTTCTCCCGATGCGCTCAACTCCTGATATTTGTGTGACAGGAGTGGATAGGAACGCAGATTAAACCCTTTTCAAGACTGCGTTAACGTGAGCTGATGGCAAAACCGTGGTAACGTTTTACTTTAGGAGCACGGGATGTAAGACATGGGCCGGCGTTACCATGGTTTTGCACTCCGCGGCTCACAATACTGCAGTTTTACAAGCGTGTCAGAGAACTACGGTGGCCTTCAGGTAAAGTATAAACGTGAAAGGCTTTCGCTAGAGCCACTGTGTGGTTTGTTCGTTCTGGGCTACTGTAGAAACATGGTGGACTTCGTGAAGAGGATAAGAGGCTAACAATAACACAATCATTTCAGGTGATTATACGCAACAAAAAAAAACATAATTATTAACATTATATTCCATTTCTGCTGAAAGATCCCCCAAAAAACTACCCACTGGCCCTTTGTCCTTTTTTTATTTTACCGATTTTCAGAGAATTCTGTTTAAAATTTGCTCTAAATTTGTACAGGAAGTTAACTTCAACAAGTGTTTTTTTCTTTTTGCATACTATGTTTCCTATCATAAAACCATATTTTCTGCTTATTTGTTCAAATGTTAGAGGCAAAAGCACCAGCTCTAGAAGTGGGAAATAAAACTTGCTCAACACGGTTTCTCCTTTCAACGTGATTAGGCTCAGCACCAGACTGTTTAAGAGGAGCCCTTTAAAAGGATGTTTAGGGGCTTGGAGCCGGGGGTGTGCTGGAGAGCTGGTTCCCCATTCTTCCCATTATCCGGCTTGCCATTTTCATTGGAATGAAGGCCATCTATCAGGAGCCCCTATAGGTCTTTTCAGAGCTGAATAAAAGGATCACTGTGAACAGACCTGTCTGTGGGTTGCTCAGACATGGGAGACAACAGATGTGTTAAACACAGCCAGCTCCCTCACACAAAAAAAAGAGCTGGGGCTGCATGCTGTCTAATGGATAGGCAGCTTTATGTTAATTGCTGAATGGAGTCCGTCAAGGCTCCTGCATGCTTTCAGTGAGCACGTACAAGGATCAATCCAGCGTCACAAAGAAGACTTCGCTTCCCTCCACTTTCAGGAAGAGAAGAGCTGCAAAGAAAAGGTTGTAAAATAGTTACAAGACATTTAACCAAACTGCATCTTAAGATCCCAAAAAACCCGACAGAGAAACACCAGGAGTTTGTTCCCGTAAGGTTTGGGTTGTTTGGATTTAAAATATAGGTAGGAAGATCAATCCCCAAATAATGAATACTAAGAAGTCTTATTGCATCGATATGATTGATACAAAAAAATATCTGTGGGATCAGATTAAAAAACAAGAAAACGCCCACTTTACCTTAAATTTTTTTCTAAAATGTGCTGTATTTTAGTTCAATGTTTCTCAGTTGCAACAAAAGCCTTGTTGATAGCAAACAGTGGGACCTTGTTGCTGTTTGCCTGCAGGGGCCACGTTCACCTCCCGTATTCCTGTGGGAATCAGGATAATCCAGGGAGATCACAGCTTTTTTGTCACAGATGCACAGATGCTTCATTCATTTACCCCAAATGGATTTTTTTTACATAAAGTTCTTATAAATCACATGCAGTGCAGTTTAAATCAAAACATATATGAGAAAAGCAGATGTTTTGTTGATTTCATCCAAACACATTGAGGTTTTGACTCAACTTCTGCACCCCGGTATCCTTGTGTGACACTGGAGGAGGAGGAGGAGGAGGAGGAGCAAAGGTCCCTGTATCAAAACCACAGAGCCTAAACAATGGGAGCTTGGCGTGGACGGCCCCGAGGCGCAGCCATCTGCCACGGAGAGAGTGGAGTCCCTTTGTCAGCTATTGTGGAATGTGGAGGCAGATTGATGAGGGCCGGGTGATTCCTTTAGGGCCCGATGAGGCAGCAGGCAGCGCAGAGAGCCCGAGTAGACACCACAGGGAACTCCCTCTCCTTCTGTCTCCACAGTCACATGACGCAGCGGCCAGACGCTACAACCTGGGAAAAATGATGAGGGGAAAGTGTTTTGAGAAGCTGATGTAATGTTTTAGATAAATACCGGGTCAGTCCTGTTCTCAGCAGACATTCAAATAGAAGACTTTTAGGTAGTTTTTTCAATAAGTTCTCAATAAGTGAAAGAATGTTTTCTCCTTTGCTGTGCTGTATGAGAATGTCATGAAAGGTCACGATAGTGTTTCTGGATCATGACCTCTGACCCTCTCAGCAGGTGTGTGTGGATGGCCTTTATTGAGAAAAGCCAGTCCAGAGCTCTCTGGCTTTTGTAGTGGGCGGGTCAGGGGGGAGAGAGGGGAGAGACAGGGCAGATGTTGTATGTGAAATCCCCCGGGGAAAGTGTGCCGCCACTGAGGGAAGGGGTCAGGGCGAAAGGGCGGATCTCTGACACAAACAGCACAACAGACAACTCTGGTTTCCATGGCAGCCTGCTGCATCACTAAGCCGTCTGTTCTTGAGGACATAAACTAGGACTTTAGGCTCCGGGATCACTGACAAAACAAGCCTTTATTCTGCTTCTGATAGCACACCAACTCCAGAATCCGTCTGGATAAGATTTAGTTTAATTTGACTAAACTAAAAAACGAGGGATCAAAATCAACTTATTACTTTTACTAGTAAATACTAGTTTGAGGTGCGTTAATGGAGTAATTCCCTTACACAGTACTTTACTCCTCTCCTAACATGTTTTACATTTGATAAACATATATGATAAGCTTAAATACAACACATTGTTAAAGGTTAAAACAGTGGTTTCAAACCATTTGGCTTGTGAACAATTAAAAAAAGAGTATGCTATCTGGTTGGTCCATGTCCCATGTCCTATTTCAGAGTCCGTGAGTTGGTATTTCTCCCAAAGAGAGAAAGAGAGGCTTGATTCCAAAAGATGTCATATGATAAAATATTTCCCATCAAAGATTAGAGAAAAAGCCAAACGATGAAAGAATATTTGTGTAGTAGAAAATGTGTTTTTTCTTCTTTCATCTCTTGTTTATCAGCTCACGGCCCAAAGCGACGTTGGAAACCACTGGACTAAACTAGTTAACTGCATATAAAGAAGTTTAAAATACTGATTTATCAATCCAACAATCGTTTATGTAATATAAATGAATATATCAGTAAAGGGCCAGTTTTCTGCAGAACAAGTACTTTTTATTGTCCTACTTTAAAAGTAAACATTTCGTAACATTTTCGCATTACAATTCTAAAAACAAGGAGGCCTATGTTGCATATTTTGTTGAGTAATTATTATCCCAAATGTTTACAACCCAGAGAGTTATTTAAGATAAGATTAAGATCCAGATACCAAAGGTGTGTTTCATTTAGTCGCCTGTCAATAGAGAGGTAAAGTCCCTCCCCTTCCGGTGTCCCCCCATGGGACCTTTTTCTGGAAACAATATGTACTGTCGTCAACGGCTGGAGACAATCAATCTATCTGTCGTTAGATTACGTTACCTGCGTTACTTGTTAACTCATCTGTGAACAATATTTCCGCCTGAGTCATGTCAGATGACAAATGTGGTTGTTTAATAATGACAACAACAACTCCTATGATCAATATCCAGCGCCCTACAGAAATTACATAATGTGTGTTTGATTAGGTTTTGAAATGCATGATTTTTTTTTGTATTGGTACTTTTACTAAGGATCTGAATACTTCTTCCATCACTGAAGTGCAGCACCATTAAATTGTGCTGTTTTTATTCGTTAATCTCTTACAGATTTACAGCAAAACTGTAACTTGAGTGCCACACTTACAGTAAATTTATGACCACTATTTTTAGGAAAAGTTTGGTCACCATTCCCATCATTCTTTTTCTGGTCTACTCAAACACAATGCTAAATCTTGACCAATAAACAAGGACTATAATAAGAAACTTTAATGTCTGGGGACGGTTTCAGCTGCGGAGCTTCAAAGCCTCAGGGTGCAGCAGGAATAAAGATAAATAAGATAAAAAGCACAGCTTGTTGCCCTCACTGTTTACTCTAGATGGACTGTGAGTCATTTCCTTTGAGGTGACGGCTGCAGAGGAATGTGACTTTCAGCTGATGTCTTTGATCAAAAGTTATTTCAGTATGCACTAAATGGGCAATAAAGCATTCGCTTCAATTGGCTGAAGAATATCAAGCTGATCCTTATTGCAATAAAATGTTAGGAGGGCATGATTTTATTCAATATAGGCGTACTGTATCCAAAATCCTCACTGGACACGATTATATATCATCCTAGTGGGAAGATCTTACGCCTAGCATGTTGGAGACAAAGTACTCCCCAGAGCTTTTCACAATCACAACTTTTCAACACCGGACCTTGAACATCAAAGCTCACAGAATGAATGGCCATAAAGGGCATGTGATAAATCTTGAAACAGTGTTATAATTAATAAACCACACAACACTGCAACACAAATAACTTTGTTCTTCTCAAGCATTGCGTAAAGGAAGAGCTAACTAGAGTGATAAATATAGCTTGCATCAGAGATTACAAACGTTCTGCTGTAAGATGAGTTTGTGGCTAGAAAACTTTCCCCAACATTCTCAGTGTTTTTTTTTCTTCCTGACCTTGTCCGTAAAACACCATTGTTCATTTTGCCAAGGTTCTCTGTGTTTCTACAAAGGTCCCTCTCTGCGATATCGGTCGCAGGTCAAAGGCCCGCCTGTCAGTGCTGTGACGCATGACATTTGTATAACATTACCGGGGTCACAGCCCACGGCCAAGATGACAGGGTCGAATGAAAGAAAGAAATCTTGAACTTCAGCCGACATGAAGGAAGCCCAGGTCAAATCATACTTAGATATGCATCTTCAGCCAATGGTTGGCCAAAACGTTTGAAAAGAACTCCTCAAAGTCTCTGGTCGTCTCTCTATAGAGCTATTGTTGAAGAAGCTAAAAGAAAGAGGACACAAAGAGTTTCATATCATAGCACTGAATTCATCAAAGGATCCCATAAAATATGAGAATTTTTTTTGTTACTTTTTGTGCTATGAAAAAGCTGTCTGGGTTTGAACTACATTTCTGTAATTTTTCATGTTTACAACCGAGTTCAACTGTAGTACTTCCCTCCAGAAGGGACTGTCCTAAAAAGTGCACTGATATCATTTCATGAAAACAATTATCACGACTCTCACGCTCCGAGTTTTTTATAAATGGTTACATCAATGACGATGCTAATATTTAGAACACAACGCTCACTATACACGCACTAAACATAAAGGGCCACTGGGGCTGATGGGAATGTCTTTAGTTTTCCAGGTATTAAGTCATAAATTATGGGATGAAGGACACACCAAAGTCTGAAGGGGCCAAGAATGTCCGTACAGAATGTCGCTGCATTGCATCCTGTAGTTGTTGAGGCATTTCAGTCTTGACCAAAGTGGTGGAGCTATTGTAGCAGGTAAAACATGAGGGTGTGCCATGGATTTGGGACAGTATTGCTTGAGTTTCACAAGTGAAAGGATTAAATTATTCAAGAATGTGGGCAAAACAATGTGGAAGGAAACAAAATAACAACAGCACTCATTGTACATCAACGATTATCTTAGCACCATCCTAAAACAAATCAAACATCACCAACAGAAAGGAAATTCGCACAAAATTTAGGGGATGATAAACAAACTGGACTGGACGCCTAAAGACACGTCTCTGTATCCATGTCTTCTGCCAGAAAGGATACAGGTAGCGTCATACCTCAATGAGCCAACACAAACATGGAAACCTCACTTCTGTCTGAGCAGAGGTGAAGGGAGGAGTCTCTTCCTCCCTCTGATTAGCAGGAAAGGGTCATCATCCTCTGACATCTCTTTGTCTCTGCAGTATTGACGGAAAAGATGCTGGTTTCCCAGGTCATCACCGCTGCTTCGTTGGCGTTGGCCAGATAAGTTAGGCTGACTTTCCTCAGCATGACCTCTGCTGAGACAATGTGACAACAGTCACGCTCCAGGAAGAGACTGTGATTTTGTCTTTGTTATCTACATGTCTTAAAATATCATCCTAGATGTTTATTCTCCGGTATTGTGAAAACACTTAAGGGATATAACTGTCATATTGGCATTGGTATTTAGTAAACATTAGTTAGCCTTGTTACCACACAGTTTTGTTTCGGGTCCGTAATTCCCTTTAGTAGGCCTATACATAGTACACCCTCTAATGTTCAACGCAAGGACATGATAATATCAGTCTTTACTGATAAAAACACCACCACAGATATAAGAGCGGTGTTTATTTGTCTGTATTTTGCAATCCTTTCTACAATAGAGGAGTCACATTTTCTTTTTTTTCTACGTGAAAAGTTGAACAGCATATTTAACATTGGTAGCGCTCTAGCTGTATAATGATAAACATGCATGTGTGGTGGATTACACGTCTCTTATTTCAATAACCGGCCTCAAAACTCACCTGTCGCAATTTTCATTTAGAAAAATGTATAAATAGAGCTTTATTGCATTCATCAATCAGTTATGACTTGGTTTATTCCACAGGAAGTTAGCTTTTTATGCACAGTGTCCGAAATCTGCCGCAAAAGGTAAAATTTTCAACGTACTCGAGGCAAATTCCAGATTAAAAAAACAAAAAAACATAAGGACAAACACATCGAAGATTAAGGAGGATCCTATAGGGATGAATGGACTTTTGGTTGACTCGTATACGTACACAGAGCAATGTGAAAACGATGCATTAGTTAGTGACCTCTCAATCATTACATATACATTGTTTTTTCACTACTCTTGTTCTCAGTCCCGATTAAATTTAACATCTGAGGATGGCCCATTTAAGCCATTATAAACACGACATTGGCCAACTTTATCTTTAGCCTAGAAATAACATACTACAAGTCCTGCAACGAAATCCCAAGAGGACGTCATGTATGGAAACGATGATCAGTTGGAGGTTCTTCAAAGCCTTTGAGGACGTTAAAACTTGCCAATTCATGCTGTAATGTTGCATCTGGAGTCATTTGTAGATGACAAACAAGTGTTTATAATGTACAGATTTATTTGATTTTATAAGACTTCAAGTTTCCCCCAATAACCACATTTTCACAGCTCTTCTTCAAATCCTGTGGTATGCTAAGTGTCATATTATGCATTTATCCTCATGAGTTGGTTGTGTTGATTGTAAAAAATCTCCCACACTAGGATTTTTTGAGATCATTCCCTGGACAGAATCCTCGATCCTGTCTGTGTGTTGGCGGAGATTGGAATAACAGGACAAATAGTGAGGAGGATGTGAGCAGCCCAACTCTGACCTCCATTTGCAAAGTTTCCTCTCCAGTCTCCCTGGGTGGGACTCCCCCCCAGGCCCCTAAAGCTCACACATATCTACTGTTCCCCAATCATGTCTCAAATTATGCGGTGCTGTGCCTCCTCAGACTGGATATAGTGTTTCTCAGGGTGCTGAGGTTAGGGACCCTCGTCGTCGAGGGTTTGTTGCAGTTGGGCTGCTGCCACCGGCAATAATAATCTGCAGTGATGGAGCAGGAAATCAAAAATAAGCTGTAGAACATGCTGAATTAGTAGAAACAGCTAGATAATCCGCCTTCTCCATAACAATAAAGAAACAGACATGTTTCTCAGCAAACATCTCGATGCTGAGATCATGTATAGGAGAGGAAAATCATCGTTGTGGGAAACCGAGCCATGGCTGTCTTTCATTGGCTGCTTTAATTTAAGCAAACAGGACCAAAGACGCTTAAAGAAAACAGTAATGGCATTAGTTTTGCAGGTATTTGGTCATAAACCAAAGTATTGAACCAATTGAATTGCTGAAACAATGCTAGCACTAGATGAAAGTTATTACAAATCATTCTCTTGGGACCATGAATGAGGGTACCAAATAATAAACAAACATGTCAACCTGATGGTGGTGTTTAAGGAAAAGCCAGAATATCACCAACATGTTTTTGAATTTACCTTCGGGGAACCATGAATGGCTGTGCTAAATGTTTTTGCAAATCGTTCCAGTAGATGCTGAGGTATTTCACTGAATAAGAGAACAATTTGACCTGCTGGTGGCGCTACAGGCCGGGTCAGAGGATCATAAAACATTAAAATGTATCCTCAAGGGAACCTGAATATCTGAAGCAAATTTCATAGCAATCCATCAAATAGTTGTTGAGGTATTTCAGCTAGTAGGGCCCTCCCTAGAGCCGTAGATAAAACATCCATTTCGTGTTGTACGTACAGTAACAGGAGGACATGGATCAGCATGTGGCTTGAATTTGCCTGGTTGGCTCATTTGCCAGCAAAGTCAAACACTTCCAGGCTTCACTGAGAACTCGGGTTCAATCTGATGCATCACTCAATCCCCTCAGGAAGTGTGTGCACCAGTGCAAGCAAAGGAAGTTTATCCCCGCTCCACATATCTCTGTTTATGTTGGGGCCACCTCGCTGGGATGCACAGCAGCTTTGATTTTCTTTTTCTTCCCATGTGTGTGTCATTAAATGAGTCACTTTTTTTTCCACATGATAAGTGCAAAGCAAACAAATTGGTTCTGTTATTATTGATGGAGCGCAGGATGTGGCTCTTGGATAATCCACAGAGATGGGTTTGATGGGAGGGAAGCCTCCTCTGTGACTTTAGTGTTGTCATACACCGGTGTTGAGGTTATTTGTTGTCATTACTGCAACGATACACTGATTGTCTTGAGTTTGGACATTTAGTCAGCTAATGTAACAAGAGGACTGTCACTGAAATCCCCTCTGTGTCTCTAGCAGATCTAGTGTACATGCTCAACAAAAGAAAAGATAACTTTTAGGTCATAAAAAACAGCAACTCTCCTGAGATTGTCCTTTCGTAGCTTTGTCAAGTATTGAAATTCTCCACATGCAAAAGCGGTGGAGCCCTAATAAGAGAGAAAAAAGAGCGATAAGAGCAACACTCGGTTCTTAAAGGTGCATAAAACAAGATTGGGAGCATATCTATTGCCTCAACAGCTTTCAGCATTGGAGACGGAACTTCATTCTCTGCTAAGTTAGACGTTACTCAACGTTATCTTTACAAGCTAACAGTTGTTTGCTGCTATATTAATGCTTTGTATATTGAATTTAGCGCCTTTAAATAGTTTGGATGGTGGTGTCTTTATCAAAACATTACATGAAAAGTGTAAGGAATGGATAGCAGTCTGCTCTAATGTAAACTGCAAACATTAGCATATCCGGCTAACTAGCCCAGTACCGACAGTAGTAACATAACCCAGTGTTTTAGTAAACGTACAGTGTAATTCTTCCCAATTTACAGTGTTTTTTTTTGTTCTGTGTAGACGTGGAGTTAGGGAATAAGGGGGTAACAATGAAAAAACGAACAATGCTTAAAGCTCATTTATACTGAACAGTCAAGCCTACTTATTCTTATATTATTGCATACAATTAGATCTGCTGAACAAAAATCTGGCCTTCGGGAGGAATTTAAAGAGGACTACTGGGGTTGAACTAACAGAGTTAACGTTAGCTTCATTAGGGGGCTAACGTTAGCTAAAGCGGAGCTAGTTTAAATCGGTCACTCCCCAGTGTATGATGCAGTTAATAGGCCTTAAGGGTTTTCCATAACTTGCCTGCATTTAGGCTGTATTAAGTCTGTAAACACATACACATATCAGTCTTATCGACATCTATTTTCATAAAGGCTACAAAATGCCATTTGGTCCCCAGAGGTTTAACATTATAAACAATCCGCATTCCCTCTCTTTGAATTGTGGTGGTCTTCACAGATGCAATCTATCTTAAGATAAGGTAATTTACTGTTTGCTTTAGTTGGGGGAGAAAATGTATGATTTGTTTCTTTTCTTTTGGAGAATGTTTGGGATTTCACTGTTATCTCCATCATGTTTAACACACAGCAGTGAAACAGAGAATGTTCTGGCAGCCAGACACACAATGGCACCGGGTTATCAGCAGTGTCACTTCTTCAGCTCCTCTCGCGGTGAAACCCCACACCATGTTTCTCAGAGAGGAGGGGTCCTGCCACAAAATTTGTTTTGCCAGCAGAAAAAGGCATGTTAGCAAGGGGCCATAACTTCCACTGAGGACGTGGAGGTCGTGATCTCCATTTCACTCCCCTTCCATTTTTCACACAAAGGCACCATTTAGAAGGTTTTCTTAAGTTCTTCTTATTATGACCTCTAACTTCAAATCTCCCTTAACTGTATAATGTCTCCATCAATAAGGAAATACCTCCAAATGTCATGGTTCCACTCCCATGAGCACTGTGTGAGTGTGTGTTTTATGTCTAGTATAGTATGAATGCTGTGGGCCTGGTTTGTGATCTCCTTCTCTTTATCTCTAGTTGACAGCTTTCATGGGTTGAGTTGCACACATGTGTGCAATGTCGTCAGTGGAGGATCTTCATTAGTAGTTTATATAAGTTGTGAGCTTCCAGACTGCCGTAGTTCATTGTCTCAGTAGTATGTATATTGAAAATCAGTCTGAGTTTTGAGCAATTTCAGCCTCTCATTTGTTTGAGATTCTGCAACTTCTGTTGCTTGAGTCCTGAGTTTCTTTTCTACTGTGTTTGAGAATTCTTTAATAAAGAATTTCCACTTCCCATCTTCTGAGTCTGCGTCACAATTAAGATAACTGACTTTAAACTGAGCTGTCATCAAGAGGAAACTTTATTTTGACAGTGAAATGTGAGCTTTCTTACAATTCTACTTGCTATGAAAGCTGAAAATCCAACTTTGTAACTGTGAGTTACACAAACAAAGTTCCTTTTTTTCTGTCAGTGGAAACGTTGCAGGATTCAGACATCAGCCGTATCTGCTTTCTGAATTTGTTTGACACTCCACTTGAGCCTTTTCCAAACTGAAACTGATCTCATGATTAATACGGAAAGATTTTTTTAATTTTTTATTACACATAGATTTGATTTAGAGTGTGTGGGTCTGCCAAGCTGGGGAGGCAGAAAATATCTTCCAGATTTCTTGAAACACAAAGCCCATACATTGAAACCAAAAGCAGAAGTGTAAAAGGTCAGTTAGTAATGAGGGCAAATCTGTATCAGTTCTTATGTGAGAACAAAACACACTGTTTGTCTTTGCATTGTCTGTCATGTAAAGAACTGCATTTCTTTTTTCCTCGGCTCCATATTGATTGTTCTAAGACAAAGGGAACACAGTTTACATTGGCCAGACAGTGATTGGGTGTGCTCTTTCCATTAGATCTCTCTTGTCCTCTCTTCAGCTGCAATTGACCGAAGCAAGAAGATACTCTTCACTTCACAGAAACTGGTAATGAAACAGATCATTGTGAAACTCCCTTCTGTTCCTTCCCTTTATGTTTGCAGAACATAAGCACAAAGAGGTTTAAAATGCATCCTCGTTTAATTGGATTGTCAGGCTTGTAAAGCTACATGTATGATTTGTAGCTTAGACGTGTTTTATCAGACATATATATCACACAAGTAGATCGAATTAATCCACATGCTGAAGTGGTAGAGCCTCTGGATTTCATTATGGGCATTATCCGTTGCTTTAATTTTTATCATCTGTCTCTTGTGAGTTCCCCAACTTTATAGACATGCATTACCAAAACCAGTATCCCTTTAATCGCACAATATGTAATTTTCTTCCGCTGGGGGTCTCTCAATCAAAATAACAAAACAAAGAGCTTAGTGATGTTGTGAAGTAGCGTGAATTCATTGGAGTTTTTGTCTTTATTGAAAGCAGCTTCTCTCAGTTAGGATTCCTTCAGTGTTCATTGTTCAGGAGGTTTTTCGCTCTAAAAAAAAGGACTGGGTGATTAAAACGGGTAAGAGGGGCTGCAAGCCGAGCCGGCGCTTGCGTTTGCTTTAAATCCTTCAACAGGTTAAAATATGTAGATTAAAATGACCAAGATCTAAAAAAGAATTATAGTAAAAATGTGGCTTAACAAATCAATTAATGACAGCTTCTGGCAGACAGTCACAATGCTGATGCATCAGAGATGATATGACAGGCGACCAAATGAAACCGTTATCTTTATTCAAATTAAAATTTGTTTGAAAATTGTTCGAGAAATTTGGCATTATGTAGGTTCAAAGCTCAGTAGAATACATACCACAGTAGTAGTCATTTTTTACATGATTTTAATGTGTAAAAGTAATGTTTTACAGCAACATACTATGGTAATATTTGTTTGTCCATTATCTTTGACCAAAAAAGTAATTTCTCTCACATTCAGAATGAAGCAATGAGAGTCTAATTAATAATTCAGCAGGGCTCAGTGAGAACTGGGCCGCTGTGACAATATATGTGACTGAGCTGATGGGAACCGAGGTCACACAGGAACTGCATGGTGTTTTTCTTAGGGAAAATTAAAACAGTGAAGAGGAAGGAAAAAAAGAGGACAACAACAACCACAACAAGATTCTCCACAACACTGTGGTTTGGTTAAGTTTGCGAGAAGTGGGTTTTTAAATTTCAACTGTGGTGAAACAAGGCAGCACATTTATGGTCTGCCAGTTTGTGAACTCATGTGGAGAGACATGGGCAAAGAGTAAATATGTTCTCCCATTGAGAAATAACACAAGAAAACACATAAATTATGTCAATTTTGATAACAGACAATGATTTGTTCCGCTGTCTGAGAGAAACATTCCAGTAGCTAATTCACAAAAGCCCTCGGCTTTCAAAGTTACTTCCTCTCTACATCCACTGCAGAGTACGAAGAGGCAGAGTGAACAACCACACCTAGTTCATAAAAAAGAATAGCCAAGCATGCAACTCTACAAATAGCTTCCCTGAAATCAAAGCAATATGTGCCTTAAACACAGACAACACAGAAGCTGACTGCAGGTCATGATGAGAAATGAGATCCGCCAGAGGAGGCGAGATGGAGAGATCGATTACTCCGAGTTTTTCCCATGATCCCGCCTCTCTCTCCAGGGAGAGCGAGCCTCTGCTCCGGCGCTGCGTGGGTCTCTCAACTGTCATTATCAGCGATGGGAGCCACAATAGGTCAGGGAGATGAGATAACATTGTGAGCGGCGGAGCAGCAGGTGAGAGGCTCAACGCGGCGCGATTGGGTATCCGGGTCCCAGGGTGTAGCGTTGCCTGAGGCCCTCGGGGGACCTCGGCCCCGCCATCTGCCGCAGTGAATTCCTCCTGCTGGAGAGGAACTGCTCGATATCAGCGCAAACTGTTGCTGTGGGGCGTTGCTTTGAGTTTCTCCTGTTACCTTTATACAGAGAGAAGTGTTACACTTTACAGTTCCTTTGTCACAGTCTCAAACACAAGCTAGAAGAATGCCTCGCAAACAAAAGACTGAAACTTCTGGTATTTGTGTAGTAATATTGTGCTTTTAAGATTTAAAAGTCTGCTTTTTAAAGCTATAACAGAGCATGTCTGTGTCTACAAACATATTCCATCTGCAGACCAAAGTCACGGTGAAGAACTGAAAACAGTCATGCAGTCCAGATCCTGTTTTCTTGGATTGTACGCCTTCGCGGCTCCAGTGTGAGGCCATCAGTCAGCGAGAGCACACCCGAGGGATGCTCTGATGACAGCCATGCTGGATGGTTCACACATGACCCGAGAGCGCCGCTGCACGCAACACCCCGTCCCGTGACCTGCCAAGCGCCAGTCCCCCGCTTTGATCTGACAACACAGTGTAAAATTGGAGATGCCAGCCACGCTGCACACATGCCAGACACGCTGTCAGTCTGACAGACGGGCATGAACACGGCTGAACATGAATATATTGAATTAGGAGCTGTGGTGCAGATTACCGGACAGGCCAGGTGAGCGACGATCAATCAATACTTTGCTTTGTCAGCAATAGTCTTGGATGTCTGCCGGGTTCTGAACTTTACCCGTCGGATCGTTTTCAAAATCAGCAGTTTCAAAATAACCAATGTTTTCATAAAGTGAGAGTGAAGAGCAGGAGCCACATCTGTTAAATCACTTACAATCAGTTAAGAAGGTCAGTGTGCTGTTGCAGATATCAGACACTGATAACCGTGACCACAACCTCCAACCTGAAAGTAATAGATCTTGACACGCTCATTATCTTCCATATCTACTTTCACAAGATGCTGACACCAAACACCCCCGACGGTAGGCCTTACCAAACAACATTCATAACGTTGGAGTCGGTACAGTTTGCAGCTCACACACACGCTGCCGTTTGTTTGGGACTGCATTTGATGGCACATGTTTTTTAATATGACGCTGTCAGTTTTGGTGCAAGAACATTGGCAGTCTTTGTGCGGACCTGTTGGGCTGATGACATGTCCAGATGTGGAGAGTGACCCCGCGCTGACCTCCAATGGAGCCCACAGTGATCCTGTTGTGCACCCCAGCAGTGAAGATGCTGGGTTGTGATGGGTGTGATGGTTGCATATTATATTGCAGTCAAATTAAATAGCTAGAAGAAAATCTTCAATGGCAGAATGCAACCAGAACTCACTCACATTTTAATTTATTGATCCAACTCATTTGACATTGAATGGATATCACAAATAATTATTTTACATCAGCAAATTAAGGGCTACTGTGGAGATTGTGGTTGTTAAAAACACAATACAGCAAAACATAGGTTAAGGTTTTATTATAGACAAAGCTACCCAGCAGTGTATACAGTAATTAAAGTTTGTCCCACCTTTAACAGCTGCAGCTTTAAGTGATGCTTACAGATTTAATTGTCATAATCAAACAACATATTATATCATATATTCTGAAATGGACCATTCTACATAATGAGTACTATTTATGGTACGTTTTTGTGCATTTTGATGATAATACTTTGGTACTTTGACTTCTGAATGCATGACTTATTCTTGTACGAGTATTTTTACACTTTTACTTCAGCTTCAAAATTTGTGCAAAAACCTACTTCTGCCTAAAATGAGGCCTGTTGTTCATTGCTGACAAACAGACCAGAGGATGAAGGGCTTTATCTGTTACAGCTCAGGCTCCTCTACACATATAACATGGCCTCCATCTGTTCAGCCCATCAGGTCTACTGCTGCCGTTTCTGCAGGAAAGCAGTCTGAAAGCTGCTGACAGCCTCCAAACCACCCAGAACAAGGGTCCAGCATTGGACTATACGACCCCACCCCCCCCTGCTGCCCAAACCTCCTGCTGGTCCACCAGAAGGCCTCTGTTTTGATAGTGGCCATTACCCTCATTGGGCTGACCCTCTGAGCTAACATCCCTGCCATTAGATACACAAGTAAGCACGACCGCAAGTACGCTCCGTGACACTGGGTAAACATGTTGGCAAACTGGAGGAATGTGAAGGGAGACGGTTCAAAGGACTGTTTGTCTGCTGTCACAGTCAGAGGACAGACGTCCATGCAGAGTTTTGATACGCGACACATGAGTGCTGAAAAGAAGAAGATGGTTTGGGCGTTTTTTACTCCCTTCTTTACGGAGTAGATTTATTTTATATACTCAGAGCGGGGCCATCTCTGACCTCGCTGGGCCGGGCGGGTCGTCGGTCTGTGACGGATGGAGCTCTAAATCTCATTCTGCACCTTTCACCTTCACCTTTTGGCGATTGCCTCCAAATGGAAAATTGAGAGTTATAAAGCAGAGGCTGGGAGGGACTGGCTTCCCCATCACCAAAACTCACATCACCACCTGGAGAACCGCAGGGGCTCGACTTTCAAGATGTGACGGAGGAAGTGTGCTGTTTGAATCCTCTAGATTATAATGTATGATAACAATCTTTCCGGGCGGGGATTTTTATTGCAGGAGTCAGAGGAGGTAGACAATCAAAGGTTTATGAATAGAATCTTAAAAACAATACCACAGCTTTAAAGATGCTGTATAATAATGTCACAAAGATACAAACTGTTCAGATTTCAAGGATGAGATTCCATAAAGAACAGTTGGACTAAAGGTTCTGCAAAAATGAATGAGCATAGAAACAAGGACAGTGACCATAGCAGCACTGTTAGTGTGCTTTGAGCTAAATGCTAAAGTCAGAATGCTAACATGCTCGCTGCTGTTACATACATCCAGCTGATTTTGTGATGAAAAAATAAATACATTGATTAAAAAAAAATTTTAAATAAAAGTAAACTGGTCAAAAAAAACTAAATCAACAATCACAAAACAGTTTTAATAAAACAAAGACTTTAAATAATGACTCAGAAAAGGTGTTTGAAGAGCAGATTAAAGATGTCTGTCGATATTTGCTTGGTCACAGAACTGACGTAATGATGGGTGTAACAATAAACTACAACTGCTAGCAACAGAATGTTTAACAGAGTTGTATCATATAAATAAATACAGTGGCTTTCAAGATAGTGCACATAACGACGCCACTGTGTCACAACAGTTTAGATTTACTAGAGCCAAGGTTTTGTTTTATTGCCTGGTAACAGCGGTGTTTGTACCCACTCTGAAAACACAGAAACAACAACACTTTTGTGCCACAATTCTTTGCCTGCGGTAGAAAATCCATTGTGGAAAGATGAATTGTGTTTTGAAGCTTATATCCCATGTTAAAAAGTAGAAACAACAACAAAACACACACACACACACACACACAGATCATCAGATAAGCAGCAGCTATACCAACAGGCTTTCCTAACAGCACATATTCATCACCGTTCAACCCTGTCAGCTGGGGTTTATTATGGTTGCTTGGACTTTTTGAAGGATCAGACCTCTGCCCTCAAACAAACACTCTGTGGGAGCATGCATGCACTCATGTGGGCCGGGTGGCCTGCTGAGGCTGCCCTGCTCCCTGCGGGGTCTGCCCATGAGAGGGGCCTGTTATGCTGAGAACATCCCGTAGTGTCTGTGGGGGGGGGGAAAGGAGCTGGGAAAGCCCCCTGGTACAAGAGAGGACAACTTGTGGTTAGAAGCTGAGACGTTGCTGTTTAGGTAAATATCGTAGCATGGGTGGAGAGATGGGATCTTTGTTAGCGCAACAAAGAAACAAGAGTGAAAACTGTAATTTGCTTGTTTTGTTTGAAAGCAAACCTCTCCGAAGGCGACTGCTTAGCCGGCTAATCATTAAATGATGGGACGACTTAAAGACTTACATTAACTGGTCTATAGAGGGAACTAAAAATGCATCTTTTTTTTTTTTTATGGGAAAAACTATTAATGGAAATGCTATTGATTAATTGACATCTCTATTGTCAGGTCTCATCTCACTGGATTTCAGATCCGAGTAAAATCATTTGGCCCCAAGAAACATTGCCTCACTACCTGATCACTAGCTCAGAGAAAATGTTTACCATTTCTGTACATGTTTATATTTACATGCTAAGATCATAAGTAACTTTCTTCATCCCCTCTGATTTAAATCACCTTGTCCAGTTATTTTTTGCTAAAACAAATTCAAGTCCTTCTCCAAGTGCACAACCAACTCTGCTCCCAGCAGACCACATGACACATGACAATAAAAACACTGTGCAATAATAGTTAAAATAGTTTTTTTCTGTCTATAAATATTATATTTCAATTATTGTGTTTTTCTACTGTTTTTATTGCTTATTTATAATACTTGTTTTTTTTTATTTTTCATTTTTTATTTTTATCTTGTCTTTCTTCTACTATGTCTCTTGTGTGCACTTTAACTCTATGCTGCTGTAAGCCTGCAAATTTCCCCGCTGCGGGACTAATAAAGGATTATCTTATCTTATCTTATCTTATCTTAAGTGTTCAGACCAGATATTAAATTGCGGTCCTCTTTCATCAAAGTCATCAAATTATCTCTATATTTATTAATGATGAGGCCATCTAGAACGAAGAGTGGAAAAGTGTCATTGGCTTGGTTGTTTGAAAGCAAACCTCTCAGAAGGCGACTGCTTAGCCGGCTAATCATTAAACGATGGGACTACTTACACGGCTGAGCTCACATGAACCACTTTCTCCTCTCCACGTCACCGCCGCCGCCATATGGTCCACATTCACTGGAGCAACATGGACAGCATAATTAATGGTGACGCCTATGGGGGATGACCCATAGAGAAAAGCTGTCATCCCCTCAGTCTGAAATAAGGACACATGCTAATGAGTCAGCTGATG
Source organism: Anoplopoma fimbria (assembly GCF_027596085.1). Classification (NCBI taxonomy): domain Eukaryota; kingdom Metazoa; phylum Chordata; class Actinopteri; order Perciformes; family Anoplopomatidae; genus Anoplopoma; species Anoplopoma fimbria. Next base: position 5,124,595 of record NC_072459.1, read on the forward strand.
CAGACAGGCTGTATGCATGTGTTTATTTAGATATGAGACGCTGCTGAGCATCATCACGGCTCCCAACTGTACAAAGGAAGGAGGTCATATGCTGGGATGGTGACGGTGTCGTACAGCTACATGACAGGGAGCGACCCGGTTGTTTCTGTTGTTCTGTGTCCAGCAGACTTTCATCAAAGGATGTTTAAATGTCTTCAAATATAAACTCCAACATGAGAATTATGTTCACAGTAACGATAACTCGATTCTAGCTTATTTATAGTTGTATTAATATTGTAAAATCCTGCATTGTGCTCTTCTTTAGACCCACATATTGGGATTGCCAACATCATATCTGTGCATCTTTATTTCACTCACACTGAGTTATGCAATACGTCTCAAACCCAGAAAAGAAAAAGGCTTTTGGGAGAACAAATTCCTTCTAATTATCCAAACTTACTGTTTAAAGTTGGACATTCAATCATCCAATAGTGTACATGATTGGTTAGTTGATCAGTTAGCTGGTTAGATATTTAATCTTTAGTTTTAGATTTATAAAAAAGCCAATTGACAATGAATTAATAAAGTCACATGCATGCTTACACAGGACTACATGTAATAATATAGACGTCATCACCTATACTAGTGATTTACATTCCTCACTGTAGACCTGTAGACAAAAGGAGCTTTTACTTCTAGTTCACAAGGATGAACAAACATACAAAAGTGCTCCTCTACAGATGCAACATGTGTCGGACTCAACTCAAACAACAGTTATCTGTCGCCATCTGCTGGACAACTTTCATTTATATGAAAGAAAGATGTGATTTTGTGAAACACTGGGAGGCGCTGATGGGCCACCATACAGCCTCTACCAAAAAACACTCAAACACTGTATCAACTCTAAGCTGTTATGGTAAGAATCTTTATATTACATCTGTATGTTTTGCTCACCATTTTACAGATTACATCAGGGAAAGAAAATGTTGGTATTATGTCAACCCCATTAGCTAGTTACTAGTCTTTCTTCAATGGTGTTCAACCTAAAAAAATATTCACATTCAAGCATTCAGATTACTCTAAATTGGTAGTGTTCATTACCCAAATACTGATCAAACTGTGTATCTTGGAGAACAATGGTGGGAGAGGGACCTATTGTATTTTGTATTGTCTTTAAACTTCTTGTACTTGGACTGATTCAATAAATTTGTTGTTTGGAGTAAAATGATGCAATTGATAACTCAGGAAGCAATTAAAGGAAAAACTTTTCAAATTCCTCATAGCTATATGAAGTAACTAACATTACTATTTACAATCAACAATTGACATTAAGGCCCTTGCAAATGACAAGGTAGCACAAAGTGTGAACCGTACTTTGATCTCCTTACTATAGATTTCATTAAACTTTATGTTTTTCCCTTTTAGAACATTTTCCAAAACACTTGCAACAATAAGTCTTTGGTAGATAATGAGAATATCAAACTAAATTTAAATCATATCCTCTTACTAAAAAGGATTTCTTTTTATTGACAATTTATACTCTATTTTACAAGATATTTAGTGAAGGCAGATCTATAGAATGGAAAAAACTGAAGGAAATGCTATTGATTACTTGATCACTATAGTCAGGTTTCATCTTACTGGATTTCAGATCCCCTAAAATAATTTCTAAGAAATAGGTTGGCCCCAAGAAACATTGCATCACTGCCTGATCACTACCTCAGAAAATGTAAAAAATAAAATTTTAATTATTTACAAAAGATGTAACTTTCTTCATACCCACAGTGATTTGTGATATATATAGTCCAATATATTGTTATGTTTTTACATAAGTGTTCAGACAAGATATTAAAACCGCTGTCCTCTTTCAAAGTCTTGATTTCATGAGGCCATTTAGAACTCCATGTCACAACTGATTATTATGCACAAACAAAAGACTGAGTGGATGATAAGACAGAACACAGAAAAGGCCATTTAAACAAGGTTTTTTTTTATTTGACAATGGGACAAGTTAGCCAACAGGAGCCTTCCTGATCAGCCACACCTAAAACTTCTGGAACTGCTTCTTGGCTCCAGCAGCCTTCGTCACTTTGAGGACGTTGAACCTCACGGTCTTGCTGAGGGGTCGGCACTCTCCGACGGTGACGATGTCTCCGACTGAGACGTCTCTGCAGAAAACAAAAAATAAATATATATTAAACAGGTGGTCGGGGTTTATCTGTCCAATACAAAGCAGATACAGATTCAGCCATGTTTGAGCATAAGGGGTAAAAGCTGAGCTGCATCAGTGATTGCCAAAGGCAGTTTCGTCAACGCTTCTTGAGCTTGGAAGACCATCGTGAGAAAAACATCATTTGCAGCAATTTATTGAATAGATAGAAATCTCATGGACTGACATATGGACAACAGACCTATGGAGGGAACAATTTGGAAATATATCTCAATATCAAATTCCATCAGGCGTATTTCACTTAACTGGACAATTTTCCAAACTTGTTGCATATACATTTCCTTAGAACTACCACAGTTTGAAAAACAAAATGTTATGTTTGCTACAACAGTGGAGCCCTGAAATTAAAAGCATTTGAGCAGATAAGTACCTGAAGCAAGGTGACAGATGGACTGAGATGTTCTTGTGCCTCTTCTCAAAACGGTTGTACTTGCGGATGTAATGCAGGTAGTCACGTCTGATAACAATGGTCCTCTGCATCTTCATTTTGGTCACCACACCTGTACACCAAACACACAAAAGGATTTTGAATACAACAGCTTTCTATGGACATTTCAGAGAACTCAAATACATTTATTTTAAATAGGATTGTCACGCCAATACATCAGTGTTGCCATTAGGCATTATCGTCAGAACCCGGAGGGCTTGGAAGACCATCGTGAGAAAACATCATTTGTAGAAGGTGACAAAAAAAAAGAAAAGGAAAGTCATTGTGATGTTGTAGCAAGTTACCATGTTAAGACAGGTTCTGGCTTGGGTTGCTTCACCTGTACAAGGATATGTTGATTTGAAGTCAGGAAAATTGCTAACCTTTTGTGCTCAACAGTAAAATTTGAGACATCAATACTCACAGTACCACGGAGGACATTGAAACAAATGTAATGCTGGAATTAAACCATTTTCACTCACATTTATGAGATGTGAAGTCTCATGTTCATTAAATGTGAAAAGTAGCCAAAAGTCTGGACTAGGTGTAAGTGTAAGACAATGTAAGATCTTAGTTTGGAATATTTCAGATTAAATTGTATGTAGTGTTATAATAGTGTGGCAGAGTGTGATGTTTAAATGAAAGGTTATCTGTTGCAGCATCCCAAGCCAGTGTCAATGGGCTAGTGTTAAAGTTTACTGTTAGTGTTGAACTCACCGGAGAGGATGCGGCCACGGATGGAGACATTTCCTGTGAAGGGGCATTTCTTGTCAATGTAAGTGCCGTCAATAGCCTGGTGAATGAAAACAAATACAGTTAGTGTCAGTCCATGCATATTGCAAGTTGTTTTAACTACTCTTGTGACTGCATCAGCATTGCCATAAGGCACTATCGTCAGAACCCTGAGGGCTTGGAAGACCATCGTGAGAAAACATCATTTGCAGCTAACAAAAGACCATAAAACGCTCAAACATTCCACATTTCATTAGGATACATTTGTGAATGATCAGTCACCTCTCTTGGGGTTTTGAAGCCCAGCCCCACACTCTTGTGGTAGCGGGGGAGCTTCTCCTTGACCTCCTTGCCACCATCAGCCACCAGAACACGCTTCTTGTTCTGGAAGATGGTGGGCTGCTTCTGATAAGCCCTCTCGGTCTGTGGAACAAGGAGAGCATCGAGGTAAGAGCACGTAGAGCAGGAACAACGTGAACATGCATGAGCTGGGAGGACACAGCCACCAAACACCGCCCGGCCTCGCCAGGATCACTAGTTAAAGCGTTACTTCCTCTAATGAAGGACTCAAAACACCCGTAGCTGACACGACATGGTGATGAATACATATATGAGGAATGTTTAAAAGATAGTTACTGCTTAAAGTATATAAAAAAAAAGTCAGGTTATGTGAATAGCTACGTTGTAGGAGGCTAAGCTAGCCTAGTTAGCATTGCGGCTAGTTTTACGCTACACGAGGGTGTGCAGAACGGCGTCAACAGATAGAGATAATAAACCCTCTGTGTGGCTGGAAAGTAATCATGGTTGTGTGTAAGGACACTGTTAAAGCACATATGTGAAATATCCCGCTTAATGTGTTTAGTTAAATGTAAAGAAATAGCAATTTAAATTCACCACGCCGTTTTCCTGAACGTACTTGTGCGTCCGCCATCTTTGCCTGCCGAGTCGTAAAGAGGCCTTGAGATGCGCGCGACGGACGGAAGACCACGAGAAACAGGAAATGACGTTTCAAAAAAAAAAAAAAAAAGAAAGGCGAGGCTTAAAAGAAATATATATATTTTTTTAATCGTTAAACGTCACTTTACCAACTGATAGACGCTATAAAAAATAAACTGTAAACACGTAATTTAAATTCGTCATTATTTATTTTAAGTTTTATCGACTCCACCTATATGACGTCATCGCGTCACATCTGCCGTTTGAAAAAAAAAAGGCGAGGCTTAAAAAATATATATATTTTTTTTTAATCGTTAAACGTGACTTTACCAACTGATAGACGCTATAAAAAAAATAAACTGTAAACACTTAATTTAAATTATTATTATTATTTATTTTAAGTGTTATCGACTCCACCGATATGACGTCATCGCGTCACATCTGCCGTTTGAATCCCTTGCGTAATATGAATTACATTTTTTTTATTTCGCTGTTTTGTATGTGTCTCAATAAAGTTATTGGAAAAAAAGATTGAAAAAAAAAAGAAGAAGATTAGAACGTTCGAACGCCCGTTACTTCAAATATATGGTCAGTCACGTGATCATGCGGAAGTGCTAGCGAGCGATCCAAACAGACAACAAGATGGCATCGCACCCGGGAGGAGGCGATCAAGGTAGCAGCGGGAGGGTTTTAAGGTTAAATTGACCGTGACAGTGTCGCCTGTCGCGGGGGAGACGTAGATACTCCCGCCCCTGAACAACTGGCTCTTGTTTTGAGCCTGTAGCTTGTTTTTGCTCGTTAAGCTGAACCGATGTTAGCATGCTAGCTACACGTTAGCCGATGCTTGTGTAGCTTGGTTAGCTAGCTGATAGCTTTGCAAGAGTGAGTTAGCAGATATGTGTGGACTAAACCGACACAGACATAACAGAGTGAGAGAGGTTATGTCTCCTCTCTGTCCTCCATTTCTTTCTGCTTTGTAGACGTCAAATATCTTGAAGCCACAACATTGATTCACTTTGTCAAATTGTTTTTTACGTTCTGAACTAATGAACTACAAACGCCAGCCCTCTGTAAACATGATGTCCTGGCTTCTGTGACGCTGCTGTAAATGTCTCTCAAACGTGTCTTTCTACAGATAGACACAGCGGATGTAAAGGGTAAAGCACAGGGGTAAATGTAAGGTTAACCACAAATAATCAACAACATGTGACCTTTTGTTTAGTGTGGCTTCTGTATGTGTAAAGTCTGGCATCATCAGACTGGAGATCTTTATACCAGCAGCACCCATTCTTCAATTCTTCACTCATTTATTAGATATAACTGGTTGTGTAACAGTATCAGTGTCTGGATGCTTTAACATTGACCTTTGTCTCTCAGGCAATAACAAAGACCAGATACTGGAACTAGGAGCTGTTTTGTTGAAAGAGTGAGTACCTACTAAACAGTTTTGCTTTCATTATTGAGTACAGTCAGATCCTACTTTTATTTACCAATCTGTTTGTGTCTCCCTGTGTAGTTTCATTTACGAGCGGGTTCAGCGGCATGCAGATGGCAACACTGCTCTGACCAGGACACAGCTGGGAGCGGGAGAGCTGTGTGACCCGAACCACAAGAAGCTCGCCCAGTGCCTGCAGCAGATCGGAGACGAGCTGGATGGAAATATGGAGCTCCAAAGGTGAGCTTTCCAATATCGTTCCTGAAGAATTATTAATGAGTATAATTAGCCTGTCTGTAATCACTAAATCTTGTTTGTTCCCCCCCAGAATGATAAACAACTCTTCGCTCAGTCCCACAAAAGACATGTTTATGAGAGTTGCCATTGAGATCTTTTCAGATGGAAAGTTCAACTGGGGCCGGGTGGTCGCACTGTTCTACTTTGCCTGTCGACTCGTCATCAAAGTGAGTATCTCATCTCATAATCAAAACAAAATGAAGTTAGACGTATATGTATTAAGGAATTATGACTGAATTAAGAAGAAAGTCTGAAGCATCTCCCTTAAACACCTTCTCAGGCTCTTGTGACCCAAGTTCCTGATATCATCAGAACAATAATCAACTGGACCATGGACTACCTCCAGGAAAATGTCATCAACTGGATCAGGGAGCAAGGTGGCTGGGTAAGAAGCTATCTTTCATTGCAGCTCAAACTCGTAATCTATAAGTAAATGTGCCTCTGCTTCTGATTGCTTGCATGACACATGCTGATATTTGTGTCTGTTGTTGTTGTTTTTTAAGGAGGGTATTCGATCCCACTTCGGCACACCCACATGGCAGACGGTGGGAGTTTTCTTGGCCGGCGTTCTCACCACTGTTTTGGTCATTCGCAAGATGTGAGGAGTTTGTGAAGAGCGGTCATGTGAAAGATGGGAAGCAGCATGCCTGAGGGTCATGGGGACAGAAACAAGAACATGAAAGAACATCTGAAGAAGTAAAGGCAGAGTGAACAAGTCAAACAGGAAGAGCTTGTATTCGGACACGAAGAGCCACTCTTCGTTTCTGCCTCCTTTTTAGTTCCAAGGAATGGGAGCTAGACTGAACACTGTCGCACCTATAATCCCTACGCCACGGAGGAAGTTGGCGGAAAATGCCTAAAATGGGGGGGGGGTTTGAGGTGGAGAGTTTGTATGACTTGAACAGGGAATGCATTTTAGGTAATTTATTTTTTACTCGGTATAGAAAAAATGAAGTCACTGAATTCTGTTAACTCCCCTGAAAGATATACGGATTTAAGCGTTTAAAGGCAGTTTTCTTTTTTTGCATTATTTTTAATTTTTGTTCCACTCAAAATTGCTTTTCTTATCTCCCCACTGTCTGAATCCATTTTCATATGTATTTGTGTTAACTGGTGTGAATCTGTAACGATCTGCTGGCAATGAACGGAAGGAAGAGATATTTTTTACAGACAATTATTCGATTTACCAGGAATATGATGTTGACGAAGACAAATCACATCTTCAATATTATTTGGGCTCAAACAACCCAGAATCATTTCTCCCCTTGAATGCACCACTCAACCTTATTTTCAGTGGATAACTTAAGTGCCACAACAGGGATTTATGTACAAAGTTATGTTTACATTCCACATGAATCATCACATGCTTTTTAAAAAAAAAAAAAAAAAAAAAAAAGCAAAATCCTGTGCAACATTTAATCATATTCTCCTTTTGGGCGTTTCGACCAACATTGTGACCTTAATGTGGCTTCCACTTAAAAACAACAACCTGCCTGTTGTTGTCTGTGGTGTGAGTGAAGCCACATCTCATAACATTTCCTGTGGCTTATGGAAGAGGCACTGCAGACACAGAGAGCCCTGGGTGGCTCACAGATTCTTACCTCACTTCACACAGATTCAAAGTACTGTACGTTTACTGGTGATATTCAAACTGCAATCTTATCTACACCTCAAATGGCTTTTTTTTTTTTTTTTTTTTTTTTTATACATTCTTCTTGTTTGTCAGTGCCTTGGTGTTTTTTTTAATACTATGAAATCACTTTGGTATTCTCAAATTTTCACCTTTTTCTATCACATTTGTAAAGCTGAAATTAGTTTCCAGTCCCCACAGAAAAATCCTTTTGCTGTGATCTTGTCTGTTGTAATATGAAAAATAAATCTTTTAAGTCGGACTGATGTTATAAGTAATGCGTGTAGGAATGAGCTTTTTCAACCGGTTTACAGTGGCAACACTATGAAAAAAATAATCATCATTACACAAACCAGTGTCAGCATGCTAATGTTAGCATTTAGCTCAAAAGCTTCACAGAGCTGCTGGCATGGCAGAGGAATCTTAGTGTTGTTTAACTGCATTGGAATAATATGTGTATATATATATATACATATATACATATGTATGTCATGAGGAAGTAATTGAAGGATTTGATGAAATATGTGACTTTGGCAATTGTGCTCAACAAATTAAATGACAATTAGCAGTTAGCAAAATTAATATTTTAGCCTGTTTTTTGAGACTCTAAAGTGGACAGGGTTCATAATCTGAGGAGTATAAATATGCTTGGTAAATGTAATGGTTAGATTTTGATAGTACTTGTGTACAAGTGTAGAATATGCCCTGAGTACAGTGCTGGAGGAAAGGTCAGAGGTTCACCAAAACCCCAGAGGTTCAACCTCAAGGCCCTGAGAATGTCCCCCGCAAATGTCGTGGAAATCCAGGCATTACAGTACTTTAAGAGTCACTTCAAGTAAGACAGCAGCTTTCAACTTTTTGATCGTCATTGAGGGGGATTTTTGTTCTCACGGTGGCAATGGAGGAAAGGTTAGAAGGTAATCAAATGGCGATCTGACCAGTAGTTGTTTCACTGCAGAATGCTGAAAGTGTTCAGATGGTATTTATAACCTAGAAACTGCTACTAGGTTTATCGTCACACAAGGTTATTGGAAGACAAAGTGATCCCCAGATTAAGTAGTTGGAATACAGCAGACATGTTCAAAGTCACTGTGAATTAATAAATGAATGCTGTATTATAGACTGGATGTGAATCAGTGAAATCAATAATCTATCACACACTGCGTCAGTTCATATGCTGTTTATTGAAACAAGTACAGTGACTGAATAATGAGCACTTTAGAGACAAAAGGCAACACATCGGCCCCCATTATGGAATTTGAAACATGAGACACTTGTGCTTAGGACGGAGGACTGACTGGTGGTGGATTTATTTTTGGTCCATATTAAAAAAAACACACTCACAAATTGAGACAAATTGAAGGCAAACATTTAAAAACAATTCAACAGAAGGCCACATGTAGGACGGTTCAGATGACACTGCAGATGATGGATGGAGGGAAGCCGTGGTCTCTTATCTCGTCTCCAGCACTCCGTCTTTGATCCTCCACCTCCAGGCGGAGCTGAAGTCCGGAGCAGGAACACAGCTGAGCTCCAGACCGGACTCCTGCACCTCCTCGTCGTGAGCTACCTGCTGGCCGTGCTGGGTCTCCAGGGTGAAAACCCTCTGGGTGATCTAGAAAGGAGCACACGTGAGCATTAAACAGATGTGATCTTGCTTTTAAAAAACAAAAACGAAACAAAAACACATGATAAGGCTGCTAGTCCTCACCTGATCGCTGATTCCCGAGGCGATGTGGCCGACCTTCACCCGACGCGTCTCCCTGATGCGGATGCTCTTCCTGTTGAAGTCTCTGATGCAGACGTCCACCCCTGAGCCAATCACAGAGCAGAGAGGTACACATGTAAGAGTTTGATACTACTCTAAGTAGTTATTAAAAAAAAAAAAAGAGAGATGTTAATGTTTTATCTCACCTTCAAAGCAGCAGGGCGGTGGGAGCTGAGTGTGACTCAGCAAATCCAAACTGGAAACCTGCACGTCTGGCTGACTGTTGTAGGAGAAGACACCGGAGCTGAAGTCGTCTCCGGGACTCAGAGACCAGCGGCCAGAGTCCTAGAATAACGGGTAAAAAGAGTGGGTCTGTTAATACTTCAGCCAATGAAGCAATATCCTGAGTATTTGGCATGTCATATTAATACTTTTAACAATTATTTGGAAAATTCCTACTAAGTGATGACAAAGTGTCATCATGACCGCTACAGTACAGAAAACATTTTTAACACAGATCAAAATCAGATCCTTATTCGCCGTAGTGTGAGGTACATCAGAGACATCATATGCTCCTTTTGGCGTTTCGACCAGCATTGTTCTCAAATTTACACCGTGGTGGGTTTTTTTTACTATGAAATCACTTCGGTATTTTTACATTTTCATCTTTTTCTATCACAATTTTAAAGCTGAAATTAGTTTCTTCCCCCTTCAGTCCCCCTAAATATCTTTTTGCTGTGAGCTTGTCTGTTGTAAATAAGAAAAATAAATATTTTAACTTGGACTGTAGCTATGAGTTTTTCAACGGGTTTACAGTGGCAACACTATGAAATAATAATCTGATCATTACACAAACTAGACACTTTTTGGGATCTACTCAGATCCTTATTCACCACAGTGTGAGGTCAGAGATGTACTCTAATAAATCAGAGATGTACTCTAATATCTGTGAATGTTGAGTCACCTTTTTGTCCCACAGCTCCCAGGGGGAGTAAGGGTCACTGCTGAGACACGACAGGAACTGCTCCTGCTTCTCTGCAGAGTGGAGAGTGGACAGACTGCTCAGGTAGAAATCTGTGGAGACGAGCGGGTGACGAACAATGAGTGGAGAGTTCAAACATTTATCAGAAGAAAGAAAGACAGAGCTCTGAGGGAGACCTCACCTCGCTCCAGTTTTCGCAGCTCGAGCTCGGGCACGGTGGTGACTTTGTGGCCCCTCTTGTAGTTCGGCTCGGAGATCAGCGTTTGTGGACAGAAGGGCGAGTCTCGCTTTGACTCACTACGATCAGCCTCTTCATCGCCCTGTTCCTCCGCCCTGCTCCCTGTGGTGGTTAGTTTCCTAACGGACTCTTGATCCTCATAGTCTACGCTGCTGTTGATAAGTTGCAGGGAGTCCGGAGGTTTGTCGGAAATATACAGAGGCTCTGTGTAGGGTCCCTTCACTGGACTGGTGAGTCCTCCCACTGCAAACACACAAACACAACACAAAAGCCTTGTCAAACACAAGACGATGGTGCATTCAAGGAACGTTCACTTTGTTGTTATATAAACATTATTGTGGAAATGCAGAATAACCAATTCCTCCATCATTTGTTATTTACACAGTTGATTCCACTGTGTTTATGGATGTGTGTATGGATGCACCTCTTGCTCTGACATGAACACCGTTCAGGTTTAGTTACCTTCTTTCAGAGCTCTGACAGTTTTCCCTTTGAGGTCCGACGCTGACGCTCTCTTGGCCGGATCCTTCTGAAGTCCCGCCGTGATAACCTCCGCTGTGAGGGGGCTGCATTCGGGCGGGATCTCCCTCAGAGGCGGCGGCTCGTTGGCAATCTGTCACCATCGCAAAGACGGACTCGGTCAAAGTCTGATGTGAACACTGTGGCGGTCTCAACTGAACATCTGCGACGCAAAAACCAGCCGGGTGTGTTGTCTGTGTGTGTGTCGCTGTGGGGCGTACCTTCAGGTAAAGTCTACAGGTGTAGTATCTGGTCCACGGCTGACACCCGTTCAGCATGTGCAGTAACAAACAGCAGCTGCTCCACACATCTGCTTTGGCTCCGCGGGGTTCCCCTTTCACGATCTCAGGGGCCATGTGGGACTCTGTGCCCTTCATATCTACATTGAATCACATTGGGGAAAACGATGAAATAAGAGACACGCGTGGATACATTTCATCTGTTTAACTGAACCGCTAGAGTTCTTCACCTTTGGACCCGCTGAGGCTCTGTCCCTGACGGTCCAGTCTCTCTGCGTGGCCGAAGTCGCACAGGAAAGAGTCTCTACCGTCCTCCGACAGCAACACGTTGTCAGCTGTGGGAAACGAGCAGAGTCAGTAATAAGAATCCACTGGGTTACCACAGGTTTCCATGACTCGTGCTGTGCAGTTTATGGATGACATAATTAGAAACAGGGCAGCTGTGCACAGACACAGAGCAGTCCATGGACAAAAGGAGCAGAAAATGAGAGGGAGGTATGACATCAGCGTGGGACGGCCGCTGCAGGAAACACTTTAATAAGGACAGAATGTGGAGTTCAGTCACAAACAGGCAGCAGATGAAGAGATCTGGCGTCACTGCCTTGTTTTTTTTCTTGGAGGCCTCACAGACACCAGGTGGCGCCTGAGCTGCAAACTGTCATGTAGTTTTTATGCTCTTCCTCTAACTTAGTTCTCATTTTGTTTCTCTCTTTCCTTCTTTTTTTTTTTTTATACTTCTCTCCACTTTATTTTCATTTCTGCTTTCTTTCTTTCTTTCTTTCTTTCTTTCTTTCTTTCTTTCTTTCTTTCTTTCTGTCATTGTATTTGTCCTTTTTGTTCTCTGTTCTCTCTCTCTCTAACTACTTCCTGCTCCTCGTCCCATCCCCCCGCTCTGTTTCGTTCTCCCTTTCTTTCTTGCTCTCCTGATTCTGTGTGCTCATGCGCCGCCTCTAAAGATCAGCGGTGAGTCACGCTGTGGGAAATTCCCAGCCCGTCGCCTTCACTGTGGCAGTCTGGTTTCACAACACAGGTGCCGGGGATCAAATCTACTGTATCTATGACGGTCTGGTTCCACACAACAGCTGCACACAAAGACACTCAACCTTCTGATGAGAACTAATTAGAATCTCACTTATTTTCTCTCTCTGTGTTTTTGTTTTCCACTTGGTAAACCGAAAAGTAAAGTCAAGCTGACACATTTTATTTTTTTTTACTGTCAATTTCAGCTGTTAAAAGTCATCTGTGTTTATCGGCCGATGCCAATATTTGAGCTTTTTAAGATTTACATTCACATTTTAGATAAATCATGTAGGTCTGGGTGATAATTCAATATGATACTTTATCGTCTTACAATGTAATCGTATCGTGAGGTAAACAAATCTAGCGTTGTTGTGATAAACAATAAAGTCAACTAAATGGATAATAACAAGCATATACTTACTCAAATGTCTTAGAAAATCAGATTATGTTGCACTAAAGTTCTGAATTGATTGAAAAAGAAAAACCAAGTGCCGGACTAGTTATTACTGACATTCCAGAAAACATGCCATATTGTGATATATATTGTTATCGGGACATTAGATGACCTCTATCAGGTTTGAGGATTTTGGCCAAGAACCACCCTCATGGTTGTGTGATTGGCTACGTGACGTTGGATGGCTTCTCTCCAAAAGGTTGTATTTCCCAGCACCCCCTGCTTCTACACCTTCACAGGTTAAACCCACGACTCACATTCAATCGAATGGGAGGACTGATGTTACTTCCTGATGTTGGTGTGAATGCAGCCTAAAGATGGTGATTCATTTGAGATTTACAGTACCAGTCAAAACTTCTCATTCAACTACTTTGAAGAATCTAAAATATAAAACATATTCTGGTTTGTTGAGCATTTGTTTGTTTACCACATAATTCCATATGTGTTCCTTCATAGTTTGGATGTCTTCAATATTAATCTACAATGTAGAAACAAATAAATACAAAAATAAAGAAAAACCATTGAATGAGAAAGTGTGTCCAAATTTTTGACTGGTCTGTAATTTATTGGATTTAGGACCAAATGAAGTAAACGTGCTCCATTATGTGTCTTTTTATGTCTGTGTGTTTTTAGAAAACTTTGATAGGGATACTAGTTATGACTTATATATATCACTTATCAGTAACTACGTGGCTTAAGGACAACTAAGAGTTTACATTTTTGTTTTCTTCATGGCATCACCATTCGTGTTTTGACTTTTTAGTATTATTACTATATTCCTTTATTGATCCCCATGGGGGAAATTCAAGTGTTGCAGCAGCTCAACTACACAGACACAGACAATAAATACACATACTATACAACAAAATAAAAAATAGATTTATATATATATATATATATATACATTTTAAAATAATTTATGATATTATTCATATTATTTATTAAATTCAAATTAAATATCCAGTTGTAAAACATACCTTTAATGTCTAGATGCACCACTTTTTTCTTGTGTAGGTACTCCAGTGCTGTCAGGATTTGTGCGTGGTAGTGGAGACTCCGGTCCTCTGGCAGCCGGCCGCGCTCCGCTATCAGCTGACCCAGAGAGCCTAGAACCACAGATAAGGTCAGACCACCATAAACACTTAATATTTACTAATATGTTTATCTGACTCAACTTTGCTTTTTTATTATACCCTGGAATTTGCTGACAAGGGAAAGGTGTTAGGTATGTCACTGTGTTTATCAATCAGCATCTCCCATCGTTTCACTTCAAGGAAGCTCAACAGTCATTTCTGTCCTCCCAGAACCGCCCACTTCTTCATCTCAACAAGCATCTTGTTTTTTCTGTAAACTTCATCATTCTCATGTGTTTGCACTTAATCCCTCACATTTTACAGAAAGCCCTTAATCTCAACATCAGCAGAATATGATGTGGGTAAGAGGCAGAAGAAGAGAGGCTTGTTTACCGAACTTGCGGTCCATGAAGAGGACCACATTAGGCCCCTCTCGGACCACTCCGAAGAGTTCCACCACACGAGGAGATCTGAGGGCACTCCACGCACCCACCTCCTCACTGCTGAACCTCTTCAGGGCGATCTGTGAGGAAAAGGACGACAGAAGAGCGTGAGCACACTTTAAAGCTAGACAGAGGAGGAGAATAAATGAACAAAGCGGCTGTTTTACCTTTTTGACAGCGAATTTGAAGCCTGTGTTGACATCTTGAGCGCTGTGTACTTCCCCGTAGGAGCCCTCCTTGATGAACTGTGTGAGGACGTACTCACTCCCTTCCTTGTATTCAGAGTCCACAGGCTGGATTTTCTGACAGAGAGGAACAAGTAAGTTAGACTGAGCCACATTTTAAAACCGAGACAGGAAGTACACCGACGTAAAGCAGAACGTACTTCGTTGTAAAAGATGATTCCCTCAGTGCTGACAGAGTCAGCCGCTGAGCGCTCTTCCTCTTCCTCTTCTCTGACTTCCCTCGCCACATCTTTGAAGAAGGCCCCCGCGTAGCACGGGTCCCCCTGGCTGACGCTGCCCCTGAGACCAGCAAGAGCCAGCGAACAGTCTCCCAGACTGCTGAGGGAGTCCGAGTCGCTGTCCTGCCCGTAGGAACGGAGACCGGAGAGGGTTCCGCAGACGGGGTCCCCCCAGCTGCAGCCTGTGTTGTAGATCTGTCCGCTGTAGACAGAAGGCCCTCTGTTCTGATCCTCAGAGCTCTCAACGCTGCTGCAGCAAGAAGAGCTGAGGTCGCTTATCCCTCCAAGAGAAGACTCGTCCTACAGGAGACAAACAAAAAGCATGACAGATCAGACTCCATGATGTTTACATTCTTAGTTGAGCTTTCTGGAGGGCTCCCATGCTCAAGGCCATGCTGATTCACTTCTACAACACAGGAAAAGCTCATGTTTGCATGGGAATGTCTGCAGAACGAGCCTCCGACTGCCAAAGAATGTGCCGATGATTCACAAGGAAAACACTTCAAGCATTCCCAGTTGTTTTTGAGAATACAAGCTTTCCTTAATGGAAGTTTCAATATGTTTTTTTTCAATATAAGACTCAACTAAGTGTGAAGCATAACCGGAGTTCTTACCAGGATCCGCACCCGAGAACTCCCACTCTCCTGTTCAGGGACTCCGGAGCGCTTCCGCTGTCGCTGGCGCTGCCTCTCCTTCTTCTTCTCCAGTTTTTTCTTCCCCTTGCGCTTCGATCTCTTCCTGGTCTTCTTTCTCGGGGTGAGCTGCGCCGAAGGGCCGCTGGGCTCCTGGATGCAGGCCGTGGTCGGGCACGCCACATTGTTGTGATCTGAGGGAAGACTGAAGAGCAGCGACGATGTAACGTGGCATTAAAGAATGCAGCATAACCTCTGGAAACAAACGAGGAGTGTGAAATGCAGATGTAATAATGTCAAACCTGCTGGTGAAGCAGTTCGGGGAGGGAACAAAGGAGTGTTTGAGGCAGGAAGGACTAAACTCCTGGGAGTCCTGGGTTTCACCTGAGGAGAGGACGGAGTGTTAAACTCTCTGGCCCGACAGCTGTTTCATTTATTATGAAATAAAATCCAAAAGACATATTTACATTCAGCTTGGGCGATGAAGGTGGAGGTCTTCAGCGGCATTTCTCCCACTTGCTCTGCGGTCCCATGTGTCAGGAGTTTATTTATCAGAGGGCTGAGGCCGGACATGTAGCCCGTTTTGCTGTCCTTCTCCTCCTCCTCCTCCTCCTCCGCCTCCTGCTCCGCCGCCGAGCAGGATGGGTAAGACCCCTTCAGCTCGGCTTGGGACGACCCGGAGAAGGGTGCTGTGGAGTTGAAAATCCTTTGCCTCACCGCCATTTCATCTGCTGGATCTGGAGGGAGAGAACATCACAGCAAAGAGACTCATCAGTCAAGTCCTTTCTCAATAATCATGAATCATTAATGTCAAATAAGTAATATTTGTAATTATAACTGATCATATATGCTGGAAGCAGCTTTTTTCTGAAGCCCTCAATGGCATTGTGTGTTTGTGAATAAAAAACATGTTTCTTGACTAATGGAGTTGACAGGAGACAAGTTGCCTGATAAGAGATTATAAAAAGGCTGCAAATGTATCTACTGATTATTTTCTCGTTAATCCTTTTATCTTTAGAAACCTCCTTAGTAATTTCCCACAGCTCAAGAGGCCGTCTTTAAATGTCATGTTCTGTCCGGCCAACCGTCCAAAACCCAAAGATATTCAGTTGACTCACACAAAGAAAAAACCTCAAATGAAATCCTTACATTTGGGAATCCTGAAACCCCAAAAGTTTGGCATTTCTGCTTAAAAATTTTTTTTTGGATTATCAAAATATCCCTGCAGCTGTGGTTCCTAATATGTGATATTCCATAGTAGCAATCAACGGCAATACATTTTCTCTCCTTTACAAACAATATTTAGTTACACAATGTTACTTCAACGTGTCCATAAATCACATGGTTGCTGTCTGTCAACACCAGTGGCTGACCTTTATATTGTGAAAACTGCTTCCCCATAATGCAACACAGGACTTTTTACTAACAGGCAATGTGAGAGTTACAGTGACCACAAAGAGGAAAAACTGGACAGTGACGACCAAAGAGAAGTCTTATTTTTCAAGTTAAAAGTTCTTCTAACTTGTATCTATTGATTTGTTTTTCATGTGATTACTAATTTAGTTCTTAATATCTGGTTTGTTCAGTTTTAAGTGGGTAAAAAGTTCTTTAAGTTAATTCCTGGATCACCGGTTGAGGAACTCGTACGCTTATCTCATCTTAAGATAAGATGTTTACTCTCGCCTAACATGTTCGACCTCCAACAAATGCGTCCGGGGTTGGCGATGATCACTTGAACCGAAACTTTTGCGGTGGGCAGATGAGACAGGAAACTCAACCCTGGCCTTGTTTTGACAGTTGCAACTGTGTCGTTAAATGCAAGTGCTCTGTTTCACTCACAGGAAGTCAAATGCACCGTTAGACTCAGAAAGGCTACATTTACCAAAGAGATCTGCACGATTGACTGCAGATGCCTCGGAGGTCTCAGATTGTCGAAATATGTGTAAAATCAGCACAATCAGACACACTCTTTCATCTCAGCGCCGGATATATATATATATATATATATATATATATATATATATATATATATATATATATATATATATATCGTGCATTCGATTCAGTTTGAAAGGCACAAACCGATCATCACACTAAACTGCAGCTTCTCCTTGCCTCAGCTTTTGACTCTCTCTGCACACAAACATGCCGGTATAGATATTCTATGATAAGAGGTGCTACAAGGTTTAATCCCGATAACACGACTAAAACAAATCACATTGCTGCCAAAACATTTCCACACTATCCCTCCATCCTAACACAGCACGACAAGTAAAGACGATCTGACCTCAAACCCGTAGGTTAAACTTCAAAGGAAGCTGTTCGGTGGTGCCATTACCTTGTGTGCCGACTTCATGCACTGCAAGACTATCTGGATATAGCAAACTCAACTGTCACTTCCTTCTTAAGGCTCTGCCAGTGCTCAGAAAGCCCAGCGTATCACCACACCCCGACGAGTTTACGTGGAAAGGAAGTAGAGAGAAAACCCACTGAAATAAACACAACCACACAAACAACTCTGTGTGTGCGCGTGTGTGTGTGTGTGTGTGTGTGTGTGTACGTGTGTGTGTGTGTACGTGTGTGTGTGTGTGTGAAGCAGAGGGGCGTGTAGACGTACCGACAGTTGCCAGTCTGAACGGCTCTCTCTCTCTCTCTCTCTCTCTCTCTCTCTCTCTCCTGTGTGTCCTCGCTGGATGAACCCGTCCTCTACATTAGTAAAACTCGCTGCTGTGTTTGTCCGCCTCGTCCTTCAAGTCCTGACTCTCTGTGACGACTCACCGCTCAGTCGGCTTCTGGGCTGCTCAATGCAGGATCTCAGCCAACACGGGGGGGGAGAGGAGGAGGAGGAGCTTACCGAAAAGGACTTATGGGAAACGCATCTCCACTTCCCCATATTTTGCCTCCTCCCTCCCTCCCTCCCTCCCTCTTTCCAACAGGCCTGGCTCACTGGCTCTTCCCTTTGACTAGATTAAAGGATAACATGTCCGGCTTTGATTTTGATGATCGACTGTGAACAATGGAGGGTTTAAAAAAAAAGCAACACTATGTGTCCACGCCTGTCAAGATAAACTCAGGTTCAGGAGAAGAATCATAAATTGGATGTGATCGTTACAGCGAGGCATCAAAGTCCAAATGAAAAGAATACGGACACGTTAGATGTTTGCTTATGAGGTCAAAAACAGGAAAGAACTGTCACGCCGCTCTGCGCCCACACCCACAATACCAAATAAAATGCAAAAGGAGTTTTGTGACCTTTCAGGTGCTCTGATATCCTAATGCCTGTAGCTAATATGTCACATGTCACCTCACACCCCCACACAGTCTCTCCACGTTATGACACGTCATAAAAAACATAAAAACAAAAGAGCAATATCTTCTGATATCTAATATTTTGAGGATCTTGTGGAAAACATTTGAGATTTAGCAGCAAGCGTGCGAGCTGTCAGTTTTTGTATTCTATCATCTATCAGAAGTTAATCTCACTCTCTGTTCTTCTCAGCAGCAAAACAACTTACTCATATGAAAACCGCCAAAGCACACAGGAAATTAAGAATACCACTTGAGAGGCTTTAGGCATGAAACATGAACCCAAAAGCTGAATGCAGGTTGCCCTGCTGCCACAGTGTAAAGGAAACTGCTGTCATGGCAACGGTATCTTACAAACCCTGGTAGAATCAGGCTAAAGCTGTTAGGGTTCAGTTTGTTCGACTGATTCAAAACTTTTCTGGGAAAGAAGTCGTGTTGCAGATTTCTAAAAGCAGTGACTCAGTTTGAATCAACAGAACAGGACTCTAGTTCTATCAGCGAGCACACAAACATCCTCAAACACAGGTCCTAAAATCTCAAACTTCATCAACAGATGCAGCATATAAAACCCAAATGATGCAGATACAACGGACAGAAAATGTATCTTAAAAATATTTTGACAATCGCTTAATATTTCCTGTCAATTTTAAAGCAAATAATTGCGGCCATACGTTCCTAAAATGTGAATATTGTTTTTTTTTCATTCCTCTATAATAGTAAACTCACTATCTTTGTTTTTTTGACTGTTTGTCTGACTCAACATGACATCAGTATGGTTTAATGTTGTTTATGCTTTCTTTTACTCATATTTATAATGCCCATGTATTCATTTGTTTTATCTCACAGTATGTGCAATATTTTACCTATCCTATTTTTTACTGTGTCTTTGGTGAACTACTGTTCTGTCTTATTGGCTATGTATTGTTTTAAGTTGATTGCAGTTGTGTTTAGCACAATTGTCCCGGAGCGTAACTTTCCCTCGGAGACAATAAAGCATATTTTACCTTTTTAAAATATGTCACCCTGGACTGTGGGGAATTTGGATAAGTAGTAGTTTTTTTTTGCTTTTTGCTGACATTCTAAAGTCAAGACCAAACAATGAATTCGGAAAATAATAAGTAGATTAATCAATGATGGATATAATCATTAGTTGCAGATCTAGTTTGGTCCGTATAATATCATAATTGAGATAGGCTTAAGAAACGCCCATCACAATTTCCCACAGTAATGTCTACAAATTGCTTGTTTCGTCTGAAAATATTATATTTAAAAAGATATAAAACAAAGATTAGCAGCAATTGAAAAACTTGAACCACTGAATGTTTGTCATTTTTCTAGTAGGAACTGAATCGTCTAAACTTTACAGATACGGTAGTTTTTATGAGCTGTTGCATCGGACTACATGATATTGTACACATGTACCTAATAAGTACTGTAAGTACAAAACTATAAACATAATTCTTCATTTATATGTTGGTACAATCCATTGTAAGCTAGTCCTGCAGAGAAATCCTGAGCTAAACTCCACCTAAAGTGAGTGGCTATATTGAGCCGACTTCTGCTGCGCACCCACACAGATTAATGAAATTCCAAAGCCTTTAGTAAGGACAGGGAAAAGGGTCTCAACCTGAAGTCGGCCACAGAAAACACGCAGCCAAGCATTCCTTCAGAGAAATGCAGGCTGCTTCTCAGGAAAATGTGTCCCAGACCTGGACTAAACATGTCCAGAGCATTAAGAAACCACACTAGTCAGTCACACCCGTGTCTCTACTAACTTCCCGCTTTCTTGTCACTCCAATTATCAACTAGAATGAAGAATTGGGTGTCATTACAGTAGTCTGAGTCCTCTTTTCCCAACATTTTCTGCAAATCTTCATTCAACTTTTCATGTTTTGTACGTAATGTGACAAGCCTGGATTAGATAGGAAGATGCAATTCTCATTTCCTCTGTTTTATATCAGTGTGAAGTGACTTTCTTTGGGTTTTTAACTGTTGATCTGACAAAACAAGAAATCTGAAGGCATTATGATGCACATTTCTCACTATTTTCTGACAGCTTTTAATCAAAAGATGAATTGATTATTCTAAAAAGGAATCTCTGCAGATTAATCGATAATGCAAATAATCCTTAATTCACATATTTTCAAAACAATGCATGCCCTCTAACATTACTACGGCATTTTCTTATACAGAGGAAGGTTGGAGGAGGAGGAGAAAGACTTTAAATCTGGTATTCATTATATATATTGTACGCGACGTTCTAATATAGCTATGCAGAAATACTGATGAAGTGTGTAGAAGTTTTTACCCTACTTTTTAGAAAGTGAAAAGTCTTTAAACAATGTCCCTGCTGCCCCTTTCTTCCTATTCAGCAAGTTAAAAGTACATTAGCAGTGACAGGACATTGGTTTCTCATTCATGGATGGACCCAGGCCAGGACTGCCTTGCTCTAAATGCAGACCAGGAGTTTGACACGAGGCCAAGAAAGGTCCTGCATGTATGTATGTATGTATGTATGTATGTATGTATGTATGTATGTATGTATGTATGTATGTATGTATGTATGTATGTATGTATGTATGTATGTATGTATGCAGTGTGGAGAAGCAGCAGGACTCCAACTCAACATAAACAGTACCTGTCAAGGGTGATGAATGTAAAAAAACTGAACAAATTAAAATAAATTAAATCTGCTATATATGAGCCAATAATGTTTAATATGTCAATCAGGTAGCTAGTCTTTTAAGCTAAAATATGCTTAAAAGACAATCTTACCCCTGTTTTGTAATTACTTTCCTTATGTATTATATGTATTCCATGTTTCAGTTTGTATTTTTAATCTGTAGTTGTTGCATTCATTGGGACTTGTGTTGGAGTAAATGCAGGGGTACAAACCCAAATCCCCTTAATCAAACCCGGCTTATTCTCACACACACATAAATGCACACATATGAACACACACACACACACACACACACACACACACACACACACACACACAATGTATTGTTATTATAAATCATATCTTGTAAAAATGCTTCTTCAACAATATTTCATACCATATGCATTTTCTTCTTGTATTCGTTATAGTATTGTGATTTTTTAAAATATTATATAGGTGGAGGCTTCAAATAAGCCCAGTGGGCTTTCTGCCTCTTCCTGCACTTTAATATTATTTATCAATGTTATATTTTTATATTTTTCAATTGTGCAAATAAACTAAACTAAATAAGAGCAGATAATTGCATTAAATATACAAACAATAGGCAACAGTGCATTAGGTCATTAGCTGCTCTCATGGGACCTTTTAGGTGCAGTTATTAATACCACATGTATGTTGTTCTTTTATTACATGTGTATAGCTGTGCATGCACTATTCCTAACATGCTATGTTTATTTTCTGATGATTATGATTTTTTTGAAGTCCTGTCTTTGACATCAAAACGAAATATGATCATATGGACACATGATCAGCTGTACTGTTCCTCCACAGTGTTTCTCTCTAACTTCCTTGTAGTTTCTCCGCCATTTCACATAAACACTTTTTGATCATTCGTGACAAAGTCGGGACTTTTAACAAACGACACATTCTCGTCTCCAAAAGCAGATTAGACAGACTGGCGGTCCTAACACCGGTTAACATGTTAGATTTAACGATTAGATGTAGAGCAGATGTTTCACTTACCGAGCTTCCAATTAGTAGGCGTCGGCCGATGGCGAACAGAGCACTGCTCAGCTCCAGTGACGAGTTCATTTCAAAGTAATGTTTTACATTCCCTTCATTTGACAATAAAGGTATACAAAATGCTACGATAGACAATCTATTTGTCACTATTATTATTATTATTGTTATTAATCATAATTTATCACTTTGATAATATTTATTTATTTGATTTATGTTTTGTTAATGACTGTTGTGCTTTTAATTTGAAGTTGAAATTGCTGTACTTCCGGTAAGCGCATAGCCAGAAGAGGTGTGGAAACTGAAGTGGCTTTAAAATGATTTTAAAGGCCCACAAATTACTCATTTTATTCACAAGCTGAATCTGTAATTTGAATTTATGTTTAAATACTTAAAACAATATATATTAATTGTCCAATGCAATATGTCTTATTTTTTTTGTATAGCTTTTCTTGTTGTTTGTTCCTATTATACATATCCCTTGCTTTAAATAAAGTTAGACTGTCCCAAAAGTTTTACCTGACAATATATATTTATATATATATATTTTTTTTAACACACAATATACATCTTCTAAATAGTTGTATTGACAGAGATTCACCACAAGATGGAGTCATAAACTACTGACAAAAGGCATTTCCTTATTATTGTCTATATTGACATGTAGTTTGGTTGTTTTATGTTCATTTTACTGTAATCGGATTCATTTTATTAGGATAGGCATGTCTTTCATACACAGTCATTTTACAAACATGGCAAGCAATTGATGACCTTAGCACTGATGTTATGACCCTGTGATTTGAAGTAGGATATGACCAACATGTTAAAGTGTAGGGAAATAGAATGTAAAAGGATTTCCCATTCACACTGGTACATCTTTTGATAAAGGTCTGTTTGACTAAATGAAAACAACATAAAATGAACATGGTAAACTAGACTTTGTATTCCAAGAACAATGTTTTTTAAATGGTCTTAACCCACAGGTATTAACCAGACAGTGGCATTGACACTGGACTAAAATACATCAATATTTCTCACATCAATATGGACATCCTGTAAGCCGTTTAAGCAGCTTCATCTAGAAAATATGCTGGAAGTTTTGAATCTGCATCACCTGTGAATGTGGCCAAAGAAGATATTTTCAATATCAAGTAAAACCTCTGGATCTCTTCCTGTCACTCAAAGGGGAGCTTCCTAATGGGACCAGAGACCAACCTGTTTGTACCACTCGTTTATTGGCCATGGGCCCTATAACAAAAATATGAAATAATGGATAAAATGCTAGTAGGCTTAAAGTAATAGTCTACTGAAGTATGTCAGTTAGTTTGTCGTTATTGGAATAACAATATAAAGTAGAATAACGAAGATCTAATAACAAGATTCTTAGCATTTAACAATTTCAAATTGATTGATAATAATGCAGGATGTGCATTAATTACTGCTGTGCTTTACTGGTGCAATTTTCCAAACAAATATGCAATTAATCCAATTAACAAAAACAAGGTGAAATAGACGCTCTGCCATTAAGTGGAATATGCTGAAATACACATGTATTTTGTCATTATTGAAATAACAATATAAAGTAGAATAACAAAGATCTAATAACAAGATTCAAATTGATTGATAATAATGCAGGATGTGCATTAATTACTGCTGTGCTTTACTGGTGCAATTTTCCAAACAAATATGCAATTAATCAAATTAACAAAAACAAGGTGAAATAGGCGCTCTGCCCCTGTGGGTCTACATTGTAAACAAGTGGAATATGCTGAAATACACATGTATTTTGTCGTTATTGAAATAACAATATAAAGTAGAATAACAAAGATCTAATAACAAGATTCTTAGCAATTAACAATTCAAATTAATTGATAATAATGCAGGATGTGCATTAATTACTGCTGTGCTTTACTGGTGCAATTTTCCAAACAAATATGCAATTAATCAAATTAACAAAAACTAGTGTTTATTGGCCATGGGCCCTATAACAAAAATATTAAATAATGAATAAAATGCTTGTAGGCTTAAAGTACTTCAGTTAGTTTGTCGTTATTGGAATAACAATATAAGGTAGAATAACAAAGATCTAATAACAAGATTCAAATTGATTGATATTAATGCAGGATGTGCATTAACTACTGTTGTGCTCCAAACAAATATGCAATTAATCAAATTCACAAAAAAACAAGTTGAAATAGGCACTCTGCCATTAAATGGAATATACTGAAATACACATTTATTTCGTGGTTATTGGAATAACAATATAAGGTAGAATAACAAAGATCTAATAACAAGATTCAAATTGATTGATAATAATGCAGGATGTGCATTAATTACTGCTGTGCTCCAAACAAATATGCAATTAATCAAAATCACAAAAAACAAGGTGAAATAGGCACTCTGCCCCTGTGGGTCTACATTGTAAACAAGTGGAATATGCTGAAATACACATGTATTGTGTCATTATTGGAATAACAATATAAGGTAGAATAACAAAGATCTAATAACAAGATTCTTAACATTTAACAATTTCAAATTGATTGATAATAATGCAGGATGTGCATTAACTACTGCTGTGCTTTACTGGTGCACTTTTCCACACAAATATGCAATTAATCAAATTAACAAAAACTAGTGTTTATTGGCCATGAATAACCATAGCCATGAATAACAAAAATATTAAATAATGAATAAAATGCTTGTAGGCTTAAAGTACTTCAGTTAGTTTGTCGTTATTGGAATAACAATATAAGGTAGAATAACAAAGATCTAATAACAAGATTCTTAACATTTAACAATTTCAAATTGATTGATAATAATGCAGGATGTGCATTAATTACTGCTGTGCTTTACTGGTGCACTTTTCCACACAAATATGCAATTAATCAAAATCACAAAAAACAAGGTGAAATAGACACTCTGCCATTAAATGCAATATACTGAAATACACATTTATACACCTGTGCATAAATGACAGACATAACAGCACTAACATAGTTCATCCCCATGTGTGATACTGTGACATATGTGTGGTTATTGCTCGTGAAGGGGTCAAGTCACAATGACCGCATCGCTCCGTCTCTGAGCGCTTCTTCATCCTGCAGCGCGCAATCCAGTCGCACGCAGACGAAGCTGCTGCTCGGTTCAGAAAATGGCCGACAGGTTTTCTAGGTTCAACGAAGAGCGTGATTTCCAGGTAAAAATGCATGTTCGACGACCGACCGTGTGCATTCGTTTGTAGCATCTCTTTGCGGTTTTAACACTTAAACGAGGAGAATAACACGAAAGGCTTTAAGTTACTGCAGACTGCCTCGTGCATTTCGTTCTCGGATGACGCTCGTTAGCTAGCGCTGCAAGCTAGCTAGGCTAACGCTAGCTAGGCTAACGCTAGCGGCACTGCGGCTCTTTGCTTCCCCTCACTTCTCAGTGTTATATTTGAGATATATTTAGTTCCTGTCATGCCTTACACACACGACACAACCCTCTCTTAAATAAGCAACAACAATAACACACATTAAGATCAAACTAGCTTGTTGGTGACCTTGGGTAGTGTGGTTGTTTATCGACATATGCTAACTGTGGCTAGCTAGCTAGCTGGCTAACGTTAGCACGCAGCTAAAGCTAACTGGTACGCACATTTGTAGCACTAGCAAGAAATGGCTGTATCATTTTGACAACTAGAAATCAACCTGTGATTTACCCAGTTACACCCAGCTTTATGTTGTATAGTTATATTTAATGATATGACATGCAGATAGCTCCAATATCTATTTTAATACAAGTGTGAGGCATGATTAATGAGTAATTATAATAATAATCTTTATTTATAAAGCACATTTCATACAGACTTAAGAAGCTCAAAGTGCAAATTAAAAGATAAATAAATAGAAAATAGTCACAGAATAACATGTTTGGACAGAACAACAACAACAGGACATGTCAGCATATTAATAAAACAGAAAAAACATTTAAAAATGGTTTATACATAGAAGTGATTGAGTACATAAAGGATCAATTGAGGGATAGTTTTGGGACATACAGTACCAGTGAAAGGTTTGGACACACCTTCTCATTCGGCTACTTTGAAGAATCTAAAATATAAAACATATTCTGGTTTGTTGAGCATTTGTTTGTTTACCACATAATTCCATATGTGTTCCTTCATAGTTTGGATGTCTTCAATATTAACCTACAATGTAGAAAAAATAAAGAAAAAACATTGAATGAGAAGGTGTCCAAACTTTTGACTGGTACTGTATGTGGAGGGCACCTAAGCGCTGTTAATTCAGTTTATTTTGTATAGCCCAGAATCACAAATTACAAATTTGCCTCAGAGGGCTTTACAATCTGTACACATGCGACATCCTCACATTCACAGGAAAAACTCCTCTAAAAAAGCCCCTTTAACAGGGAGAAAGAAGGAAGAAACCTGTGGGAGAGCGACAGAGGAGGGATCCTTCTCCCAGGATGGACAGAAGTCAATAGATGTCATGTGTACAGAATGAACAGCATAACAGAGATACAACACATTCAATGGATATGACATAAATTCATATAATAAGAGTAGTAAGTAGAGTAAGGAAGGAAAACATGAAGACTACTTATAATAACAGCAGCAATTATTATAGTAGAATTATAATTATGAAATAGGTAATAGTAATGTGACTAATAATAATAATGGAAGTAGCAGTGGGTGTCAGCCGGGTCACAGCTGAAGGCACAACCACAGTCCAGGTACCACAACGATTCATGGAAACCTGCAAAGCGAGAAAGCAAAAAGGGCTTCAGGGTGGAAGCAAAGCTAATATGCGTAATGGTACAGGTAATATGTTATTGAAGAATGCTTGGCGAAATAGATGTGTTTTTAGCTGAAGCTTGGAAGTGTCAACTGAGGATGCCTCTCTGATGTTTTTGGGGAGGCTGTTTGGGAGCATATGTGAAAAAGGCTGAACGTCCAATTTTCCTTTTTGAGAGGTTTTGAGGAACTAGGAAACCAGCAGTGGAGGATCTACGTGTTGGTGGAGGAACATAGAGCAACAGGAAGTCTGTGATTCTGTGTAGTTGAGCTGCTGCAACACTTGAATTTCCCCCATGGGGATCAATAAAGGAATATAATAATAATAATAATAATGTAGGCTGGTCCTAAACCATTTGTAGATTAACATGCTCTTTGCCACTAATAGCTGATTAAAAATAATGTTAATCTGTTTATAACTTGTGTGTGATTACATACTGTATAGAAAACATAATTTAATCGCTGTTTATGTAGTTGTAATGTTGCCAGACTGATTTAGCTCACCTAGATATTGTTTGTTTCTATAATGCGAGTTAAATGTATTCTTCACTGGAAACAAACAAAGCAGGTGACTAGGAGATTCCATCCATTATTGTACAAATACATCCGTCCCTTTTGCCCAGTAATGTCATTATTTTTTACCTAATTTCATGTCTTATATTTACAACCGTAGTGCTGTTTGTTTTTCGCTTTAAGCTGTTTGTCTCTTACTTATCTGTCATCTCTGACCGCACCCAGTAAAAGCCAAACACAACTAAACTGATTAGACAAAAATAACATGAATCCATATTGGTAGTTAGGGTTAGGTTACCTTGTTCTGCCACTCATCAGTTATTTTTCATCCAAATTCCTCAGATGACATTATAATCTCCCTGCTTTACCCGAGCATCAGTCATACTTTGTGTCCATGATTATTTTTAAGCCGCCGAACGTGTTTCTTTTTTTATTTGTGTAGTCCACCAACTGGCAGTTCAAGTGAAACATCTTAAGTATGTTTGCAGGTGTCATTCTGCTGCACTTGCCGTCTCAGAAGCGGGATAATGTGTCAAAATCTGTCCATTCTGAATATAAATACAGTGTTATGTAGTAATCTGGAGAGGTTTTATCAAATAAAACCAGCCTCAAACTTCAGACGAGTTTTGGCATTACCTGAGGGCTGTTGTTTCCAGTCATGCAGTTTCAAAACATCTCTTCCAGGAACTGTTTTTCCCACATCACATTGTCCAATTAGAAAAGTCCAATAATTACTATATAGTGAACATATATGGTGACAAAAATTGATGCCACACCGATCATTGTCATTGATCTGTGTGACCGTGTGTGCTTTGTCTCCAGCGATGTGTAAAGGAAGTTAAGAACCGCTGTTTCAACAGTGATGTTCAGGGTCAGAGGAAGGGCATAGATGAATGATTTGCCCCTTGCCCTTTCATTTTTCTGACAGCTTTCTGTTCTTTCACTTACGCCCACATCATATAAGTGTTTTTGAACAAGGAGCCAGTGATGCTCTGGCTTGGTTTGAAAGCTTTTTGAGGGTCATTTGGTGTTGAAGGGGAATAGCTTGGAACTTTGCTACAATTTGCTATAGCTGTTCGATTTAGAAGCAGTCGGTTATTTTCCTCAAAAATGCTTTGATGAAATAGGTGAATTACCAGACATGCATGAAACCCATTACAGGTCTAAGCATGTGTAATTGCTTGTGTGTGATCCTCTCAATGCACTGTGTTGCTCTCCGATGGGAACTTAGTATTCTGCTTTTTTTTGGTCAGAGAGAGGTGAATTGCTGTGTGGTCTGAATGAGTCTGTTGAGGCCGGCACAGTGGAGCTCTGTGTGTGTGAGATCTGCTGCGAAAGGCATTCATATGCTCAGTATTCAGAAAGTTTCTCTGTGACTCTATGGACTAAAGCCTGCTGCCAAGCAACACGGCGCAGGAAACACCCACTGACGGTCTACCTAATATCCACAGCACAACCAGTCCAACAGCTTTGTCTGCTCTATTGATTAAAACGTTGTTGTTGGAGCTTTAGCGTGCAGCTAATCTTTAGTTGCAGAAACGCACTAGGCATTTTATGAAGTATTGAGGAAGCAGCAATGAAAACAAGAAGTCGCTGTGGTGGATGGGGGCTGTGCTGATAGCTCTTTAAGTGGTCCGAGCAGAGAGTCAGCAGGAGGAGAGATGTCGCTGGAAGAGCAAGGAGCCATTGATTTGTTCATAAATAAATCCTTTGCTCTTCCTGCTGCATCTCCCCTTGTCATAATCCCCAGCTTCACTCATGCTGATGAGGGGTCCAGTCTCATCTGAATTAATGACTTCCAGTGTGCCATCAAATCACCTCATTATTGTGGGCTGATGTGAGTAATTGCTTATCTCTGCAAAACCAGATTCCCCTAGAGAATGTGGGGCGTAAGCCTCTTTCATGGCCCAGCCCATGTTAGCATTGTCTTTTCAACAGTAACGTCTGCTGCACTGTTCTGCAGCTGTAGACTGTGCAATATTTTGCAGTGAAGCAAGAAGTCCACAATGATAGGAAGCCAATATCCTGTTGTACAAGTTCCATCTCTCAAATAGACGTGTCATATTGATAGTAGCTGAAAGCATCTAGTAAATAATATACCGCAGACTATTTTTGGAATCTCTCAGTTTTCTGCTTGTTCAACGGTCAGAAAAACAGACTCGCAAACATGACCTTCGTCTCTCCTCTGCTGCTACAGAGAGGAAGCCATCTGTCCAGAGCAGAAACTGCTGTATAAACACACTCTTTTTTTTATTTTTATTTGTTTTGGGGGGGGGGTTGCAGGACCATTACTCACTCTCTGGCCCACCCAGGGCACAGACTTAAAAATACATTTGTACAAGTAAAGCTATGCTTCAAATTGAGACAACAAATAGCCTGAGGAGGAAGTCGTCATTCACTGCCGTCACTCCTGGAATAAAGAGGGGGAAAAAAAACTCTTGTCAAGTATATTTTCAATCATAGCTTTGAATCAACTAATGCATTTGCTAACCAAAATGAAAGTCATAATAAAACATTAAAATAAAGGCTCTTTCATATAAAGACAGCTCGACAATGGGACTAACAGAGTCACATATTTCCTGTCATAATTTACCTTCTGTGTGTACTTCTTTACTCCGATGCATGGAGCTGATTTTCCAGATTTTTTTGTCTAAACCAATTCCCTAAATACCCAACCATATTAGGTTTATAATAGATTCATTTCATATCAAGTATTGTGTTTATTTCTCAATCGACTACGGCTGGGCGTTATGGGGAAAATCAAATATCATATTTTTGAACAAATACCTTGACATATTGCGATGACATTGATGACAATTTATTGTGTATTTTCATATTTCTATTTTTTTAATTATGTCTATTATTGCACTTTATTATTTACTGTACGCACCAATTAATTACCTAGCCAAATTCCTTGTATGTGTAACGTACATGGCAATAAACAGATTCTGATTCTGATTGAACAGTTTTAAAACCTGGAAAAGACAACATGTACAATTTTACCATTTTCAAAATCTTAGAAAATGTCTATTTTCATATCAATACATTGATATAATATCAATATATTACCCAGCCCTACAATCCCCCAAAAATTCAGCCCCTTCTACCAGCCAAGAAAGCGAATATACATCTAAAATAATCTTTTAAATGTGTCTTTCTCAGGGTGGGAATCACTTTGACCATTATGAAGAGGGCCAGTTGGAGCTGGAGCAGGCGTCCTTGGACAAGCCCATCGAATCGGTAAGGCTGCATCCATCATCCCGCACCATTGGACCAGCTGTGAGAGTGGATGATTGGTCCAGGGAGGAATAAGAACCCACACCTTTTTTTTTTTTACTCCATTCATTCTGTCTAGATGCATCCAGTGTTTTCTTAAACACAATTGCCACCTAACCTGTAGAACCACCTGTCTCATGTGCCATTAATGCCCCGTTTTAAGTCCCTGCCACTTCCCATGTCCTCTGCCTACTCCATTTCCTGTGTGACAGTTAAAATGATTATGTAAATGCTAGATCCTCCTGTTTTTATGTACAGCTTACAGATAGACATTTGACCAGTCTCTCATTAGTCACTGTTAGTCATCTTAGCACTATGAGATGAGATGACTCTGAAAGCATGGAGTGGATAAAGCACTGTCCTTATGGCTGTTCTCTATCATTCAGAACAAATTAGATATTTGGTAATGACAATATTTTATTCTGAATACTAGATGTATAGATTAGAGGGAGTCTCTTAAAGCAAGAATACACTTGCAGGGCAGATTTGGATTTAAAAACAGCCTGATATTTTAGGTAGTTTACATTCATACATCTGATTATTTTGCCGTGGCATTAATATTTCTGTTAATAAAAAGTGGTGGCAGTGCTTATTCCACTCCGTTTAGCAAACAAGCGGACGCACATAAGATGGTGTGAATGGCTACATTTGTGTTTGAATGAGTGTGTCTATGTAGCTTTAGAATTCATGTGTTAGTGTTTGTGTCTATAGGACAGTTATCTTATTGTACACAACTTGGGGTGTTCGACATTTCTCTCCTGCAGCGAATTGGCCCCCCTATTAGCTAAGCAGCAATGACCCGGTTTGTATTTGCACGCTCTGCTTTCTTACTCCTATCTTTAGGGTCCTTGTAACGCTTCTCTGACTGTCTCTCTCTCTCTCTCTCTCTCTCTCTCTCTCTCTTTCTGTTTCACAACTGTCACACTCTACCTCTATACTCTTTCTCTCCCTCTCTACCTCTCTCTCTCTCGCTCCCTCCCTACTACACAGTGATTCGGTGTACAGTACCCTCTGTCATTCTGTGCTGGCATGGTGCTTGTGCAACTGGGACTGCATTTTTCGCTGAAGAGGCACAAAGATAATAGCGCAGGAAGCTCACTTCTTTCTGTCTTTCCTACTCTTCCCATCCCCCCTGTCTCTGAAGCACAGTGGTGAGCAGGCCCAAACTCTGCATACCTGCTCAGTGTCAGGTCACCTCTCCTCAACGATACAGATGTGCTTTTAGAGCCAATCTGTTAGGATCAGTAAACCTGGTATAGATCAAAAAGAATGGTGTTGTTTTCCCAATCTGAAACAGATGCATTGAACATTTATATGAAAAACTGGCATGCAATATTTTTCCTTAATCAGAAGCCAGCCATGATAATGATCAAGGATACGTTATTCAACATTTAAGGCTTATGAAATAAAAAAAATACTTTTTAAAAAAATTATTTAACAACGGAAACAATAGCTGGCTAAGAAAAATAAAAAAACATATGTTCATCAATTGACACATATGTGGACATAGATTAGTCTCGCAACCTAAAATCTTTTTTACATCTAAAAAGAAATATTTTAAATAATGTTTATATCAGTGGTAAGAGCTGTAGCCTAACTATGAATGTTACCAGGCCTGTATTTCTTAAATTTTATCGGCAGCAGAAAAAAAATAGTCACCCTTGCTGGCCATGTTGATAGCATAATTTGAAAACACCATTTACATATATTTTTCACACTTTATGGTCATATTTGTAGCCTGAACATGTGCTTTGTAGAGCTAGAATCTCAAGAACCAAGAATATTACAATTTTATATCCACAATGAGTTTTATGTGTTACGTACTTTGTCACAGGCACACAAACACCCCACTGTGTGTGGGTGGTGGAGGGGGAGAGAGGCGGCCTGCTCATCTGGCTTGAGTGGCTCTTTAGCTCCTGCGCTATTATTTTATGGAGGGGCGCTGAGGGCCGCGCTGCAGCATGACACACAAAAAAAAAGAAGACAAATCAGAGAACGAAAAAGAAACACACACACTGAACATAGTCTCTTTGGAAAGTGCATGCCCAAAGAAGAAGGTGGCAGACTTTTCATCCACAGGCAAGTAACCACGAAAGTTTGCCACCGATTTAAAAACTGTGAATCCTGGAGATCATTTTAGAGGATTTGGTGACACCTGACAAATGACACAGTTCCTCTTATAGAGGCAGCATGTACCAACGTGCTAGCAAAGATGCCTCACAGCAGAAGAAGATACATTTATCTACAACTGCTTGGCCTCCAAAAAAAGTCTTCCAGGTATGATTTACACTGCACTTAAACGCATACCTAGATCATTACATTGAATGTTAAGACATAAAGTCTGTGACCATGTTGTTAGGGACACAAACCTCCGTAGTAGTGCAAACATCTGGCAGTTTTCAACACATGTTACAGCCGTGATCCGTTAGTGAAAGCTTCAGCCCAGCTGCTCGGAGCCCCTCCTCTGCCACTTATTGTGTGTGATCTATAGGCAGCTAGAGGTCTGTGGTACTTTATTGGGATCTTTTTTCTCTTTCTGTCTTTTCCCCCTTTTTGGCCTTTGCTCTTTCTCTCTAACATTGTTTTTGCATTGCATGTGTTAACTTGATAGCATTCAGTACTATTATATCTCAACACTCTGTCCTAATCACCTACTACGATTTTCCTCCCAGACTCATCCCTCCCACGCCCTCCCCCCTCTCCAGTCCCTTCCAACTCCCCTCCCCTCCTCCCCTTCCCGACCCTGTCCCAGAGCGATATGCAGCGGGCAGCCTCAGAGCCACAGACACCACACATACACACCAGAAATATAAGACACACCGGTATACAGGCCACGCAGGAAGATTTCTTCATAGTCAAGCGTTTGTTGTGTATTCCTTTTTATCCAACTTGTACCTTGGTTACGTTAAGTGGCACAGAAAGGAGACATTTTAGGAAATGTGTAGCCTTTTCCATTACAGCCAGACATTATGTGACACAGCTGTTTGTCACTTATAATTGTCTATTAGATGTCTAACACCAATAATGTGCAAAGAAAAACACAAGAAAAGGGTCACACCACTCTTTTTATTTTTATAATCCTCACCCTCGTTTTTACACTGCAAGCTCTCTGTTTAACACCAGGCTTAATCCAGTGAGCAGCAGTGGGGGGATGGGTTCAAGGTCATTGCTGAGGCCCTCCAAATGTTCTTTTTAAAGGGGGCAATGGAACGAAAATATAATAAAACAAGTAACCAGAACTAGTTGTCTGCCAACCGTGCTTCAAACTCAGTGGGAATGCGATGGTTAAAGGTCTCTGTTTAAAGACGTTGGAGACTTTTATTAACTTTGATAAACTTCCGGTTGATGATTTGGGCCATCAGATTTAAGGTAAGTACGTATTTTTAAGTTATATTTAAACATCTATATTAATCAGACTCTGCTTCTGTCATTTCTCCCCATCACTTAGTTGATGAAATATTTAATCCCCTCACGTTCAATCCGACACATCCACACTTCATCTCCATAAACTGGGAGGCAGGAGGAGCCTTCTGTTTTAGTCGTTTGGTTCTTGATGCACGAGACAGTTGTTCCCATTTAGTCACACCTGCATTGCAGGAATGTGCAGAGCGCCAAACACAACGGAGCTGCAAGAGTTAAGGAGGAGCAGCAGACAGCGATCCGTGTCCTACACCAGCTCTGACCAAAAAAACATTCCTCAGGGACCCGAGAGAGGATGATGAGTAACTGCAGCAGCCCACTTTGTTTTGCAAAGAGAGATCCCTAAAGGGTTTGTCTCAGTTTTCTTTTCAGAACATGAAAAAGCTCAGATCTGCAGTCATCAAAAGAAGATTACATAAAACATGTCATTGGGTTAATTTAGTGCATTATTATTATTATTATTATGCTTATGCCTGTTTACAGGGACACACAAACACACCCGTACTCTGCACATGTACATGGCAGCATAGACTGATTCCTAAACACTCTGAGGTCTCTTGGTGGGGTCCCCTGCATATCACTTCCCTTACCCATACTTTTTTTGCCATGCACTGTGCCGATTATAGCACAATGCACACTCTTATAAAAACATCCCCTCTTGTAGATCTCTTTTGTTTGGATAACATTTTCTATTTTTCTTTCTCCTGTATTAACAGTCAGTTGGTGGATTTATTGACATGCCTACCTTTTTTCTGTTTGTATACAGTATTATGTTTGTTTAAAATCAGAGAGAGAGATTTGCATTTTTTTAAAGTAAAACTTAAGAGAAAGCTAGCAGAATTGCAGTTTGCAGCGTTTTGGCCGGTTTCTTACGTTGTGTCACGTGTGACTGTTTTTTTGACAGCCCAGTATTTTAAAGCCAGGTTCGTATGGAAATGCCTTCACTCCACTTGCACTGCTGTTGGACTCGCCGTCGTTGCTTTCATCCGTCTGTCTGTCTATTCTTTTGGTGCACTCATCTGTAGGTCAACACGCAGTCTGCGCCTCATCTCCGTCCTCTAATACTGAGCCCATTTTGAACTAATCTCTTTATTAGAGTAAGCAGTTGCGACTGATGCCTCATCCAACCTGCCCTTCTTGTTTTTAGTATTATTTATTTTTAAATCTCACTGAGATAGAAAAAAGAACTGGAAGAGGAAACCCATTTTATTTAAGGTAGGGCTTATATTCTCTAAGCTTTCAGACTTTATACATCCCTTAGTCAGACTTAAATAAACACATCAGCTAACAGGAGTATTTATTATCCGGCTTGTTCAGGGTGCATTTTATTCTCCTCCTTTCTCCAAGTCTCCTAGATCAGCTAATCCCCCAAATCAATATAAATGTTCACTATGAGTGTTGCACCATAATGCTGCAGTAAGGGACAGAAGCATACCCAATGTCAGTGGGAGGCGAGGCGTTCACTGCAGCACATTCTGCAGTGTTTTCACACACACTGAATTTAAAGGGACAACAGATACTGTCGGCCATACTGGGTATGTAAAAACAGTGATGGCATGTTAGAATATCCTTTACTGTCCCAGTTATGAGGTGATACAGGGAGGCTGTTTTCCACCACGTGAGGCAGAGCACAGATTAATTTCTTATCTCTGTCTACAGCGGAAACTATTTGACAGTCGCACAGAGTAAGCACAGCTCATACGTCCATGAAATGGACGGGGGAGAAAAAAATCCAACACAAACGGGAAATGAAGCTATTTAGCCTCGCTCTCTTGGGAGGCAAGCATCAGCCAGATGTTTTCGGATAGATTTATTACAGTTACCGTGATAGTGATCAGTTATTATTTTTTTGCAGAAATATTAAAGAGGGCAAAAGAAAGGCAACAGTTTGTTCTGAACCACAAACACTAAAATCCAAATATACTCCTCATGAGACCTTGTGGGCGGAGATGCAGCGTGTGCTGTGTATGTGACCACCACTCCCCATCACATGCACTAACCCATTCAACCCCAGCTCACCTCCACCACCCCCAAAACTCACCTCCACCATGGCTCAGCCTGCTCTGTTCTTGCCCCCCCCCTTGTCCTGAACCTCCTCAAAGAGAACTAAATGAGCCCCGTTGAGCCATCATCTTCCTCTCTGTGCCTGACCCAGCCCCAAAAAACTAACACAAGTTGGAAGTTTTGTTTCACCCGGCCCTCCTCCACCCACCCCGCCCCACCCTTCTGTATGTGTGCCATTCACAGTGCGCTACTAACACCGACGACCCTTTTTGTTAAAACTCTAACAAAAAGCTGCATGCTGTTTTGTTCCAAACCCTCTTCACTTTCTGTTTGTGAAAGTTGATGTCAAACTCTTTGTGATTATAAATATCCTTTTTTTTGTTTGGTTTGTATGTTTTTATTTTTTTTATTTTTTATTTTTATTTATTTTTTTTGGTAGAATGCAGCACTCTGGTGAATGTTAGAAAAGCTTGGAATAGTTATAATCACAACAGAAAAAAACACTGCTTATTAAGAAATCTCATTGTTTCCTGTTTATTTGTGCTTGAGGATGTACTGTAGTGTGTAGTGGTGGGACGGTCTTGCCTTTCACTTAATGTTTTTCGTTTTCTTGCTGACCCATACTAGTGATATAACAGTCTCAGACATGTACATTTAGCCCTCAGAGTGTGCTAGGATTTCCCGTTGTGCATGTTCTCGCACTCCTCCTCTCGCCTCTTTGATGTATTGTCAGTCGCCTGATCTTGACCACATGTACACCGTTTGTATACTTTGTCATAGCGATCACTAGTATTGAAAGAAAAGCAGAAAATGAATACTTCAAAGTGAAGAGCCTGCAGTTATTTCATCCTATGCAGGCGAAAAACGACCTTGCAGTTTGGCGAACGTCCATAAAGTACGTTTTTTAATTCATGAATACTAATGATATCTATGAGAAAGTTAAACTAGAGGCATGCATTGGTGTCTTTAATAATGATTTCAAATCAAAAGTGTGCACATGGTTGGGACCAGAGCGTTGACAACAGAGCAGAGAAGCTTGAGGTGTCCAAAAATTTGCACAATAGCTATATTTGTAGCACATGGAATGGGGCTACATGCACACAATGTCTCCCTCTTTTCACCCGCACACCCACATACCCCCTCACGCGTGCATATTCTGTCCACCCTGGGCCTTGTAATGGTAATCCAAGGCCCACTAGCTCCACTTCTGTCTCTTCCTCTTGCTATATATATATATATATTTTTTTTTTTTTGTGATAGCTGCATATGTTTCATGGTGCTCCCCTTTTGTCATGGTTACGGAATCACAGCAAGCTTGGAGTTTTTCTGGTCTTCGTTTTGTTAATGCAAGATTTCCATACCTTGTTTCTGTGTCACTTTTTTCTATGTGTACAAAGACCTTGCTCTGTAGTGGTCCATATATGTATGCGTGTGTGATACATATATTGTACCCCTCCTTCCTCCCACTCCTCTTAACTTCTCAAGTTAGTGGATGTGACTTGATGTGTTATCTTAATCATCCAAAAAACATAGAAATCTTTGCTTTAAAAATATAAATGTAACTCCCACTGTAGGAGGTTGTACTGTAGAGTACAGGCTACACATAGCCTCATGTATTCATCATAGTGGAAAGCCTACCCTTTCTCTCAGTCTCCCCCCTCTACCCCCCAACCCCCACCTGCCCCTTACAACCCCTTGTGCTGGAAGACACTGATATTACACGCTGTAGGTGATGTGGATGACGATAATGATGATGGTGGTGGTGGTGGTGGTGGTGGCTGTGCTGATGATGATGATGGTGTGATTTGAGTGTTTTTTTTATTTTTGTTTTTGTTTTGTTTGTCTGTTTTTTGATCAGTACCCAAACGGGGAAAAGCTCCTCTTATTATTGGAATATTTTTGGTTTTTTTCTCCTCTGTTCTCTCTACTAGGATAACATCGGACACAAGCTGCTTCAGAAACATGGCTGGAAGTTGGGGCAAGGTCTTGGCAAAACCATGCAGGGTAAGGAATCACTCTTCTGTATACCTACGTTCAATGTATGCTGGCGGTACTGAGCCACCACGCTGTCATTTCTTTCCCCCTCACATATCCAGGTTGTTTTTATTTTTTTTAACCGGCAGCTTTTCTTTTCTCTTTCTTTCTCTGATCTTTTTCCTTTTGTGTCTGTTGCTGGGTAAATTTGATTTAAACAAACGTCATTCCAGCTGTTCCTGTCGCTCTCATGCTGCTGTTCCCTCAAAACTTGAAGGGGGGAGGAGAATGATCTGGAGGCCTTGTAAAGGATTAAGACTGAGGGCAGGGATCCTGGGGGGGTTTTGGAGAGGGAAATGAAGCGTTTCTTTGTCTTTCAATTATGCATTTAGTTTACAGCAATTCAGATTCAAGTGAGCCTTTCCCCCTTTCTAAATCAGTTTAATTGGATACAGTTATGTTTTAGGCAGCAAGTTTTGAGAAAACGTGGTTATGGACTCGGATTGCTGATGTGCCAACACATGAGTCTCGTACCTTCTCCAGATCTTACTCTGAAACTCCTGGTTGTAAACAAACGTCCTCTGATCAGCCTAAAAAAGCAATCTTGGTTACAGGAGCTAAATGTTGTTTCTCTTCTGAGGCATGGGTCGTGTATTTTGCATCTGGGTCGTGACGCAGCAGTGGTAACGAAGAGCACATGGTTCACTCTGGAAACACAAACCAGCAAACGTGTTAGCCAGCAGGAATGCAAAGCACTTGAATTAGCGGGCAAAAATGCGAGACCTTTCTCGTGTCTTGTCTGGGCCGGTTGTATTTGCAGAACGGACCCCTGTGGCAATGACATCGGACCAAGATACACAAAACTGTCTGGATTTGAGTCTGTTTGCATCGTCTCTTAATGTTTTACAAGACTTGAAATCTCTGTCCAAATCTCTTGAGTCTGTATAACATTTGCTCTAATCTATTAATATTGCCCATACACTAGAAGTGTTCTACTTTATTTTAAGATCAAAGGCGTGCCGTCTCTTCTGAGTGCAGTGAAATGCTCCGTGAGCTCTGCACATTGAATTAACTCCATGCGATGCAGAAAGCCTTCCACTAGAAAGAGGTTTGCTTTCTGAAGACATCTGTAATTGGATGGCCCGGTTGATATTGACTTGCTGCGGGCTGAACAGAGCTGAGTGTGTGGGTTGGTCTTGGCTCACGTCAGCACCTCATTAGCTCAGCCCTGCTGTGCTCATAGGCTCATAGGCTCGGAGGCAGTGGTGCAGAGCATGGCATGTTTCCACCGAGCCTCTTCCTGTCTCCTCCTCGCCCTCTTTTCATCTTCATTCTCTCTACTGTTCTGACTATTGTAACTCCCTCTTCATAGCCTCGCACCTCCCTGCACTTTATCCACAGAGGGTGATGAATAGCATCGTTCCATGAGTGATGCCAACGCTGGCAGGCCGATCTGTCCTGGCTGGCAGTTTGCTAAGACTAGAGCTTGTTTTTGCTCATCATTTCTGGCATTTAGTTTTGTCTATCCTCCTCACCTCTCGGCCCTTACCATTTTAACCTAAGATCCTTTATTTCTATAACTCTCATGCTGTCATTTTCATCTACTTTATTTCTCTTTGTTTCAGAATTTGCAACTCCTGCTTAAGTGCATTGCTCTCCCTGTAAACCCAGCTGTAGCAGGCTCAATATCAGAATTTTAATTAGAAACACAGCATTTTGCTCTTGTACTCAAGACAAGCTACAGTCTTACACGTGAACATATAAGGGCCGATGCAGAGCTAGCAAAGTCAGTGAGTTGCTTAAATTCACAAAGTAAATCTAAAGACGCAAGTTATCCGTGTTGTGCTGCTCAATTCAATTTGTAGGCAGCATAGTTAGATTACCGAAAAGTCCATGCTGGTGTCCTGGTGTTTGTGGTATAGATAATGAGATTTTAATTTGTCTGTGCGGACAACAGACTCAGAAAACTTTGTCTAAGAGAACTCTTGACTTGTGTGCTTGACGATATTAAAACATACAGTATTGTGTTGACAAAAAACTGGTTTACTGTGCGGAGACGTGTGCTTACATCACCAGATGATTGCTGCGGTGCAATTTGTTGTTGTTTGCTGACCAAAAGAGGAGGAGGAGGAGGAAGAAATATCTCCCTTTGTCCTCTGTTTCAGCGTCTCAGGTGGTATCATATTTATGCTCTTCAGGGGGGAAATAGTCCAACAGGCAGGTTTTAACTGTAAATAACTTTGTTTATATCCGCTCTCCAGATTGTCTGATTTGAAGAGCCGTGATATATTGTGTTCTGACATTTAGACGTTAAATGTTTATTGCGTGTATTGGTGAGCTGTCGAGCTGCACCTCTTGTTCATGTACATATATGGCCTTGGCTGCCGGTGTCGTCTCATAGGTATTCTGGGCCTGACGATGGCCAGGGACCAGAGTAGACCAGGACTCTGCTTCATACTTTGCAGGCTGTATAAAGAGTAAAGCATTTGGTTCGCATCGCTTGTATGTTTCCATCTGGCCTTGGAACAGCTGCATAGCAATCTATTTGATGTGATAAGGATGTGTGCTCTGTGTGGAGGAGAGAGCAAGATGCAGGAGGCTGACTGTGCTCTTGTTTTTTCTGCCGCTGGCACCGCTGATGTATGTGTGGTTATGTAAGCATCCTGCTTTGTGGGCAGATGAGACTGCGGCAAAGTGAGTCCAGTTGTTTTGTAGGAATTACCGGCCCACTCCTGGAGCCCACTATCTCTTCTCTAATTTGCTTGAATGCACTTAGGGTGTAGGCTCACAACACAATCGCACCCTTGAATCTCGTTGAAGTTTGCTGGATAATCATTATAATCTTCCTCTCCTTTCCTGTCCTTGCAAGAAGAGAAGGTTTTATTTTTTTTAAAAACGTTTTTGAAGTGAAAGCAATGTGTCCCCTTTTTTAAGTTTTTCACTGTATTGACTTTGTTCTTATTCTTCTTTTGTCCTTTTGCCCCTTTTTAGGTAAGGTTTGTTGGATCCCCTCTGTATGTCAGTATGTGTGTGTGTGTGGGTGTGTTTTCTTTCTCCCACTCTGCAGTTGACCTCAATGTAACACCCTTTTACAGTGTACCGTAGGCTAATGGCCTCTGTCAGCTTCCTCCTCTTTGCTTCATAATCACTAAACCTTTATTTCAATCTGCACAAAGAGTATGACGTGCTTTCGATTTTGAACAAAGAACCAAAAATCCATTTTAAATCGAGGTAGATTTAGGAAGCCATGATTCCATCACATCCCCTAGAATCATCATCTCCACGTTTTTTTTTTTTTAATGTTTTCCTCTTTGAGTTTCCGTTGCTGCTGTCGGGTATCTGATTGGCTGTAACCACGGCTCAGACTTTGAATGGCTTGCAGAGTAGATGAGTCCGTCCCCCCGTCCCCCCTGCTTGTTTGCCTGTTTCTTCCTCCAAACCTGTGAAACTCGTGTGTATGTGTGTGGTCATTATGTGGGACTGAGATGTGTGTGTGTCTGTTACTGACCGGGCCATAGAGTCAACTTACAGGGAAAATCTCACCACCCTTCTACACCCCCCGAATGTCTCTGTCCCCATGGTTACACGCTCCCCTTCCTCCCCCTGTTTCTTTGCCCCCTCCTGCACAGCATGTTTGTCCCAGGTGCACACCTGCCTGCCTCAAAACCGTCACACTCACCTGGGGCTTTAAGCAGTGTTGGAGGTAGTAACACGCTGAACTCCTACCTTCACATGATAGACTGAAATGTAACACAGTTCACATTTTTTCTAGTGTACTTTGGTTAAAAAAAAACTGCTGCCACATAGCAATGCAGACCCCACTCTAAGCACTGCTCAAAGCCTTGCTGGCTCTTTCCTCAGGTACATTTTATGTGTGTCATGTGTTCACTTGTTCCGGGGGGTTAAGCACATCCCCAAAACAAGCCTGCTGGCTGTAGGCGAGCGAGGAAAATGG
Source organism: Anoplopoma fimbria (assembly GCF_027596085.1). NCBI lineage: Eukaryota > Metazoa > Chordata > Actinopteri > Perciformes > Anoplopomatidae > Anoplopoma > Anoplopoma fimbria. Next base: position 5,166,957 of record NC_072459.1, read on the forward strand.
AAGAAATGTCAGGGAGATTTGCTAACTGGGCGTCTGCGAGGCAAAAAATAAATAAAAAAAAGCTCAAAGGGAGAAAATGGTGGTCGTCCCTAGAGGCACCTGTCATCTCAGACTTGATATAAAACCACAGCTGTGTCCGAAATCATTCACTACTTCCTGCTTACCGTCTAGTTGGTTCTGTGTAGAGGAATTTATAGTGAGTTCGTCAAAATGAAAAAACGTAATCAGACACTACTCTAGACACTTTTCTCTTTGTCGTTTATAACGTCTTGGCTGTGGTACAATTTAAACGTGCCAGATCGACGTCCGCTGGTGGACCATATATTATAAATACCGACATGCATGTTTGTGATTAACACGTATGTTAGCTATTTTGTTTGAGTCGCATGTTAGCGAAAAGCTCAGAGTGAATTTAAGTTTCCCCCTCTTCAGTAGTGATGCAGCGTTTGTCTAGAGCTTTTATTTTGAAAGGTAAAAACGGAAGTAGTAAAGCAGTTTCTGCTGCCGTTGTCAATGTGGGGGTGTAATTCCCAAAATGATAAATACTTTGTGGGTGTTTGTGTTGTGATGCTCTCTCTGCTCTCGTCCGTCCGCCATTTTTCCTGCAGCGCAATGCATGATGGTACATAGGGCTTGGTTTGTTCACTACTTTTCACAATGCATTGTGGGGATACTTTGAGTCTACTCAGTAGAGTGTAATAATTCTCACTATGCAGAAATCAAAATGGAGATTTAGTGAGTAGTGAGTGATTTTGGACACGTTTAAAAAAATATATACAAAAAAGGGACAATTATTTCCCTTTATCAGACTATCCAAAAGTAGATATTACTTTTTATTCAGGACTTTTGTTGGAGGATACGCTTCCTTTTTTCCCTTTACCTGTCGGAGTTAATATGCCATCAGAATCAGCTGTTTTTTATTTTAATCATCGCCTCACCCAGTGCAGCTCCTCCAAAGATACTTCTGATGAGATATATTTTTTACGCTGATAAAGGGAAACAGGACTGGTACTTTGTAAGGGGTGGTAGTTTGATACCCTCGGGGGCATATTCTGGTTGAGAGAGCAAGACTATGCCAGGCTAGTAGCCTAGGGGACGGGGATGAGCGGTTGGGAGAGAGTGGTGAGAGAAAATCCCTGTAAGCACCTAGCCCTGAGTGAAGGGATGAGGGGGTGGGGTGGGGGTGGGGGTGACACACTGAAGCCCCTCTGGTATTAAACCCCCCTAAACCACACTCCCAACCCCACCCTCCCTTCTCTATGTGCCTCAATCTTCCTGCTTAACCAATTGGTGTTTCTTTTTTACAGCGATTTGATCCTGCCCATGTTGTGCTGATGGTAAACTTAGTGGTAAATGTTATTTTATCCCCCAATTGAATTGTTTTTTTTTGTTTTGTTTTGATTTCTCCCATTTTTTTTGTTTTGTTTTCCTCTCATCAGAGCACCAATGCTACATAGGCTTTCAATTCTCTCTGTATTAGTCCCTCATTCTGCTGCTTGTATATTATCATGCATACGTATTACTCTTAGAACATTGTCATTTCGTTTGTTTTCAGTTTTTTTTTTGTTTTTTTTTAAAACCTTGTGATTCACACCCTGTGATTTAGATGCACATTGTTTTTGTCTGGTCCCTTTCTTTTCCACTGGAATGGGTAATGTGGAAGTATTGTCACTGTGTTTAAAGATTGGTGATAGTTTGGGATGACTGTAATTGTTCATTAATCTTTAATTCTGGGCCTGGCTCGTGACTCCGTTCAGACAGACCACTGCAGTGGCTGACGAAACAGACCCAAACGCTTTTTTAAAGGTTTCACTTCTCTACCGCTGTAGGGCAAAGAGTGTGAACAAACACACACACACACACACACATCTATCAGTAGTAGTATTGTGATCTTGATATCACACAATCAGTTCTCTACTCGGTGGAATAAGGCCTCCACGATTATGCAAACATGAAATAAAAGAGTTCCGGCTAAAAGTACCACAGCTGACAGACACTGCAGTGGAACTGAGAGTCCAGCTAGGCCATTATATGTTACAATGCCCATGCATCTATGATTTCAGAATGAATATGTCATTGGGCTGTGATGACTAAATTACTCAAGGAAAGCACAGGAATGACACAGATATTAGCATCAAATAATATTCTTACCTTCCTCTGTCCAGAAAGGTACGAATGTGTCAGGAAGTAGCTCATTTAAAGTAGTAGATTCACAGTTTAAGGAAAGTTTAAAGACTACAAACGATTATTATTTAGTACATTAAACATGTGGTCTTTGGGCTCTTTTTGGCTCAAAGTATTACTTAGAGGGCCAGTGGAAAATGTAAAGTATTAGCCTTCTGTTTTTTAATTTTAAGTCAAATTTGTACGAAATAAACTACTGGCCCAACTCTTCTGAGGCATCACAGCAGTTAAACTTCTATGTTTGCAAGCCCAATGCTTGTTGTTATTCCATATGCCCAATGGTATACATGAAAAATGAATTCATGAAAAAAAACCTCAAATATGTGGGGGAAAAAAAAAAAAAAACTGAAACCAAACTTAATTGATAATCACTATCAGTAAGATTGATTATTGTATCTGGCTGGCAACAGGAGCAGCAGAACTAGTCCAAATTCTTTTTATGCCTTTTTGTTTTAAGACCCCCCCTCCCTCCCTCTGTCTATCTGTCTGTCTGTCCTCCCCTTCCTTCTCCCCCCTTCCCATCCCCATGTTTTACCAGGTAAGTATCCCCATCCCTTGCACTGTCACCATGGCGATACCTGGCCTGTGACGTCACTCTGCTGTAGTTCAGTGCTTGTGTCCTTTTTTAATTTTTACTCTGTCTTTCTCTCTCTGCTTTGTTTGGCTGATTTATGAGTGGATTAAGCAATTCTGTGTCAATCTCCAAAGTAGTTTTGATTTTTTTTTTTAATATATATATATATATTTTATATCTTTAATGTTTCATTCTGTTTTTTGGTTGTCTTTGGTTTGTTTATTTTCCTACAGTTAATTTCCTTCCGATCCAGCTCTTTTCACAGCTTACGTAACGTAGCTTAAGTAGACACAGAAACAAATAACCTTGAAGCTTCTAGTCATGATGAGGAAAGGGGACAAGGGAGCAGATTCGGACCTGTGGACAGTTCAGAAAGAGATGATGCAGTAGGCCCTTAGATAACATTGGGAGGCCTTGTTTCCCGTATCGAGGGTGTCGCAGTGGTGAGCGGTGGCAGCAGCTGCTCGGCCTGTTGCAACTCCCTCCACAAACACGCAGCCCCTCAATCTGGATCGTCCTTGATAAATTTGGCATTCTGGTTTAACAGGACTGCAGCAATGAACGGGCGGAGGAGGAGGAGGGGTGGTGGGCTGTGCGACAACACTGAACAGATATGGAAACAGATTGGCTTCAAACTGACAGTCTTGTTTCTAGGGAACTTAATCTGTCTCTAGTAAGACGTACTGCTGAACAACCCTGTTGCCCCTTGACTTCATTCAAAACAATAAATGCAGCTAATTTGACTCATTCAAGACACAAATCAGCAGCCAGGTCACATTTAAGTAAAGTTAAATATATTGGTCAATACTTTGTGGCTGCAGTAAGCTGTGAGAATGGCTGGTGTTTGGTTCACTGTAGCTTTCTGGTCTCTTTGCACTTCAAGGCAAAAATTCTCTAACCCCAGCACCCTATGCTCTAAAAGCAGGCTGTCTCCGAGCTAGCCCTCCGTCAACGTCCCAGAAACTCACCTCGTCCTCTCTCTGTCTCTTTTCCCTTTTAGGACGCACCGACCCTGTGCCGATCACCCTCAAATATGATGTCATGGGGATGGGACGGATGGAGATGGAGGTAAGATGCCGTTTATTTCATCTCCATGACTTGTTTTCAAGTTGATCTTAATGAATACAAAATAGAAGCATCTGGCAGTTTTTAAATGTCCTGGTTGTCCTCTAGGGTTGGGCGACATGTAAACATTTTCTTACCGGCCACTTTCAGCCCAACAACTGCTTCGTTCCACCAGCTGTTTTAGTTGTTTTTGTCTTATAAACTCGCAACACCTATTTTCGTTATCCGACAGAAAAAAATACAACCGTTCCCCTTGTGAATACGAGTCAGAAAAAAAACCATATTTCATAGAGTTAGTTAGATGTGAAATTATAATAGCTATACATGCTGTTTTTCCTGTTTTCGTTTCGTTCTTTGGAGGCAGGCCGTTAAATAAAATGTTCTCAGCCAATCACTGATAGTAATATATTTGATTTCCGTGGCAGAAAACGCATAGATGATCTGCAGAGCACCGTGCATGCACAGAGCCAAGTTTCAGCTGGAGTCGTGTAAAACTCAGCAGCACTGCACTGTTGAGCAGCGAAAAGCATTCTCTGAAATGATCAATCACGCTTCACCAACTGGCAGCCTGACAGACAAGTCTGAGTCTGTTGGATGCCAGAGGAGCACTCACCTGAATGAATTTTATAGGCACCAAATGTTAATCGTTCCGTGGAGAAAGATTCATGGTATGGGTTAAGTCTCAGTGCTACAACATGACCTAGATCCTGTTGCACCAAGCGCAGTGGTTTGTCAAGATGTCTGTTAAAGATTTCGACTGCTGTATGCGGAGACCTGACCTCGACCCCAACACACACACACACCATAGAGATCGCATCAAACATGAGATATCGTATGACAAAGGAACACTTGCTGCCTCTATAAACACACAGACGCTTCAAATCTGCTGCCTGCAGAAAGCCAACGTTCCAGTATTTCAGTTCCTGTTGTAAATTGCGTTTGACCTTCACAGTTTCCGCTGAGTGTCATTCATCTATCTTAAGGAGGATTATGAAGGAATGCTTCCATGTTAACGTTTTCCAACAATCCATCATCTTCACTATAAAAGTCCAACTGAAAATGTATGTTGTCTGCTAGAGTCTGAATATCTGCTCTGTAAATCACTTTGTCATGTGTTCTCCTTTGAGAAACAAATCAGGAACCCCTAGTTCAGCATTCATCCGGTTACGGAGATGGAGGACTCGTTTATATGCAGCCAACTGACCAAATGGGGTTTCAGTTGGACTTAAGCAATCTGTCAGCATCAGAAACATGTAGGATAGTAAACACAAACCGACCAATCATAGCCCCTGTAGCCCAACTGTGCCTACGGCGTAACAGCTTGTCTACACAGTTTACTAAAGCCAGGAATGGAATATAAGATGAAACCAGACCTGCTCCCTTTGCTTCATGAGTGTTTTTGTTTTCTGCAAGTGCTGCAACTGCTGTGTCTGTCTTTTCAGCTGGACTATGCAGAGGACGCCACAGAGAAGAGAAGAGTGCTCGAAGTGGAGAAGGAGGACACAGAAGAGCTGCGGCAAAAATACAAGGTGAGGCCCTTCACCTTTATTATTCTGATAGTTACTGCTGGTTCCATCACACATTAATGTTTTTCCTCTTAACACATTCACCCATTACTTCCTGTATTTCCTATCAACAATAGGACCAGGTGGAAAAGGAGAAAGCCATCGCAAAGGCTCTGGAAGACCTGAGAGCCAATTTCTACTGTGAGCTATGTGACAAACAGTACACCAAACACCAGGAGTTTGACAACCACATTAACTCTTATGACCACGCTCACAAGCAGGTACTTATGATTATCAATTCTTGCACTATTAATGGAGCTCTGTTATGCGTACAAAGTATGCGAAGAGATCCTCATGGGCTTTGTTTCTCCCTGTCTCTAATGCAGCGGCTTAAAGAGCTCAAGCAGAGAGAGTTCGCTCGTAATGTTTCATCCCGTACACGGAAAGGTGGGAAGAAGCACGAAAAGATGCTGCGCCGACTGCATGAGCTGGCTGAGCAGAGGAAACAACAGGACCGGTAAGAGTTTTGTTCCGTGCCTGCCCTCTGCTGGCTGGATTTCGAAGTATATATCTGTAGTGGTAGTGGCACAATAGCATGTTTGATATGTTTTGAAGGGTCACTGTGCAACCTGTTAGGCAAAACAAAGACCACATATTTAAAAACAAAAATATAGATTTAGTACGATTTTAACAATTCACTTTCACAGTTTTTCTAATTTCCTTTTATAGAATTTGGACTTTAGTCTTGTCTGAGGACAATTATCCCAAAATGAAGACAGTCAAATACTTTACTTTAATAATTCTTTCAATTACATTTTTGTTGTTGTTGATGAAACAAAATACTTATCCTGAAGACTATCAGGACCCTGTCCGGCCCTCTTGTGATGATAAACAAACATAACAAGCATGCAACTTTCCTGTTGCATTGTCATTGCAGTTGACCCTTTGCTAAGCCCCGCCCCTCGAACACAGACTGGCCATTCGTAGCTTAGCATCAGCCAGCTGTGACCAGGGTCCGACAACTCTCCGGCTATGCTCCATAGACTCTCATGCAATCGTTTCATATGATCTTCATTTTCTGGCTGGTTTAGTGGATTTGGAGCTAGTCGTGGTTACAGCAGTGGGGGGGCGGGGCTTATTGAAGGGTCAATCACGTCTGGTATTTCTTCAGCTGTAAACCTTTATGCCACATCTCATTGTTATCATGCTTTTGTGTTTCAGTACTCCAGGAAGTGGGCCCATGTTCAAACCTACCACAGTGGCTGTGGATGGAGAGAAGTCAGAAGATGGCGACCTGACGCCTGAGAACACGCCTTTACCGGACTATGTCCTGGAAGGATCACTGCCAGATAAAAGTGTGGAAACCTCCCCGAAGCCGAGTCCAACCATCAGCTTCTCTCTTGGGAAGAACAGCGCCACCTCCCCAACATCCAGTGGAGCGTCCAAAGTCAGCGTGTCCTTCTCTTTTGCCAAGAAAGCCCCGGTAAAGCTGGAGACGGTGGCTGCAGTGTTCGCTGATCATGGAGAGGAAGCAATGGAGGAAGAGGAGGGCCAGGAGGGAGAAAAGGCTGGAGGGCAAGAGGAGACGTCTAACAGCAGCACAAACAGCCTCAAGGAAGGATCAGGAGGAGGCGAAGGAGGAGAGAGCGCTATTGTGGCAGCGCCGGAAGAGGTGGTGCAGCAGCAGCAGCAGCAGCCAGATGACGGAGCCTCTTTAGCCTCCACTCTCAACAAACTAAAGATGATGATGAAAAAAGAGGAAGGATATGCCGGACAGGAGCCTGAGTACTATCACTACATACCGCCGGCTCACTGCCGGGTGAAACCTCACTTCCAGTTTCTGCTGTTCATGAAGGCAACTGATCAGTGTCTTATCAAAGTAGAGGAAGACGAGGAAGAGGAGCAGCAGCAGCAAGATGAGGAGGAGGAGGTGGTGGAGGAGGAGCAGAAGAAGAAGGTCAAAGATAGTCCTGAACAGATGGAGCCCGAAGTCACAGAGCGCACGACTGAAAAAGAACAAGATAATGTTGCTTCATCCCCGGAGCCAGAGCCAGCTCCTCCGTCACCTAAAGCGAAGACGGAGGACGTCTCTTCAATGGAAGCAGAAGCAGCTCCCATTGTACCGGCTTCCCCCACACAAAAAGCAGAGAGCACACAGGACACTCTTGATTCTAACTCGGGTCCTAAAATCCCCACAGGTCCCTTCTTCCCAGTTCTGAGCAAAGATGAGAGCACCACCCTGCAGTGGCCCTCTGAGCTCCTCGAATTCACAAAAGCCCAGCCCTCCCTCTCTTACAGCTGTAATCCCCTCTACTTTGACTTCAAGCTGTCCCGCAACAAAGGAGTGCGTGGTGGGAAAGCGGCAAAGTCCGCAAAGCCTTGTGAAGAATCTGATGACAAGGGGAAAGAGTTGGCTGCCTCGACAGCTGAAGTAGACAAGACTAATAAACCCGGGACCAGCAGTGACAAAGACAAGCCAATGGTGACGGGAGAGCCCGGCCAACCAGAAAGTGAGGAGCAAAAGCTTGCAACTGGCAGCAGTAGCACCAAGAAGAAAAAGAAGAAGAAGAAGCATAAGAAGTCTGCAAAACGCTCCAAACGCAAAGGAAAAGACAAGGGAGCAAAAGACGATGTGGAGGGCGAGACTGAGGCCACGCAAGAGAAGCCCAAGAAGAAGAAGAAACACAAACGGAAGAAGAGCAAAAACAAGGCTCCGGATCCAGATGAGGCAGCAGGTGGCGAAAAGGAAAAAGAGAAACCAAAGTCCGAAGATAAAGCCGTCGCCTCCTCCGTTACGCTGACAACAGGAGGGGGAGGGGCTACGGGAAATACAGGCGTAGAGTTGGGGAAGAGGAAACGTTCTACTAAGGAAGTGCCTTCCAAGTCTGGAGCAGAGGAAGGAGGAGCCGGAAAGAGCGCTGACAAGGTCAACTCCTCAGAGGAGCACAGTGCCTCCAAGCGACAAAAGACGGACTCCAGTGCTCCTCAAAGTGCCTCCTGCTCCACCTCCGCCCAAAAGAGTCCCGGTCCTGGTAGACCTCCCAGCAGCGAGAGTGAGGAAGAAGGGGGCTCTAACACTCAGCGCTCACGCCATCACAGGTCAAGTCCTCGGGAGCAGCGCCGCCACCACAGCGAGGAATCACGACGGTCCTGCAGCCGCTCCTCGAGACGTGGGGATAGGCGGGGCAGCAGTCGGCACCGCCATCGTGGCAAGACCTCCCGTAGTCACTCGTACTCCAGCAGCTCTGAGCGCTCCTCAGCGGGCAGCAGCGCCTACAGCCACCGCAGCCGGAGCTACTCGGACAGCTACAGCGACTACAGCAAAGAGGGCCGCAGACGGAGGCGCTCCAAACGTTCGTCAGAGTCCGAGTACGAGCGGAGGGGAAGCCGAGGACGGAGACGATCCAGGAGACACCAGTACTCCTCTTCCTCCTCAGAGGACTCCCGCTCACGCTCACGCAGCTACAGCCGCAGGAAGAGGCACCGGCGGCACCATCGGAGCAGCTCGAGGAGCTCCAGCAGCTGGAGCCGCAGCACCAGCGCCAGATCCTGGAGGCGCAGCTACAGCCGCAGCCACAGCTCGGCCAGCCGCTCCTCCAGCTCCACCAAAGGCTCCTCTCGCCGCCGGGCCCCCAGGGCTCGGGTTGACACCGACGCACAGCGCAGAGACTTTAACCGCTCTTGCGTCTACCGCTCCCAGTCCCCGCGGTCATCATCGTCACGAGGCCTTAACCGCAACGCTCACTCGTCCAGCTCGCAGTCTCTGAGGCTAGGGGGGTCACGGGATGCGGGGGAACAGAAAAACAGCCTCACTGCTCGCCAGCTGCTGGAGAAGGTTCAGTCCAAGAAAAGCTCTGATGATTCTACCACAGGAACAAAATCTGGGATTAAGATCAAGGACCCACCACAGGGATACTTTGGTCCCAAACTACCGCCGACCCTGGGAAGCAAAGCCATGCTGCCGCTGTTTGGAAAGCTGCAGGCCGGGAAGAAACCCATGATTCCTCTGACCAGACCTGATGAGGGTGAGAAGTCAGGAGCAGGAAAGTGCTCTGAGGCGGAGGTGATCCTGGTGGAGCCCATCAGGGAGTTCCCCCCTCCACCGCCACCTCCAGCTCCACTGGTCCAGAAGGTCGAGGAGGCCCCACAGATCACAGTGGTGCCAGAGGAGACCCCACATCCCACCACAGAAGCCCAGGTGCACCAAGAACCCCGGCCGTTGTACGAACAGGACCCCACCATGACGATGCCCCAGTACCAAGGAGAACCGGGACAGGACCCCTCTCAGAATCCCATGATGGACTCCCTCATGATGGAAATGCAGCAGCCGCCCATGCATGCCTACCCGGCTTACCCTCCGCCCAGCCTGGAGGAGGAGTGCATGGAGGCGGAGGAGGACGGCCTGGCTCCTTTAGAGAGTCAGCCCATCACGTTCACCCCCGAGGAAATGGAGAAGTACAGCAAGCTGCAACAGGCCGCCCAGCAGCACATCCAGCAGCAGCTCATGGCCAAGCAGGTCAAGACGTTTCCCTCCGCCGCCGCCGCCGCTGCAGCCGCCGCCGCCGCTGCAGCCGCCAACATGGCCCCGGCTCCCCCCGCAGGCCATGCAGCAGATCCACATCCAGCAGCCCACCGTGTCCATGGCCTCCGGCACGTCAATCACCACGGTGCAACACGCCATCCTGCAGCACCACGCCGCCACCGCCGCGGCCATGGGACTGCACCCGGCACATGCCCACCACCCGCACCCTGCACATGCCCAGTTGGCCCAGGTACACCACATTCCCCAGCACCACCTTACCCCCATCTCCCTGTCTCATTTGGGCCACTCCCTCAGCCACTCTCTGGGACACTCACTAGGACACGCCGGGCTGATTCCTGCCCACCACACCGCCTTCCTCTCCGGTCAGCCCATCCATATTATCCCAGCGTCTGCACTTCACCACACTCCCTTAGCTCTCCACCACGTCCCACACGCCCTCTACCCCACACTGTTCGCACCCCGGCCCTCGCAGGCTGCTGCAGCGGCAGCTCTCCAACTCCACCCACTGCTACACCCAATCTTCTCAGGGCAGGACCTCCAGCACCCGCCTAACCATGGCTCCTGAGTATTGGTACAAGTGAAGGAGTACGGTCTCGGCACCCAACCACTGGAAGAAAGACTGGACCTGAACCCGGCTTGGTTCAGGACTTTAAGATGAAGAAGTCTTTGCAGCGACACGCCGGCAGCGAGACAGGAAGCTGTCGATAAACGACCCTTTTACCGGCCAACACAGTGCAGAAGTTGTAGCCACAAAGTGGTGCTGCCTGTGTGGGGTTCAAAATTAGCATTAACATTTTTTTTCTGGCTCGTGACACTTTTTTTTTTTTTTTTTTTTTGCTCTTCATGTTTTGCCCCAAGTTTCAAAACTGGAGGGGTAGATTTAGAAAGACTTCCTCAAGTCATTGGTTTCTATTCCAGCTTGAGGTACATTAACCACACCCATTTATGTTACGATAAATTAGAGAAACCACTGGAGTTATTTACTGTTTTCCTTATACAAAATATTCATAATTTTTGGTTCATTTTGGCAGCCAAAGAGACGTAATGGCTGCAGGTATAGGCCGAATCATGTTGAGGAGGACGTGGTAGGTGAACAGCTTCGACTCTGTATCGTAACCTTCAGAGACGTACTTATATTTACTGATATTCTTTATGTTTTCATATGACTACTTGCTCTCTATTGGCTCCTTGGTCTCAAATACTTTGTAACGCAGTAACTTGTACATATATCAGTGTGTAATGTGAAGAATCCCACGTATGATGAACATATGAAATTACAGCTACGGTGTCCAAATCGGTATGACATAAGAACGCCCTCTCTCTCTGGTCTCGGGGGGGAAATGTGACGTGGGGGGTTTGAACATCCCTGATGCTCTGAGGTTAAGCTCATGTTCCCTGTGGTGAGGGTGCACCTGAATAAATTGCACTGAAAATCTGTACATCCAGATGGTGCGTTTGCATCATGTAACAATAAGATTGTAGTATACTGCAATAATTGTATTTTTCTGTTTTTAAATTATTTTCCAGAATGCTCTTCAAAATGAGAGCTGTGTTTTTGCTTTTGTGTAATTTTGTAAATAAAACTGCTGTAGATTAACCCATTAACATTCTAGAGGTTTTGGTATTGGCAAAAAAAAAAAAAGCAGAATGACGAGATGGATGGAAGGCGGTCAAGTGTTCGTATTTTATCAAGTTTGTTTCTAAGTGAGCCCGCTTAAGATGGGCTGGGAGAAAAGGATAGGGATCTGTCAAACAGTAGCAACTCTGTATTTTTTAAGAACTTACTGTTTCAGTAAATAAAATCTTGAGTTCATTTGTGTTTTTCTATAATATTTTGGGTTAAAAAAAAAATAATACAATAACATTAATAATCTGACCACTCAGATCACAAAAATGAAGCACTCTGCTCATCTGGAGCAGTCAAGCAATCCCAGCAGGGGGTCAGTGACAGAAATGAAACACTAGATGGCGCCCTAGTTACCGTTAATAGTGTGAAAGCATAACAGCAGAGTCAACACTCCTCAGTTTTAACTTTGTTCCTGTTACCAGCTCAATAAGTTGATGAAGTTACACAGAGAAAATTAAACATGTTTTATTCTATTAAGACAATTGAGTCCCTCACATAGTGAGACTAGACCAAAGCTAGAATCCAAGAGAAATGACTTGAGCTATTACAAATGAATTGCTGCTTCCATTTACTTTCTGAACAGATCCTTGTTGCCACATGTTATGTACATCATAACACATTAGACAAAAGATTCTTCAGTATTCTTGAGTTGTACTGTAGTGAAACATGGAGCATTGTGGGTATTTCTATTTCTCTATGAACCAACAAGGCAGAATGACACGAGATGCAGAAAGAAAAAACACATAGCTGTCCACTGGAGGGGAAAAAAAGAGAATAAAGTTAAGTTTGAAGTATTTGAAACAGCCACTCGGCTACAGTCACAGGAGAGATTTAGTTTTCAGAGTGGTTTTGATAGAAAGACTAGATTGTTGATTTGTGGCAGTAATCTGAGGGAAAGCAGACCTCTTATCAAAGTCCAATGCTCCAATGGAGCTTCAAGTGGAATAAAACACTGACTTATTAAGGTCTTCATCAACCTTGACCATTTTGCAAAAAGGTGCCCAAAATAATTTAAATGGTGGTAAACAAACTATAATGGCACGGTTTATAAAAGAATTACTCTAATCAGATGTTTAAAAATTGCTTTCTGCCACTTTTTCATATCACGAGGGATGACGCGCTGCAGAAATGTCCACGGCCGATCACGCTCAGCCCAGATATCTGATCACCAGGAACATGAAGACGCAGGTCAGCAGCATGCCCCCGACCATGATGAGCTTATCCTGGGTGGCTCGCTTCTCTATCAGCCTCATCACTGTGTTCGACAGCCCCAGCATGTTGGCCACATCCAGCATCTTCTTATGGGTCCCCTGTGCAGAGCAAAGTAAAAGATCCCACGTGTTGGATTAAGGTAAAAAAAAAAACTAAAAAAACACAATGAATGTTTGTTTTGGAAAACGCAGCCATTACATCAATCATTGTAATTATCTAAATTAATTTGTCAGACGTAGCTCGCCGACACCCTCCCTGACGCGCCGCTCCGTCAGACGTTTCTCACGGCTAGACTGGCGCGCTGATCGACACAGACGCACCCTGATAAGAGGAGGCCCGGAGCGAAACCAGGAAAAACCATCTCCTCCCTGGAAACAAGGACTCACCCTCCAGCTGAGCATGTCCACAGCCACAATAAGACTATTGTGATCCATGTCAACACCAGAGAGCCGGGTCAGGAAGCGTACAACTCAACCTTAAAAATCCCCAGGAAATGTATTCTTTAATTAGAGATGTGGTGATGTACCGTCATTAGCGCTAACTGTGATATAAAGAACATTTGATATTGACATCATGATAATAATAATAATAATAATAAACACATGATCTCTTGAATCATGCTTTTGTCTGGTTATGGTTACAGCCTCTCGTCACCTCTCTCCACTCGTATTTTTAAGGTAATTAATTTGCAACAAAAAAAAAAGATAAAACACTCAATTAACAAAGTGAAAGATGATCTATAGATATCACGATAATATTGTTATAGTGAATTATCTTTGGCACAATAATTGTGTGGGGAAAATCTGATTCTGTGACAGCCTTACCTTCTACACTGGTTCCTTTATCTAGAAAAAAAAAAAAAGTGATGTGCTCTGCAGATGGATCTTTTATTAAATCATAAACACAAACCTTCAGTGTGGACCTCTGATCTCTGAGGCCGTTGAGGATGCTGCCGCCGCTGCCCAGGAGGTCGTCCATGCCTCTGTGTGCGTTGTTCAGGTTGGAGTTTAAATGAAGCGTCTCATCTATGGGGATGGAGGTATCTGCGTCCTGTTGAATGAGAACAAACCTTTTATTTTATTCCACATTATTCAGCTTGAGACATTTGTATATTCATGCTGCTGAACTAGCCTGCGAGTCAACCAGACAAAGTTCACGGAGCACTATCACAGTTGTACCAACCCTGTTTTTTTTTTTTAATCAGAAGACTTGGACCTCTGAGTGTTGAATTCATGCCCAATAAAGAGCCAACTGCCCTTCACAGATTAGAGCTGTGGAGCAACAATATCATGCGGTTCAATTAACACTCTGTGTAAAGGTACATTTGACGTACGTTGGTCGTGAAGGTGCGGCTCATGAGCTCCTCCCTCTCTCTGTCCTGGGCCTCTTTGGCGTAGCGACGGTGCTGGAAATTTTGCAGAGCGGTCCGAAGGTGTTGGACATCATACTTTAGCTGGTCCACTCGTCTGAGGGGAGAGCAAAGAATACAGTTAAACCGTTGATACGCCTTTAATATGAGGTGGACAAATACATTAGTCCCGCTCACCTCCTTGATATCTTTTATGACAACTCATCATTGCACAACATCATACACGTAATTCTAACAATTCCTAATTGTTCTGGCTGATGAGAACATTTCTTTCCCCTCACACCTCATGCGGTTGGAATGAAGAGCCTCTCACAGTCTCCTTAGCTTCACTCAGACCCCACTAGAGCTCCACTAAGATCAGAGGAGTGATGTGGGACGGGGTGCACCGTGTCCCCTCAGGCCTGTTTACCCAGCTCAGAAATGAGTCTTTGCCCAATGCAGCAGGAATGCTGGTGATGACGGGGGCCGCCGAGGAAATGTTTTCACAGAGCCACGTCGCCACGGGGCAGGACGGGGCTGCCTGTCTCGTCTTCTACACCGAGCCCTACTGCGTTTATCAGACACGGCTCAGCCCTGCCGGCTCCGGGGCTTTATGGCCAACATCAGCTGAATTCACTCCAATACTCACAATTTGGCGTTCTGCCGGCGGTTTGGCGGTTCCTTGCTGGCCAGGATCTCCAGGCGCTCTAAGTGGTTGAAGATCTGGTCGATTCTAGCCTGCAGCTCATTCTCTAACACTTGAATAATGAGGAAAGAAAAACAAAAAAGGGAGAGAATTCATTTGGTAGAATTACAGGAAGGAAGACACAATGATCCAGTGAAAGAATGCACTTTTTAAATATCATACATTTGTTTGAGGAGTCACTACTTTTCAAGGTTGCCTAAACTGTGGGTACCTGTTTATTCCAATGTGACTCCAGAGGGATGACCCTCCCTAATTAGTTATCATATAGACTGAGCATGCTGCATCCTCCTCTGGGTTAAAACACAAGTTGATGTCATGATGTGGGAAGAGGGTGGAGGAGGAGGAGAACCAGGCTTGTCTACTGCCTGGCTCCCACCATTATCTAGAAGCAGCCCTCCCAGTTTCTGCCCCTGCTGCCCAACCCTGCTCCTTCCTCCTTCCTGTCCTGGCACCAGCCTGGCTCTGAGCTGATTGAGCAGGCAGCCAGCACAAACAGAAACAAAACAATCAACCAGGGAGACACCACCACCACCACCACCACCACCTCCCTCCTGTCCCCATAACAAGGAGGCTGCACCGAGTTAAGAAACAATGGTCACTACTCACGGTGCACTGACTGACGATCCGTCTTCTCCAGATCTCCCATGTACGACTGCACCTCCTGGATCTGCCTAATCCAGGATCAAACATCATGTTAGTGGATCAATAACCAACACATAATGCCAAAATATACACTAAAAAAAACAACATTTAATGATCAATAACCAACACATAATGCCAAAATATACAGTACCAGTCAAACGTTTGGACACACCTTCTCATTCAACTACTTTGAAGAATCTAAAATATAAAACATATTCTGGTTTGTTGAGCATTTGTTTGTTTACCACATAATTCCATATGTGTTCCTTCATAGTTTGGATGTCTTCAATATTAATCTACAATGTGGAAAAAATATAAAATAAAAATAAAGAAAAACCATTGAATGAGAAGGTGGGTCCACACTTTTGACTGGTACTGTAAACTAAAAAAAACAAAATTTAATGATCAATAACCAACACATTATGCCACAATATAAACCAAAAAAAGAACATTTAATGATCAATAACAACACATTATGCCACAATATAAACCAAAAAAACAACATTTAATGATCAATAACAACACATAATGCCAACATATACACTAAAAACAACATTTAATGATCAATAACCCCCACATAATGCCAACATATACACTAAAAAGAACATTTAATGATCAATAACAACACATTATGCCACAATATAAACCAAAACAACAACATTTAATGCTCAATAACCAACAGTGTGTTGTTTTAGTGTGCTACAGTTCACTACCAATGGAGTTGCTAATTAGCTTGCTAGCTAGCTAGCTGAAACATGTGCACAGTTTCCAAACACAACAGAATCAAACTCACTTGTTGGTCTGGTGGTAAAGCGTCTCCATCTTCTCGTGGTGTGTAAAATAGACCCTCCCTCTTGGATTCCTCCGCGTTGACACCGTTTCTTTAACCTGACAGGTGGCTAAACTAGCCGGCTAGCCAGCTAACGGGACTGGAGTGTACACGTCATCAGCGGAGCGTTTGTGTACGGAAGTAGGAAACAGGAAGTGATGACGCGTCACCTGAGAGATAGGGAAATAAATGAGGAGCGCTCACTCCGCCTCGATTTCTAGACACTGACATTTTTTTTTTTTAAATCCCTAGAGGTTATTTGTTTGATTTTTTTTTTGTGAGCCAAAAAAAATAAAAAAATAATGTATATTTTTTAACCATGAATAATACCCTCTTTTAAATACAAGCGTGTGATACAGTAACAGTCACAAGTTTGGACACACCTTCTCATTCAATGTTTTTTTTAATTTTATTTTAACTATGAAGGAACACATATGGAATTATGTGGTAAACAAACAAATGCTCAACAAACCAGAATATGTTTTATATTTTAGATTCTTCAAAGTAGTTGAATGAGAAGGTGTGTCCAAACTTTTGACTGGTACTGTATATTTATATTTTTTTAATTAACGATCTTTGGCTGCTTCAAAAGGCTTTAAAAACACCACCTACTGGCCTCACAGCTCAGTAGCAGACAAACTGGTAAAAAACCAAACCCCCCAAAAAAACAAGTGTATTCAACTTTATGAATGGGCCTTCATGGTTTTGAATGCTGTGCTATACCAGTGAGGTGAAACAGGACACTAAATGTTACCACTGACACTGACTCTGGTGGCTCACACAACTACACCCCACTGTGGACAAGTCAACATTTGGCTCAGGTTGTGTCAATTGATTGTAAACTTCCCACATTTAAATCTAGGCTGCAGGCTATACTTTCCATTATATTTGATATTCTCTAATGCGTAGCTGACAGGTGTGATAGCAGAGATCCCCCCCCCTAACCCAAGACAGACTCTGAGAGCATATAGCATAATCTGTTGACATGTAGACATGTGTCAGGAAAGACTCTGTGAAACATGTCCCGGGGCTAGCTTTTGTCAGCTCACCCTGACTCAGTCTAATAAGACTATCCTCTTTTTCTTTTCTTTTTTTCCACAGATAGGTGTCAGAATATTCCTGCCTGTCCATCTGGACGCTTCCTCTTTCCCTGCGGCCAGAGACACCAACACTAATGATATCAAACTTCTCGGTGTGTCACGGATCAATGTGGGGAGGATGTCTGAGGTTTGTTTGCACTGTGTGAAAGTGGCGTGATTGGATTTCCCAGAACGAGCTGTGAAAATTTCCCAACAGCTCCTTGATGATTTAGTTGGAAGAGAAGCATCCTGGCATCGTCACAAAACCACATCTCAATCACCTTCCTCCGACCCTCCATCAATACGTGAGGACACCAGGAGCTACCGACGCAAATCCTTTAACCTGATTAGTGCAGTGAGCTGTTACAAGCTCCCGTTTGCCAGTGGTGGCTGTATTTGTTTACCTCTTCCAGCGCGGCAATCACAAGTCGACCCCAGACAGTTTTTTGTTTTCCGTGGCTGCCTGATGGTGCTTGAGTTGATGGTTGTATCTCCAGGCTAGACACTTCTCAACAGAGGTCCTTTTCACCCACCCCCACATGTCAGAAAAACCTTGAGGTCTGTTCATGCCACTTCTTGCTCCTGCAGTTCACCGTTTTTTCGGTTGTCATAACACATCCCCAGGGCAGCGTCTGGATGTGTGCACGGCTTTAACCTGTTGCTCAGAGAGTAGAGAAGGAGTAGAGAAAAGGGGGAGAAACAAGGCCTCCCTCTTCAAACCATTTCCAAACAGTACATGAGGCACATTTACCTCCCTCTCTCTCTCTCTCTCTCTCTCTCTCTCTCTCTGTCTCTCAAGGTCGTGGGGTTCTCTCTGTCTGTCCTTTATCTTTCAGCCCTGAGGAAAGGATGAGATGAGCTTACTGGTTTTCCTCCACACCTGAGCACCACGGGCACAAACTGGAATCGGTTTTCTCCAGGTGTGGAGCGCGATCACGCCACTCCAACTGACCGAGAGATCACATGTGGTTACACCCAGTCTGTCACTACGATGGCTTAATGCACGTACCTGGTGCAAAGTTAGAGCTCTGTCCAGTTGTTTCCTCCACCGAGGAATCTACGTCCCATTTGGCTGCTTGTTGGTCATTAGTATCTCAAATTAATATTTGCATTTAATATATATTTTTTTGTAGATTTCAATTAAAGTTTAGCAATTTCCTCTTCAATTAGAGCTCCTCAGTGGTGTAAAAGTATTGAGACCTTTATCAAAGAAGCCTTCACACAGTATTTAAATACTCTGTTACAAATAAAAGTCATGCATTCAAAATCATACTTTAGTAAAAGTACACTACTGTTATCAGCAAAATGTAGTTTGGGTATCAAAAGCAAAATAGCCCCATTCAAAGTATCTTAATTATCATATCATAAATATGTTATTTGAATATTATTATCCATTAATTTACATGTAGGCAGTATTTTAATGTTGTCAAGGGAGAGCTATCTTCATGAAGTATTGGTTAGTTTAATCTATAAAGTATATTTTAGAAACTAACCACTTGTATAAATATTAAATCTTAATCTGAAAAGTAACTTTCGATGTCAAATACATATAGTTGAATAAAAAAGCATATTATTCTTCTATCTTAAAAGGAGTGGCGTTGATGTACAAAAATGGAAATAACCATGTAAAGTACAAGTACCTTGAAACTGTAATTAAGTGCTTTACATGAGTCACACTCCACCATTGGTGCTTATATGAATGAAAATAAGACACATAAAGTGGCACATGTAGTAGAGATTTATATGTATTTAAATTCAGGATCCAGATGCAAAAATGTTTAGCATTCACTAAAATGTTGACACATTTCGAGGATTGTGCATCTTTGGTGGCCGCCTCACTGGATCCTTCAAGAATGCTTTTTCCTGGTGAAAGTCATCGCTCCTTCGGGGGCTTCAGCCGGAACCAAACTTAATTCAGCGCTGGATCAGTCTGCCTGTCCTGGTTAGACAACATGGCAGCAGAGTTGTTGTTAAGCAGAGGAAGAAAGCACTCAGTGTACTCCGTGACTATCCCCCTCAATAACACTGTTTTGTTCATCAAGAGAAGATTATATGTTACTGAATCACCTTTTCACAACATACTTAATGATGTTTTCCAGGCAATATAATACATCATAACTCTCCAATGATTGCCCAAGACAGACAGAGTGAAGAAGCCAATTATGAGGAGCAAAACCGCCTTGGGTCAACAATTTTTGGATACCAGTCATTTTTTTGCAGTCACACAGATCTTCTCACTCCCCCCGAGGGAGATGATCCACTCGTCTTTGAAGCCGTGATGAGATGCTGAATGAAAGCAAATGAGGGCCTGTCAGAGATGACAGCAGGAACTCATAAGCTCCCAGTGTCTCGGTGGGTTCTGGTGGGAAAGGGGTCCAGAGGCGGGGCCAGACGGGTGGCACAGCCCCCCCCATGAAGTGACATCACAAAGATAAACAACCACAAGGAGATGCAAAACGACTAAAAACAGACAAAAAACAACTACTGAGGGATACTAAACGATCACAAAAAGAAGCAAGACAACTACAAAGAGACACATAACAGGTGTGAAAGGTGCAAAACTAACGAAAAATGCAAAACGACTACTAAGAGATGCAAAATGATCCCAAAAAAGATGCAAAACAGCAACAAAAAACATCACAACTTCAAAGAGACACAAAACAGGCGTGTAGAGATGCAAAAGAACCACAACCACAAAAAAATGCAAAACGACTGCAAAGAGATGAAATAAACCACAAAGAGATGCTGCAAGACGACGACAAAGATAAACAAAACAGCCGTAGAGAGTATTAAAACAACTGCAAAAAAATGCAAAACTACAAAGACAGGCAAAATTACTATAAAAATGATACATAACAACCACAAAGAGAAGCAAAACAACGAAAAAGAGACGCAAAATAACTATAAAGAGACACAAAACAGCCATTATGAAATGCAAAACAACCCCAACAATGCATAACTACAAAGACCAACAAAACAAGAGATGCATAACAACCATAAAAGGATGCAAAATGACTGCAAAGACACAAAGCAGATGTCAAGAGATGCAAAACAACCCCCCCAAAGAGATGCAAAACGACCAAAAAGAGACGCAAAATGACTACAAAGAGACACAAAACAGCCATAAGGAGATGCAGAACAACCACCAAAAATGCATTACAACAAAGATCGGCAAAACAAGAGATGCAAAGCGACCATAAATAGATGCAAAACAACCATTAAATGATGCAAAACCACTACAAAGACACAAAGCAGCCGTGAAGAGATGCAAAACAACCACAAAAAAAGGTAAAACTACAAAGACACACAACAATACTACATAGAGATGCATAACAACCACAAAGAGATACAAAACGACAAAGCAGCTGAGAAGAAATGCAAAACAACCAAAAGAACAAGGCAAAATGACCACATAGAGACACAAAATGACTGTTTCATTTGTTTAGTTTTCTCTTTCTGTTTTGGTGTCTTGATCCTTTACATTTCGGAGGGTATGGGGGACCTTTTCCACGTCTGTGTCCAGGGGCCTTTTGTTGTCAGATGATCAGTCCATGGCTGTAGGTTGTTTGGAGTTACAGATAGTAGTTATTTACTGATATTCTTTAATGTTGGAATATTTAAAGTTCTTTATTTGGCATTCATTTACTGAGTGGAGAAATGGTTGTCTCTACCAATGAGAGAAACTGATCAGCCTCATAGTTTTCCTGCACTCGTTCTTCCTCCCAGCTTTATTTAGTCTTGTACTCTTGTACCCTCTTGTACTACGCACTTTGTCTTATAAAACATCTTATTAAGGTTTTTATACACTGTTGATTAACAAACCCAGTTAGCGACTCGTCAGTGTGATCAATCGACTAATATATAGGCCACAGTCTCAGTTAGTCTCTCTGTGAACAGAGTAGAGCCGCAGCAACAATTGGTTTCAATATCAGTTAATCTGTTGATTTGTCTTTTGATTCATTGATTGATCATTTGGTCAAAAAAAATGTCAGACTCACAACTGAAACTGTTCGTTCCAATTCCAATTCTACTATACTATTTAGTATGCCAGATAAATATTTAGTATGTTCCAATACTTAGCACGTCAAAAGTACCAGGATGTCTTGCTTCATCTGTTCGCATTTTACAGTTTGCAAGCCAGCGTGTTTTCTGCCAATTCTGGCCCACAATCCTCTGCACAGCGGACATATGAGCACAGGACCCTGATGACAATGTTTAATTGATACTGAGTCTGTGCTCATTCTTTTTGTTTAACTGCAGGTAACAATCACTCAAGGTCAAGCACAAGAAAATGCACTCAATGAGGTGTATTCGTATTCGTTTACTGCCCTTATCCTATTCGTAGTAGTTTGTAGCACTTATTGTATTCGTATTAGTCTGTTGCAATTATTGTTTTCGTAGTAATTTGTTTCTGCACTATACTTTTGCTCTGGTTTGTGCTTTTAGATGCTTGTTTAAGAAAGGAGATGCACTTATGACTTCTGGTGACTAGTAGTTCTCTTGAATACCTATGTTGAATACACTTATTGTAAGTCGCTTTGGATAAAAGCGTCTGCTAAATGACTGTAATGTAATGTAAATGTAATGTGGTCAATGTTCTCATCCTTTACATCAGTTTCTGCAGGAAAAAAGGGCACCAAAGTCAGTGGGATTCATCATCTGGGGACCATGAATGTCTGCAATAAATGTTATGGTGATCCATCCAACAGTTGTTGAGAAGTGTCAGTCCGGACCAAAGTGGTGGACCAACATGAACTTTATTGTAGAGCCATGGCTAAAAACGGCCATCAGAATTTCCTAAAGACCCAAACTAAATAATTCAAATTGCTTATTTTGTTCTGAGCACAAAGATATTTTGTTGAATGTCATAGAAGACAAAGAAAAACCTGCCAATGTTTATGTGTTTTTCTAAATTTGAAGGATACAGATGTCCATTTTGTTGAAAATGAAGACTTAATGGCCCGCTCGGGAAAATATTGCAATATTTATATGTTTGCAGTACTACAAACTGGGTACTAAACATATGAAGCTCATGCATCAACAAAAAGACTCCAGACTGCTTAACTGTGAGCACAGCATCATTGTTTCTACTCAAATATAAATTCTTAATCAACCCGAACTAAAGTCTTAAGATTATCAAAATAGAAGCTGATGAATTTTCTGCTGATCAAATGATAATTTAATCTCTTAAGGACACTACAGGATGTCTCTGGAAATATATTTATTTTATTTGCTTACATTTCTATTAATACTGTAATAAACTTGTATTCTTCTCTAATCTTTTTTTTTATTTTTTATCTCTGTCGTCAGGTGAAAATCCATCATTTCAACCCGGCTGCTCGCTCAGTTGACCATCACACGTGTCTACACCTTCTCTACACCTTCTCTACACCTTCTCTACACCTTCTCTACACCTTCTGCGTCTGGTCGCCCGTCGTGAGGAGCTCAGCCACCGTCCCAGTCCAGAGCCTCCGCGTTAGGCCCCCCCATAGAGGTATGCACTCAGCCCTGTCGTAGCTCTAGGCGGTGCGTGTTCTTGTTGTGGGTTGAGCAATTGCATTAGTCATTTCACATTCCAAATTCCTACCCCATGCCGTATTCACAACTCTCTCTCTCTCTCTCTCTCTCTTCTTCTTCTGCACCAAATCAGTGTCGCTCCTCATCCTCCTCATCATTTAAGTTTCTCTCTGGTGTGATGTCAGGGTGTTGTTTTTTCGGGATTAGGGCCCGGCGCTGATGCTATCTGAGCACCTTCTCTTCGGAGGCGGAAGTCTCGTAGGGTTTTAGATGTTTGACCCGAGGCTCCAAAGGTTCCGATTACAGGACGGGACTGCGCTTTGTGCCCTTGAGCAAAGTATCGACCGAGCCTCCCACGCTTCAGTTAACATCTACTGTTCTTACACAAATGAGTGATGTATAAACCTGGAAGCTATGTATGTTTGCTTTGAATAATTTTAGCTTTGTCTGCCAAGCAAAGCAAGTGAAATACATATCTCAAAAAACGCCGATTCATCTTCATCCATCAGAGCACGGAGCGCTGCTTCAGCCCGGCCTGGTTCAGGTAACCTTTACCTGAACCGGGCCGACGCAGACACAAGAGGTAGGGTTTCTAACCAGCGTCACCCTACATTGTCTCTGTCATTCAGCGTCTCCAGCAGCTCCAGCAGGCCGGCTGCCCGCACGGGAGAACCTGACAACAAACACACACACTCCCACTGAAGTGACCACAGGTGTGCACAGAGGCAAGTATGCAAAAAACCCTCTCTGCCCTCACCTGTCTCCTGTCAGGACTGATTCAAACAAACACACACACACACACACACACACACACACACACACACACACACACACACACACACACGGGAGCTTGCACACTGCACCCCTGCACCGTCCAACCCCCCCCCCCCCCACCCCCACCCCGCTCAAAGCAGCCGCCCTCGGGGCTTGTGCGTGCGAATCCGGCTGTGGACTCTGCGGCCCCCATCGCTGCCCCCCCTCCGCTCCGGGTAGCGAGGGAAATGAAGGCTTTAGGAGTTCATTATAAAACAACAACAGCAGCAGCAGCGGGGGGGAGGCCTCCTGGGGCCGAAAACTATCCCCTCTCATCCCTCCATCCTCATCTTTTTCCTTCATGTCCTTCAATATCTCAAACCCCGGTCCAGCCTGGCTTTTTTTAAATACAGCATTCACGTTGAAAAAAAGTTAAATATTGATCCGCACTATTATGATATGAGGAGTTAATATAGTGAGTCAGTAGTCTCGGCGTATGAACTTGTCTGACCTGCCGGCTGACGCATTTATGTATCACTGGACTGACGTTTTCAACGTTATTGTCTAAGAGGGAAAATTGATATAGAAGTAAATGATACAAGGACAGGTTTATATTGGTAATAAAATACTGTTATTAGATACACAAAAACATATTGTAGCTGTCCAGTGAAAACCATGCATCTCAAAAACGTCAACTCTTTGTGAGTTAAGACAAACAGCCTCGTTTTCAGCTTTGTAAAGTTGTATTTTTCAGCAAATCCAGAGTTAAAAAAAAAAACTGTATTTAACTTTAAAAGTATGAGAACTACCTCATCCTATAAATATATTCTTAATCTATCAATTAATCCCCAAAAAATGTAGAATAACCAGATTTTGATATACAAAATTGTCATTCTTTCTTTTTTTAGCAATGATCACTTTTTAGGAATCTAAAAAAAGTACTTTATATATTATATTATACTATATCTATTATCATATTTCAGGGGTTTGCTCTTTTGTTGAAAATAAAAATGTAATAAAAAGTTTAAAAGTAACTTTCAAAGGCAGACTTTTCAAATGGGATGTAGAAAGATGGACGATGATTCTCTCATAGTTATACCACGTTTTTTTTGTTTCATAAAATTTGCAGATTTTTGCCGCTAATGCATGCAGCATACTCATCCCACTGAGACATAATTTGCTCCAACAATATAATATACTAAATATCCATTATAGACATTTTTAAAGTAATTAAACCTGTGGGAGAAACCTAGTCATTTTGAAATTTTCCTATAATTCACTGCTATACTTGGGGTATTTGGTTGATGTTCTAATAAGGAATAATAATGTGTAATCACAGTAATTAGAGAGCAACATCAAAAGCACCAGAGCACTCGCTATAAGTACCTCGTACAATAGCCCTCTGTGTGCTGTAGGTTCACTGCAAATGAGTGGAAAGTTATGATTCACGGTTAATAGCACGTAAACGGCTCTCATCATCGTCATGGAGGAGCCTGATGTTACTTTCTAACGATGGATCAGGGGTCAAACGCTCTGCTCCACATTCTCCTGAGTCATCATCTTTTGTCATCATCTTCATTATGAGTGTCGTGGTGGTTGCTATGCTAGAGGCAGAACACCTGTATGCGTGTGTCCTGAACCCACCCGCCCCGTTTTTACAGGGCGGTTGTGGGCGATGCAGCGAGACCACAATCCCTTTCAGATGAAAAGGAGGGCAGGCAGTGTCTGCAGGAAGTGGTTTCTGCTGGAGAGATGACGGGTGCAGAGTTTCAGGCAGGTGTATTGCTGTTGCGTGTGGAGTGTGTGTGTGTGTGTGTGTGTGTGTGTGTGTGTGTGTGTGTGTGTGTGTGTGTGTGTGTGTGTGTGTGGGAGCACGGTTGAGGGTGACCGCCTGCGGCAGCTGATCATGACACAACAAACACATATCTCTTACAAATGCATGTCCATTTATCAATCTAATTTATTTTTAAATAAGAGTGTAATGCAACAAGATAAAAAAAAAAAAAAAAAAAAAAGCATTTGAGATCTGGATATATAATTCCAAAGAGCTGTACAAAAACCTAAAATACGATCTTTAAAACAAAGGACAGGTCATAACTCTGCATAGCTCATAAATCTAACTGATATTTGCCAAAAGATGAAGTGAGGTAGAAAATAACGATTCCACATTGTCATACGCCTGGAGCCCCGACATGAGTAATATATCATATCATATATACAGTTCAGAATCACTCAAACAAAACACAAACTGGCCAGTTAAATAAAGCCTTTGGGTGCGTCGTGCACTTTTGACCCGCACACATGGACACATGCGAGAGGTCCTGGATGTAAGGATAAGTGAATAAACATGGGGATTTTTCTTTGATTAGCAATTTGGGGAAAGTATGGAGCACGATTAGCCAAACTTCAAAGGCATTTAGAACAAATATGTGGCTAAATTAGACTTAAAAGACCAAACGGTTCAGTCAGGCAATTTAAAAAACATGAAAGTACAGCGTAGTGCGTGCTTTGATACATAGAAGAAACACAAGAGGAGGGCTCAGAAATTAAGTGTTTATCATTCTTATGTTTTTTCATAGACAGTGTTCCCCCTCACTATTACTGCAGGTATTTCTCTTTGTTCTGTTGAGCACGCATTAGGCTACATGTAGAGATTTCCATAAACATTTCCATAAGAGCAACTGAAACCCAGCGTGTCTTTACACAACAACCCTGTTAATGTATGTTACAATGCATAACAGTGGCACCCTTTAAAGCTTCCAGTGATTCCGTTTAGACATATATTTACACCTTTAACAGTTTTTATATCTTTGATTAGTTATAAACTTTGCATCATATGTAGCAAGAGCAACTTACAGTAAGTGCTTTTCTCTTTTTTCTTTTTTAAATCAGAGATGAACTCCTAAAATGTCTCCACAGCAGACAGAGAGACAGACAGATGGATTCCTTTTAAGGCCATTTTAGCCTCAGTGGCAATAACAAGAAGGTTAAAGTATAAAGCAGCAGTACAACAGACACAATGACTGATACAATAAATAGTCAAGTGGAAGGGGGGGGGGGCAATACAACAAAGTCACTGCCAGAGCTCCCCTGCAGACGGGGGTGGGGGGGGGGGTTTGACGTCGCTCCAGTCCAGTACCTGTTTAAGAGCTCATTTCCCTCCGTCCCAGTGGGATTTCAGTGCATCCAGCGAGAATAAAGAGAGAGTAGTTTGAAAAACATCCTCATCTACATGATAAGCAAATAACCAGCAATATTATAGTGTTACATGTAGTGAATTCCTCCCCAAATAACATGCAGGTGAGAGTGGAGGTCTGCAAAGACGTGTGGCTCTCCGTGGGTTTGTTGTTTACAGTTCAGGTCTCTCTCTCTTCCTCCAGTGGATCAAGTCTTTGCTTACACTTCTTCTATCTACCTCATCGTCTGTTATGCGTCCTTGCAGGTGTACACCTCCTCCTCTCTCACGCACGTCTGACACTCCACATGGCAGCACCAGCGCACCTGGCAGTGGCAGGACAGGCTGGTGAGGCGCATGGCCGTGTTGTAACCGCGTCCGCAGCACAGACTCTGACAGCTGGTGTCTTTGGCACAGGATCGGCCGCCCGTGCCGGGGGAGTAGCGCGAGGGCCTGCAGAAGCTGGGGGAGTCCTCCAGGTAGACCAGGTCGGTGGTGCGGAGGCTCTGGCCGTGGCGACGGGGGCCTGCAAGCTCCGTCTCCCCGGTGGCCGCGTTGGTGACGCTCAGCACCCTCACCGCGGTGTCGTACCTGTACTTCAGCAGCCGTCCCGTGTCGTGGAAAGGAGACAGCTGCTTCCAGCAGGTCCGCACGGCGCAAGAGCCCGAGACACCGTGACACTTACAGGTTGTTTTCAGGCCGCTCTTCACCGCCTGAGATAGGAGAAGGAAGAAAAAAAAAGAGCAAGGGAGGAAGGGGGGGGGGAAGAGTGTCAGTTCTCAGTTTGATTCATCACCTGGCCTCTTATCTGGGAGATCTATCTGGACAGAGGGAGACAGTTTCCTGCAGGGGGGGGTGTTGGTCTGCGGATAGTCTGCCTTCAGCCCACCTCAGTCAAACATTTTGACATAATGGATTGAGGGGGGGACCGTTCAGAATGTCGTATTTCATTTACCGCACATTTCTCACTTTGGACAGCTCTTGCAATTTTTTTTCTTCCTTTTTTTTTTTTTTTTTTTTTTTTTTTTTCAATGTGTTGAAACTAGCTCTTGTCTGCTTCTCCCTCCTGTCTCTCCTTCCTTAAAGCCCGAGGCAGAGGTGACAAACGGTGCAGACAGTGGAATCTCTCCACCCTGTTCTTTGTACATGCCTGCTCATGGAAAAACATTGATAAGAATTTCTGTGCAAGAAGTGCCAAAAAAGAAAATTGTAGCATTGTTTGTTTGCGATGATTCCCCTGATTTTAGGTGAATAGTTCACTGAGCTTGATGGTCAGTGATGAGAGCGCGATCACTCAGCCTGAGAGCTGCTGTCTTGGCGGGGGCCAGAGACAGGTCACACAGAGGCAGCCAGAGGGAACTACTGGGTTGAGAAGTGCTGCTCAGTTCCTCCCTTTGCAGGTATGAACCCCTCGGGGGCTTCAGAGCGCCATTACTGCGAGACCAAGGGCCGCAGACCACTCCATGTTTTTGTTAGCGCGGCTCGTGGTCTCCTCTCGGCCACATAAAGTGAGGAAAACATTTGAACTCAGTGAAGATGAGATAAGATTGCTTCCCTCAGTTCCTTCTGTTTTTTTTTTTCTTTTCTTTTTGTCTTCCGCCGACTCCACCAAAGGTGTGAGCTGCAGGGAGTAGGACCCCGGGGGCCTTCAGAGCCACACAGTGGTGCTTATGAACATTAGGTGGATTTATGAAGAGCACAGCGATCCAGTAAGTGGAAAAAAACGCTTGCTCGTATATTAAAAAGGGGCCTCGGTTATAATCGTTCTCTCCGACATGAGACCTTTAATTTTCTGCAGGCCCGCACAGCAAGCTTTATCATGTCTGAGAACACCTGGCTCCAGCGATCCCACAGCCGTCCTGTCTCCCTGCTTTACACCGCCTCACCCTCTGCCTCCGTGTTATCCACCAAGGACAACGACGGAGGCAAATGAGGGGGCGTTTGTCTGGCTGGCACTGGGAAAACTATGCAGGTGAGGATTACAATTCTGTACCCTCTGATGACACCGGAGTGTTCTAGAGGTATGATTATTGTGTACAATTGCCGCCCAACTAATTGAGCTAAGTGCGGCTCAGGTAGAGATGATGTTTATGAGGCCTTTTGAGGAGGAGGTTTGTTTCACTGAAGCACATCTGATGCAATATTTGTGCTCTACACTTTTGGGTTTATTTCTTCACACTCACCCGAATTCCGACGAGGATGTTGTGGGCGTCGACTTGAGCCCTCAGGTCCTTGCTGACCCTCTTTTGGCCGAGGAACTTCTTGAGGAACTTGGTGCTGTATTTCAGGTTGTCGCCGCAGACCCCCCACTGCCACGCCTCTCGGTGCTGGATGCCGGGGGAGTCGTCGCACGTGCACCTCTCCATTCGGCCAGAGCTGCACGCTTTGGCGAGTGCATGGGTCAGCGCTGCAGAGGACACTGCCAGCAGGAAGGCAGTCTCCTTGAATGCTGGGAAAAACAATGTGTAAAAAAATGTAATTACTTTTTTTTTATTTTTTATCCAGGACAGATTTAAATAGACATTTTTACAGAGCTTTAAATGCCATTTGTGGCAATAAAAACACATGTTCTGAGTTCAAACTGTAACGTTTAAGGGATTCATTCATAGTTTACCATCATCAAAATGTCTTTTGTGCCACAGAGGTAAAGCCTTTAAGCCCAAATGTTTACAAAGAGCTCTCTACGTCGTCATGGCTTACTACAACCTCAACATTATTCTGCAAGTTTTCTTGTGTCAGAATTCCTCATCTGACCTTTCCTTTTGGTTACGCACTGTTATTTGCTTTACCCAGAGCCGTCACCAGGGTGTATTTTGATCCAATTAATTATTATTTTGACTAGGAAGGATTTTCCCAGATGAAAGTGGGTAATCGTGCCACCCTCTTCCTCTGGGAATGGGCGCTTTCCCCTAGATAAAAATAACCACAGGGCCTGAGCACACTCCACCGCACCACATTTCTTGGCGTTCTACTCCCTCATTACCTCCGTGCTGACCTGTTCATGTTCTCCCCCACACTGATATCCATATGCATAAAGCATTTTCTGTGGACAGCAGGGCTGCAGGGGACTTGAGCTGTATCCAATATGGTGATTTATTATATCTATTTTGTTCCAAGTGAAGCTAATCAATGGTTGTATCAGGTCATTAAAAAAGTATTAAAGAACACAACTTTTTCGAAAAAACTTATTTTAGTTGAGGGACTGTGCAGAACTAAGTAAGTAAAACAGAATAACAGAAAAAGGATTCAGTCACCTGGTGTAACCAATGCTTTGACATAACAGTTGCAAGATTTGGTTTTAAGTAACATACAGCACAGTTGCCTTGTCACCGTAAACCAGCAATCTCTCCGGATGCAGCATGACTAATTGCTTATCAAAACTAATTTGTAAAATCAGTGATGCAGAAAGGAAGCTGTGGATAAAGCGTGTGATCATATTGTAGCAACAACCAATACAAACAAAAACTATTTTTATTTTGTTTACATTGTTATTCTTAAACAAGTAACCTTATTTATACACTGATATGACTTTGATCATTCTTGTGATAAATGACATAGTTTTATATGAAAATGTAACTTTAGATTGTTCAGCTTTTGATCACATCACTGTGTTGACACGTGGCTTGTGCATTGCACCGTTAATAAAACAAACTATCAATATGAACACTTTATAAAGACAGATCTTAATCATGGTTGATAAGTGCCTGGAGTCTTGGCTCCAAAAAGTTCTTAACAGCTCGACTGGAAAGAAAGAATTGGCTCATCCTATTTCTCTCTCTCTCTACTTCTGTTGTTGCAGATAATCACTCGGTTTTGAGATAAATTGATGTTGCCATGCAGGAAAATATGGCACATGTAACTTTATGCAGTGATGGAGATTAAAAGAAAAATGATGCAGCTTTGCACCTGTCTCATTTTAAGGTACATGCAGATAAAGACAACAAATAAAAAGAGATATAAATGCTCACCTCGTTTCAGAAGGCTTCCCCGGCCGTCCATGGAGCAGTTCCAGCGCTCATTCCTGAACTGGTAGCGACACTCCAGGAGGCTGAGGCGCACCGAGTCCCGCAGCGTCTCGGCCAGCCCGGGCTCCCGGCGGCACAGACGCTTCTGCCGCCGGGTCAGGGTCATCTGCTCGCACTGCTTCAGGTGGGCCTTGCCCGTCGGAGCTTCATTTGAAAAGGGACCAGGTAAAAACACCAAGGGCTCCCGACCTGTCAGCCTTGGAGGGGAAAGAAAGAAAGAAAGAAAGAAAGAAAGAAAGAAAGAAAGAAAGAAAGAAAGAAAGAAAGAAAGAAAGACATCAGAGATTGTGAATCATGTGAGTTGTATGAAAGTAAGTTTTTTTTTTTCTTCCAACAATTTTCCTGATTAGACTTCATGAAAACATGTGACTTTGTTTTAGGTTTCCTCAGTCTTGCCAACCTAAAACTGTTAATTAACTGATTTTTTTTTTTTTTTTTTAAAGTTCCCCCTGGCTGATGAAAGAAACAAAAAAAAAAAAAAATAGAAAACCGTTTAAGATAAGATAAACGCCAATCTAACAAATCCAGGAAAAAACAAGCAATACAGCCCCATGATTAAAATCAATTTGTCTGAGATGCATTTTACATTTCTCCAGGTGATGATTATGGTTCATTGTAACAAATTTAGCACGACAATCTGCAAAAACAGTAGCGGATTTAAAGCAACGCAATTGCAATATACATCGAGAGTTTGCGCGCAATTACGCGTGCGTAATTTGGATAAAGTTTGGAGTAGTGGGGGGGGGTTGCCGTTTTCATTCCCCTCTAAGGCTTTCAAAAATAACAAAGCTAATCAATTAAAGCAAAAAAAAAGCAAAATCTGCTGACCCAAAATAAGCTGCAGCGTGCGAGAGCAGGATGCAGAGCGCAGAGAGTCGCAGTAGGCAGGCGGTCCGTGGGAGCCTGGAGCGCATGGTGCCGGTCGGCGCTGCTCTTCATCTCGATGCTTCTTCAACGGAGGAAGTCTGAGCCGTCTGGCCGGAGCATCTCAGACTCTCACTGCGGTGCATTCAGGGGGCCTTAGTGGTCCACTGGGAGGCAGGGCCCTTTGGGAGAGAGAGAGAGAGAGAGAGGATTGGGGGGAGGCATCATCTTCTTCTTCTTGCTGCACCCTCATTGGATTCCCCTCCTTACTGTATGTTCCCTCCCACTGTCACAAACTAACAAACGCCACCCAGGTGGACGGAGCTGCGACAGGACTGCGTGTACCTGCTGTGGTGCTTCACCCTTCACTTGGATGCTCCAGTCTCCTGCCAGAGACGTGGTTAACCTAAACAAATGACGCCACCAGAACCCAAGTTTAACCCCACAAAGACAGCACACCTGCACCTTTGAAGTGTCCTTGAGAAAGCAAAAAAGAAAATCCCCCCTGTGTTAAACATATCATTAATTGCATTATACTCATTGCAATAAAGCAACAACATCCATCAATCATGCAAACATGTGAAAGCAGCATTCAAGAGAAGATGTTTGAATAATCAACGAAAGCCAAAAAAGAGATTAAAAGAAACAAACATTAACATTAACACGTTATTAAAGGAAATATATCCTGTAAACTCCATGTACTTTCAATCTTCATTGGTCCTTCAGAGAAATAAAAAAAAAAGTCATGGCTGGAGCCCCATCTAGTGGATTCAATAAAGAAATGCAATCTTTGAACATCAATGGATTTTTTTAAAATAAATTTAGTAAAAACAAAAATGAGGAAATCTTGCAGATTATTATTGATTAAATGATTAATCTTTAGTTGGTAAAATATCTAAACATTGTGAAAAAATCCCCTCAAAATATACCCGGTTGGTTGGTAGAAGATGTTCAATTTAGGGAATAAGGAGGCAACAAATGTGTGTTTAGGATGGACGTTAAAATACAACCAGAACACCATAATAACAATGAATCTTTAATCAATGCTGTATATCAGATTAAATCCCATCCCTTATAATATGTCTACTTAAAATACCCTGACTCTATACCGAGAATGATTGATTTAAGTTATTATTTTAAGGTATGTTGCTGAGAAGTTCATGAGATTATTTTATATATTAGTATTTAAGAAGAACTGTGCTGATTTAAACAAATATGCAATACAACCATTTATTTTTTAACACATTTTGCCACTGACAGGAACAAGAAGCCTCATTAACGACACCGGAAACAGACACATTACAGCTGAACAGGATCCAGGAAGGAAGACGGATTTTAAGGCACCAGTAAAGGTACATCTATTATTTTAATATACGTGTTTCATTTATATGTCATATACATTGGTTTTGTTTTTTTATTCAAATAAGTGTGGAACCCAAAAACGCGTCGACGTGGTCAGTTTGCTGCAAAACGCGGAAGCTTAAAAATGTGACACTTGGCGAAAAAGTTTCAGGAAGTTTTATTTTTAAAGTCTTTTTTTAATCTCTAAATATTAATTAATTTATCAATCCGTGTCGTGTTTGTGATCTACGTGACGGAGTTTATTTTCTGAGTTTTTTTACTTTCATTTCTAATTCAACGTTACGCCCTAAAACAACGTGAACACCGCTCTAAGTGACTGTTAGCTCCCCGACGGTAGTTCGCGTTAGCCACGTAACAGGCTAACGTGACGTCACTGTTTGAAATCACAGCCTGTAACAACCTTCTTGAGCTTTATTATTATTATTATATTATTATTATTATTATTATTATTATTATTATTATTATTATTATTATTATATTATTATTATTATTATTATTATTATTATTATTATTATTATATTCCTTTATTGATCCCCATGGGGGAAATTCTGGTGTTGCAGCAGCTCAACTACATAGAAACAGATAATAAATACACATATTATACAATAAAATAAAAATAAATATAACATAAAAATGTACAGTATATGTTCACAACAGTGTATGTTCACAACACACAAGGGTTGTAAAAAGTGCTAATATTAGTGTTTTGATTTATGGGAGGTGGAGCCAAATGATGAGCTTTAGGACAAAACACAAGATCCATTTATTCATTTTATTTAATTTAATTAAGTACAAGTTAAAAAGCATCTCAGACATGTACCCACACTACTCCTAGTACTAGTTTAATTCTCTATAATCATCCAAACACCTCTAAGGAAACTCGGGTATCTTGTTGCGAAAACATAAACCTGACATTCCTGTTTACTCAAAGGAGCAGCTATTAAACAGGACACGCAACTGTCTGAGAGGCTTGGCACTAACTTAACCCTCAATGAACAATATACGTCTGTTAGGGTTTTATCAGTACATAAATCAAGTCTAATGTGGATGAAATATATATAATACACTGTGCAAGATTTTCCTACATACTTGGAATGGTCCTGCAATGCAAGGAACTTTTATTTTTAATCATCAATTTGATTAATCATTATCTGAATCAACAAAATGTAAAAACCTATTGAAAGATTCAAACTTATGTCTTCAAGTTTGTATTGTTAGTTGTTGTATTGAGCCCAGCATAAGTTGGGTGTATTGGCAGGTTACTATGTCATACTTATATTAGGACTATCTGTTCAAGAGCCTGTCTCGCTCTGCCTTCAGTTATGGAGTTGGGTCTTTAATTGTTCATTCCCAACAGACGGAGGCAGAAAGATTCACTCTAGACATGAGGTCATCTATCTACAGACCGAACACGCGTGTTTAAGGACACCGGCGTTTAGAAATGTGAACCTTTTTTATTGCAATTAAACTTTAACAGGACAAGCTCGCTCTTTGTGAATTCCTCTTTAAAGTGCCACCAAATTTTGAATTTGCTTTGCTTGATGAATTACCTTAATTATCAATTGATTATCAACATAGGTGATAATTCATTTTTTCAACACACTGACAGATTAATGCAGCACTTCATGATTACAGCAGTGGGATACTTAAGCTGAGGCTACATAAGTAGGAGGACACACTGTCTGTTGACAACGATAGCCAACGTGCCTCAGCTTGTTCTGCTCATCTGTGTACAATACGCAGCTGGAGAGGGCAATATAAAATAAGCACCAAGTACGTAAAAGAGTGCGTATTCTTCAGTAGGGCTCTGTAACAGCATCTAGACTGATATAAGCAGGTGGTAGGCGGAGGAAAAACTCAATAGAAACGGGATTAACCGGACTGTCACTGAATAACTTCTGGAATGTCCTCACCCGAATGGTTGTTCATTTCCTGTTTTATTTTCCTGTCATGGTGTGACACATGACTCGTCATGACTCGTCATGATGCAGAATACGCTGAATGTATTAGGAGGCAAAGAGTGACGGAAATGTTGTCATTATTATTTTAATTTGGAGCTGTGATGATTAGTCAATTAATCTATTATCTATTAATTGACTACTTGATCAACAGATTATTAATCTGCAACTGTTTCGTTAATCAAATCATTTAATGCCAAAAAAGGCATTAAATAGAAAATAAAAAATAATATTTAATGTTTTCTGACTAATTTTGTGATAGCATCTTGTCTTTTCTGACATTTCATTGACTAAATGATTATCAAACAGTAATGAAGCTAAACATTCATTGGGGAACCTAAACCACAGATTTCTGCATACAAACAAATCAGACTTCATGACCTGCAGTCTATGTTGGCAATTTTATAACATAGATGGGGAATTTCACCTAAAGACATTGTCATTTGAACTACTGCTCTTCAGCTTAACTACGTAAAACAAGAGAGTCAGGTGAGCAGGCAGGACAGAGACCGAGTTTCTGCAGGTCTTTAATCTAATTCAGTTCCCTTTATATAGGGTCGTTAGAAGGTATATAAAAGTGGACTGTGTCTTCTTTTTTTTTATTTTTATAAAAAACTAAAGAACAGAAGAAATACTTTTTATTTTGCCCATCCATCCATTCATTTTTTTGCCCCGCATCCAAGTGTGTAAAAGTGGAACATTAATACTTGATTATTGATCTCTATGTCCTGGTTTACAGTGTGATACCCATACTTTTATAGACCTGACCATGCGATATTGCTTTCCCTTTTGCAGGTGAGCCAAGATGGGTAATTTTACTAGCCTATTTCAAAGCTTGTTCGGCAAGAAAGAAATGAGGATCCTGATGGTAGGACTGGACGCTGCTGGAAAGACCACCATCCTGTACAAGCTCAAACTGGGAGAAATCGTTACCACCATCCCTACCATCGGTGAGTCCCCTCCTCCTCCTCCTCCTCTTCATCCCCACGAAGTTCTCACCTCTCACGGCCTTCTCATCAGTGCCAAGATGTCAAACTTCTTTTTTTTTCCCCTTCATCCGCAGGTTTTAACGTTGAGACGGTAACCTACAAGAACATCACGTTTACAGTGTGGGACGTCGGTGGTCAGGACAAGATCCGGCCTCTCTGGAGGCATTACTTCCAAAACACACAAGGTGAGAGACTTCTTACTGTTGCCAGTCAAAAGTTGGTTAAATCCTCCATTACATGTGGAGACCTTTTATCCACGTCCTTCATACAAACCTCACCCAACATCTGTTTTCAGGCATTATCTTTGTAGTGGACAGTAATGACAGGGAGCGAGTCGGTGAGGCGAAGGAGGAGCTGCAGCGAATGCTGGCCGAGGACGAGCTGAGGGACTCTCATCTGCTCGTGTTCGCCAACAAACAGGTACATTTCTGTCACTGTTCTTGAAAATATAAAAAAAAAAAAAGAGCTTTATTAGTGGGAGAACCTGACGCCTATCAACTATCAATCAGCCGTTGATCTGTTAACAGGGGCTTGACCCACGCACCCTTTGATAGGTGTGATCAGAGGAGCATAGATTGCAGACGCAGTGGTCGTCAGTTTCAGAAGTCGTACTCGCCCAGTCAAACTTTCGTATAACGTAAATAATATAAGCTTATAAACGTAATAGTTTTGAGCCTGAAAAATAAGGTGCTTTGTAGGCTACATGTTGTCAGCTATTACATCTATACGTATTTAATCAATATTTAAATAAATATAAGTATCGAATAGGTCTTGGTATCAGCAGATAAACAATATTTAAAGACCAAATCATACGTATGACATTCGCCTGGAACCACATATCACCTCCTAACTTTAAGTAGAGATGCTTCATTTAGGCTTGTACAAAATTGTATTATATTTGTGATTAAAGGTTTTTATTAAGTTGCAATATTACACTTTTAAAAATGGTGAATAAGAGCACTGATACACATCCAGTATATTGGATCAGTAGTCTGCTATTAATACTAATTAAGCAATTGGTGATTGCAAGTTTCCTTTAAAAAGTGATCTGTGCAAATCTTAATGACGAATGCTGGTTGTTTTTATTCTCTCGTTTGTTAACGGAGTGTTGTGTTTTCTGCTCTTTCAGGACCTGCCCAATGCCATGAATGCAGCTGAGGTCACAGACAAGCTGGGCCTGCACAGCCTGGGCAGTCGTAAATGGTTTATTCAGGCCACGTGCGCCACCGGTGGAGACGGCCTCTACGAGGGTCTCGACTGGCTTTCCGCCATGCTAAAGCACACGAAATGATCCGCCTCCCTCCGCCTGTCACTCCTGTCTGCAGTGTGACGGTATGACGGGATGACTGTACCCGCTCTGGTCTCATTCTCTCCTTTCCTCTCTTGGACCTTTTTGACCAGTGCTCCCCATCATCTGTGTACTGTGGGAGTGTGTATTTTTGGATGGCCGAACTCTCGTGCACGTTAATCCTCCAGTTTGGGCACATCCCACACATTCCTCAAAGGAAAGAATGACACAGGATGTTGAGTCCTGTGTCATTCAGTCTTTACATCTGCTAGCGACATCCCAGATCAGTTCTCATTCTTTTTTGAAAATGATGCGTTTTGGCGCATTTAACTTTCAAATGTTACAGTGAACACTGGATGCTTTACATCTTTATATCTATCCCCATTTGTTAAATCTTTTCTTCAGTTTTTTTATATCCATTTCAGTCCCACCTCTGAAAGTTATCCATCTTTTATAACCAGATACTTTTTTTCAGTTCGCCTTGTGTTTTACACAAAGATCCATCATGACTGGGTGTCGGAAAGGCAATCAAATGATAGAGTGTATGTTTACATGTTTGGAGTTGAGAGGGGTTTTCAGCTACTTCCAAATGGAGTTTTTCTTTTTATTTACTCGCTTATTTTTCTAGTGTTTTCAGTTCTTTGCTTCAGTTTTCTGTGTTGTTGTTTTTTTGAATGTTACTGTTGATGCGCGCACCGCCTGGTGTCCTTTTGCATGAGCTGTCGTTCCAGGTGTGCATTCTCTTGGGTGAAATGCTCTTGAGGACCACTTGGTTTGATTCAGAGAGGACTCTATGTGTTCTGTATGAACCAGCACTGTAAACGCTTCCCTGCTGCTTCAGCCTTCATGGTGTTTTCCTGCATGTAGCGAGGGCTTATTTATATTATGTCCCTCTAATGCCGTTTGCACAACCTCATCAACTTGCACAACACATGTCTGTAACAAAACAGCACTAATCCATCAGCCCTTGCAATGAAACCATAGACTATATCCCCTCCCATAGTTCTACACCAGCAGACAGTTGAAATGTGCAAACCAAGAATGTTTGCACCAGTTTACCCAGTAGCAGAATCATTTTCACACACATCCACTTATGCTTAAGGCTCCTACAATAAATACTCATGCACACTGAGTGAAGATCACTCTAAGGTCATAATATCACATTTTTCTAGATTTGAGCGGATCGACTAATTCTTTGGGTTTTCTTTGTCCCTCTGTTGGGGTATTTCTTAAACATCAGTAACGTTATCGAATATTTGATATGCTAAACATCATGAAATAGAAATAGATGTAATATTTTGTAAGACAGTGTATCTACCATGGTTTGGATTTGAAGCTTTAACTTCTGAGAGGTGTATGTATATGTTTGTCTTAAGCTCATCTTGTAGCACATGTCATGCCTTTTCATTGGAATAAGGAATAACTCATTCATATGAGAAATAAATGCCTTGCCAAATAATATTTTTAAATTATTCTATAGTTAGCCAAAGTAAAGTTCACATTAAAAAAAAACACATGACAGGGAATTGGGGGTGGGGGGTTGGGGGGCCTTTTTGATTTAAGGTACTTTTGTCACCGTGGAGATATAACATAGCTTGGATTATCATAAGGGCTCTTTAAGAGTGACATTTCAAGTATATTTTTGTATTTATTTTGTTAACCTTGAAGTTTTGAGTGTGGCGTTGATCAGCCATTATTTTTGTCCAAAATTCACTTAACAAAATAAAAAGATGTGTCAACATTGTCAGTCACCTTTCGTTCTTGTTTTCCTGCTCAGTAAAACTGCTAAAACACCATCCAAAGGATGCAAACACACATCTGTCCTCTGAGGCTATTTTATCAGGCTCTTAATTGAATTCTCCCTCTAGTTTACCATCAGCAAAAAATGATGATGAACTTATTGTGATGATTAATCTTTTTGAGGTTAATAACAGTAGTAAAGCTCCAACATAACGTGTAGTGCAGAGATGTTAAATTGCCTCAACATATCTGAAAAAATGTAATACCGGTTTCTAAAAGAGCCTGGTGAATATAAGTATCTGTTAGTGGATCACCTCATGCATACCCTAAACACCTGATCTTCTTGTATTTTCACCTACACAACTCATTTATCCATATATGTAGGATCACACTGATGTGATCCTACATATCCACATTGCTCACTATCAGAAACAAGGTTTTGTATCCATGTGTGCTCAAGCTGGAGAAGCAGAATTAATATATAATATATGTATTAACATTTAGAAAATTATGCATTACAAAAACAACATTTTGCAATGTGCTAAATAAATAGATACATACATATACATTTTATTTTGAAGGCACTCACAGGAAGTGGTACTGCTTGTAACAACTTTCAAAATAAAACAATCTAAAGAGAAAGCAATGTTCCTAATATTCTGTCCACCACTTAGTTTGTAAAAGGAGATACAATTAGAGATTCACAGAGGGTGCATTTGTCCCAGAGTGTTTATTGGAGTTTATTACATAATGTGGGGCCTATGTTGTTTGAAATTAGTGTTATTAATACAGATTTATTAATATCAATATCCTTTTTGATACCTCTAAAGAATGATGATACTCAGTATAACCGTAGTATCTCACGGATTGGAGTTATAGACTTCACCTGTGAGCTTTAGGAAACAATAAACAGGATCATTTAACTTCTTCACTCAAGCTACTTGCCTTTTATTTTGAAAATAAATAGATACGAAATGTCTTAAGCAATTAGATACATAAATATAAATATATTTGAGTGGACAAATGTAAGTTTTGTGTAACCACTGGAGGGCAGCAAACACTCATGATTCTAAATACACTCAAGCAGACATTTCCGGTATGTACCTTCAAAATAAAGGCAAGAAAAAGGCATTAACCAGAGGTGTAGTCCTATTCTAGTTATTGTAATAGTATACTATCATATCTGCCTTTATGCAGGCATGGACATCTTTAGATATTAGACTGATCTCCACACCAGGAAGAGCTCTTTATTGATTCAGTTATAGTCAATACAGATGATGAACTGAACATATGTGTGTTCAAATCTGCTAATACATAATTATCCATGTCTTCAAAGTGCACTTTAAGAGAAATGTCCTGCTTTTGACTGCAGCGACTTTAACAAAAAAAACCTGACTAGGAATACTGCATGATTTTGGGCCGAGAGTTAGATGACAAGATTGATTTATTCAGCAACAGATCAAACACCAAACACACATACCTAATGGGACACTAATGGGAGTCATTTTTAGACACGCCCCCCTCTCTCTCTCACAGGTCATATAGCTTGTAGGATGACGGTTAAGGTTTTTTTTTCCTGACAATCAGAGACCGCTGTTTGCCCTCCTTTTCCACTCCATCTAGATTTCAGGTGGCCAATTCTCCATAGAGTTGTTACCTTGGAAACAGCACCTTACGTATTTATAGAGAGCAGCTGAGTAGTCATGGAGAAGGGAGAGCAGGAGACAAGACTGTGATACAGGTGATGCAGGTTTCTTTTCCCCCCCGTCTCTACTGGGAACACAGTCATACTTTTATTTTGCTCAGGCTCTTCAATTGAACAGTTGTGTTCTATGAATCACATCCTTGAAGACAAATCATCCCTCACCTACAGCAGCTTCCTGTTGCCCTTTATATTGGGATTAAAAGACGCTCCATGACCTGATCTGAGAATATATTGTTATTTAAAAGATCCTGCTCTGAGCTGTGGATCTGAATCACTTTTCTACTGGTTCAACACATTCACCATCACATCCCTTCCTGCATTAATCTACATCAGCCTCTCACACGCTCTGACTATCAAATAAAGCTGAAATGACCTGAAGTAATTCTTATAGGATATGTAGAATCACACTCTCTCTCCTAACACATTCACACACACACACACACACACACACACACACACACACACACACACACACACACACACACACACTGCACTACACTTGACCTCTGGCGGGCGCTCTCTGCTTTCCGCTAAATCTCACCTTGATGTGTGACTTCACAAATCTCACCTTGATGTGTGACTTCACAGCACATTAACCCGTCGCTCACCCCACCGTGATGTCAACTTTTCAGTTCCCCTTTTTGCACTTAAATTGTTACTATTCCTCCATGACTTCCTGATGTTGAAAGTAACCAAGTACATTTACTCGTGTACAGTTTCGAGGTTGAGTATTTCAATTTAATGCAACTACTCCACCTTATTTATTTGACAGCTGTTAGTTAATTTTCAGTCTATAGGCCAACAATTATATATATAACAACTTGTATACATCACCATGAAACTTCCCCAGATACTCACACTAAGGCCCTTATTTTTTGTATTTCATATTTTCTAATATTTTGTATGTTTTAATATGCAAATCAGGCATTCTCTTATTAAATATGTGCTAATTTGAGTATATTTTAAGGACAGGGTCTTGACATGGTTTTCAGAATATAAAGCTTTACTTGTAGTGGAATACTTTTATATTGTTATAATGTTCCTTTTACTTAAGTAAGTGTACTTCTTCCACCAGTTACGACCTCCATCACAGGAGAGCGGATGCACTGCACCATTGTTTGTTGTCGACCAGCTTCATCAACGATCCACCCTTGAAGATCACTCAAAGGATATCAGTAATGATTTGTAAAATCTAGGAGGGAGTAGACGAAGAAGTATTCATACATCAACATCCATCATCTCTTATCAGTTTTACAAATGACCAGGGGTGAATGTAGAGCAACAATTTGTGTTTATATGAATATGTGGTCCTGTTTACTACAGTGATTGTATCTTTACGAGCTCGATGCATGCTCGTGTAACATTCATGGTCAGTCGTATTTCTTGGCCTGCAGAAGTCACAGAAGGTGCTCAGCGGTGCGCCTGTGGCCTGGCTGGTATTTTAAATCCTGTCCAGCCTCCCACGCACGGCAAAAGGAAACAGAGTTCACCAGTGACTGCACCTTTTCCATAAAGGCAAGTCATCTCCAGCCTTTCACATCGCCATGGAAACACAGGCTTTGTCCAGTTGATTGGCAGTGGAGTACGGCTGAGGCCAAGAACTCTGTCATTTCATCATGCAGCTGAGTCTGTAGTCTTGTAGTTGAAGAAAGATGTCTGTTGTAAGTTAAAAAAAAAAATTACAAACTGGATCATTTAATAAGCACAAATCGTTGCCAATAAGTCACCTTTCTATTGTATTTGTTTGAACTCTATCAAATGTATTACCACTGTATATATAACATGGACATTTCATTGTATTCCCTTAATCCTCTTGTTGAGGTATTAATGTGTGAACTGTATTGATTGGACTTGGGAGTGTAGAGCAGTTCACACATTAATCATAGGGTTGGTGGTTCGATCTCTGCCTCCTCATGTTCACACGTCGATGTGTCCTCGAGCAAGAAACTATCCTCAATCAGCCAGTACTGTGCTTAGAGCTGAGCCAGTTCTAAGTACAGTACTCAAGTACTTGGATATAATATTGAGGTACTTGTACTTCTTCCTCTTTATGTAATTCCATTTTTAAGCTCCCTAACTTCTCCTCTCTCTCTCTGTCTCTCTCTTTCAGCATAAGATAAGTATTCAATGAAGAAAACAGCAGCACCCTCACCCTGCACCCTGAGTCTCCACTACCTGGGTTTGCAAGCCCTGTTACATAAAACAGTAAAATAAACCCAATATTACTCATTCCAGTGGTGTGGTCTTTGTTCGTGCTGAACTGCAGATGCAGGATTACATTGCACATTTTCTTGCTTGTGTAATCATAACTTTAAGATTTGGCCTGCGTCTTTTGAACTTTTAGTCTCGAAAAGAATCCCCCCAAAAATCTTTTTTCTAGGATTCTATGATTTTCTTATTATTAATAAATGTAAATGTAAAATGTGAATGTAATAAATTAATTATGTCTGAATCTTTTTCTTTTTTTTTTCTTTTTTCTCTCGCCGGGGACCAAATTGGAAAATGTCACTATTTCATATTATTTATGTTTCATACTGTTTTTGTTATAGCTGGCCCTTAGATAAAAACTAGTTAAACAACTCTGTTAACATACTTGTAAGAGCAGTGTGGATTTTTTATATTTTTCTTGAAAAATTACTCCGTAACTCCTATCTAACGCACCCGGTGCGATGACTCTGATTCATTC
Source organism: Anoplopoma fimbria (assembly GCF_027596085.1). Taxonomy (NCBI): domain Eukaryota; kingdom Metazoa; phylum Chordata; class Actinopteri; order Perciformes; family Anoplopomatidae; genus Anoplopoma; species Anoplopoma fimbria. The sequence goes on from NC_072459.1 coordinate 5,210,333, forward strand.
TCTGTTTAAATCACCTGCCAACATTTATTGGCTCCAAAACTCAGTTAATCTTTTCATCCCTCATGTTCAGCCTCAAACCGACTTCAAGTGAGAACGAGTTCTCGTGTCCTAAGAAGTATTTGTCACATGACTAACTCGGGTGTGTTAAAGATGAGCTTGTACCTTATATTTAATTATATATGTCATTTATTTGACTTACTGTGCTTGTTTTTTTTTATTATATATATAATTTATTTTACTTACTGTGCTTGTTTTTAAGTGGTTGTTTGGCAAATGCAGTTGAAGTAAAAGTCCCTAATTTCAAGTTAAATCCCTGCATTTCAAATTTTACTTAAGCAAAAATATGTTGTATTATCAGCACATTAGTATGAAAAGTAAAAATGCTCATAATGCTGCAGAATGTCCCTTTACATAGATATATTATTATATATTATATCATTCAATAACGTTTACTGATGCATAAACTTAAAAGCAGCATTTTAATATTGTTGTTTGTCAGGGGGAGCTCATTTCAATCACTTTATCATTTGTTAGGTATTTATAGGCAGTAATGCATGAATAACATCAGTCAATCTGAACCAGCTTTACAATGTTTTCTTATATTCTGTTAACTAAAATCTCTTACTCTTAGGAGTTGCACTATTAATATGTGTAAATGCAATTTGCCAGATCTGGCTTGTTTTCAAAGTCCTTAAATTTCTGCTTAAGTCCAACACTTGAGTAAATTTACATAGCACACATGAATCGAAGCGCTGCCCAATCATAGTAGATTCCACATACTATCTGGTGTCTAGCTTAGCATCTAATGCAGTTTAATAGCAGACCTTTATTATGGCTCTTTGTGAGCTGGCTGACTGAACATGGCTCATTGGCTCCAATAAACATTTTTCTCTATTGTCTCCACCGGACAAAGGGACATTTAGGTGCTTTGGTTGCAGTAACTCTGCTCGAATTCTGCAAAGTTTTAAATGGTTACATGATAAATGTCTGTCGTATAATTGGAACAGTCTTGGTTCACTGTGTGTTGGAGGTTTAGGGGACACGAAGTGGAGTGATATCCATCATTGTGGACATTTAGACCTTCACATTGCCTCTTACCGGTTCTCTTTGTACCCAGACGATCCCTAATGCTGCACTAGTAGCTCTAAACATACTGAAGGTTACAATAAGACATAAGCAAAGTGTGCATTAGTGCATGTGCATGCATATGGAGGATGTTACGAAGGGAGGGTTTAAAAGATGATTGATGACATTTACCGCGACAGTTACCTTAGCTCTCTCTCGTAAGTGAGAACGCTTCTGTCTGCTTGTCTTGTCTTACTGCATCCAAATCCCGCTGTCATTGACATTCATCCCCACTCCCCTGCCCCCCTCTAATAACCTCAGATGGCCAGTTTCCACTGAGGCGAGGGCAGATCTATTGTGCCACAGACTGTGTGCTGAAGTGTTTCTGGGTCGATGAGCTCTCACAGCTGAGATGGAGAGAAAGAAGGAGGACAAGCAGGACAAACTGGGTTCCTTTATGTCCTCAGGGACAACCAAACCATGTCTTTCAAGACCATGAATTTCAAAACTTGTAATCTTAAAAAAAAAAAAAAGGGCATAATTATTTTTAGATTGAGCAGCCTGATATTTCACACTGCAATATGGTCTGCTCCAGAGCTAACAATAAAATAGCAGATGTCATTTTATTAGAAAGCAGAGGCAGAGCATGCTCATCAGCTTCCACAAAAGCTACTTACTCAGCAAGATGTACCTCTGCAGCGAGCAGCTTTGTGCTTGGTAAACTACAGAAACCTAGAGGCAAAACGGGTCCATCAGCAATCCACAATCTCCAGTATTGTTTTCCTAAACAATGTATCAGGAAGTAATGTGCTGTTTAATGCTGCAGGTCGTAGCAATTATCTCAGTATGACAACAATGTCCTCCCTTGGCTGATCATCTATTAGACCTTTAGGATCTTTTATGTTTTTTTTACCTCTTTGGTATAAGATGAAATATAGCCAGACGGCATGGATGTATGTGTATAGAAGATGTAATTAAATTCTAAATTGGCATATATATTGCTTGCCAAGTGCACATGCTTGGTGTGAGGTAACAAAAATCAACAAACGTTAAATTGTAAATAATGGAAGCCAAGGATGAAACAGATCATATTTCTTCATGTTTGTGGCCTGCTGATGCTATGAATAAGATATATACAGATACATTACATTTGTATTATTGTATCCTCACTAAGTTAATCGTGTCTTATTTCAAAGGACAGGATTTTGCCTGCATAGAGGATTTTTTGGGGCCTTCCAAAGAGGTTTTTGATGATAAGAATGAAGAATAAAAATAACAATTCAAGCTAGTGCTGATGGGTAGCTCCCTGTGGTTTTAACGGTGGTATGTGATCTCAGTTGTATCCTCCAGAGTCAGGCTGTCCATCTCTTTGTGGTTTAGCTGTGTTAGCCGCCTCGTAGCTAACAGAACAAAACAGTAGCTGGCGGCAAACAACTTTTAATGATGGTATGTTGTCCGCCAGCAAAGGAGGTCAAATCGCTCCGCAGCAGGATGTGACCTCTGCAGTTTACTGCCTCTTCAAACCTCTCCTTGAAGTTAAACTGTGTTGTTTGTTTGGGTAAAGTGCTCTCTTTAAGCCAGTGTCTGATCCATGGTCTCTGCCAAAGATCATTTGTGAGGGAAGCTCGTGAAAAACAGAGTGAGTCAAAGTCAGGCGGCCACACTTGTTATTTCAATGTCCAGATGTTAATCAACAGTGCATGTCTGTGGCTGTAGGTATCTGATCAGACTTAGGACATGCAATATGAAAGGATCAGATCAGGATCAGAAAAACTTGATTGGGAACACTCATGTTCCCGTTGACCAGGATCACCTGAAGGCATCATTGGTTTCGGTCTAAGAGAGAGGATTCTTTTAAGGAAATGCTTTTAAAGGGTTAACAAGGCAGCACCAAGCCAACGGCTCCTCCAGCTGTGACGGAGGCTGAGTGCCACATTCCTGAAAGTGTGCCGGAGTGCTGATGCAAAATAATACCAATAGTGAATTGTATTTTGGGGGAAATTGAGGGAATTTGGTTTCGAGTGCAGCTATAATACCTGTATATTTACTACCTGAATGAATAGATTGTCTCTAGCATAGCCTCCAAATCTGCACCAGTTGTACCATTGAGAGAATAAGCTTCTAAAATAAAAACATACCTGTGATGCAACAAAGGTACTTATCAGCAAACCTATTGCATCCTGCAAACACTTCATTTAGCTCTTTAAGAAGTTAAATCTGTCTTGTTGCCACTTTAAATGTAATATGATTAAGAAAATGTAAGATTTCTTTCAGCACCCAGAACAGCGTGGCTTTATTTTGGGTCTTTCACAGTGTAGTTGAGCACATTTCCAAATTAGCATGTCCACACATTTACGATACTTATTTACGTTTTAATGATTAATATTATGTCTCCTGGATTTTATGTGTTTCTATCAAATATGATGACATTGCTACATCTAAAGATTCTTTTTTTTATAGCTAAATCTTACAATAATTATTTTTGATTAGTAAATTATTCTAACGACCAATTTATCAACTATTCAAAAGATAAATATTTAAAGATAAAAATAGATTTTCACTTAATAAATGTCCGATTCATATTTCAATATTTCTTTCAATCAATTCCCCTTCAAAACAAACAAATGAATCCAGATAATAGACCCTATTTGTCAGATACCTCAATTACAAAAGGATTTCTGTGACACATTACTTTATATTTATTTATATTTACAATCAATTTACTCACTGTATGTCATAGCAACCATTTCACTGAGCTGTAAAATCTGTATTTTTTGGTAGCAAATGTATTTTTGCATCAGTGTGGAGCAACGGAAATAATTAAAACGGACTGCAGCAACAGTATGTGACATAGCTTTAAGCCATATTCTCACTCATACATGGCCGTTAAAGTAAACAGAAAATATTCAAACGGCAGAATAACAACGTTAATTCTACTTTACCGTACCACTACTTTCTATTACAAACAGAAACATGTTCCGCTTGTTGATAATCCTGTTCCATCATAGTGGGGACAATAAGTAAACAGACGTTGTTTACAGACTTTGCAGAGCGCTACATTGTTGCGTCTCCGTCTAGAACTCTTCCACGCTTAAGAGGATCGTAGTCGAGGCTTTTTAACTGCAGCTTGTTCTCCGGGGGGAACGCGTTCTTTCACCGAAAGCAGCCGCACGCTATTATAGATCCATGTAATCGATGCACTAATAACCTAAGATGCATTCCATGACACGTGTAAATAAAGCGGGTTTATATTTGTATAGTCTCTGTATGGTAGACACTGACATCTGGCAGAGTATTTTAAACCTCCCTTAACCTGAACTTAAGAATCCTAACGTGTGTATTTGTGCCGTTGCAGGGTTTTTGTCGTTCTGCTTTTAGCTCGAGTGGACGCGGCGCCCACTGACAGGCTGATGGATCCTCTTCCTGAGAGCCAGCTGGACATGACGGACGGGCCGGTGTTCTGTGTAAGTCATGTGCATCCCGACCCATACATTATTCATCACTCTCATCATGAAGAGAACCTCCAGTCCTCTTTTATCTCCCCATCTCCTGGCCCTTTTTCATTTTCTCTCCGCCCTCTCTTCCTCTCCTCTTCTCTTCCTCTCTAAATTCATCAGCACCCATTAGCTACTACAGCAAGGAACAGCCTCCCTCTGTTTGACAGAAATACTCTCTCATCCACAACAAGGCACGGTTTCCACGATCCTCACTCTTGTCTTTGATTTCCCTCACACATCCGTCGTCTTCCCTCTAGCCACTTGTAGCTCTTTTTTTCTTTTGTCCTCTATCAGATACATCACTGTACATGATTGATTTCACTATGGATTTTGCCTCATTGTGTTTCAAGGTCGTTCTTGAACAGCTGACATAACGCTGTTGCTGCTCTGCTTTACCTCTGGAGTGTGGTTGTTTTGTGAGTGGAGGTGATAGTCTCCAGGATTCACAAGAGCAATAATTTATGCTTGCAAACAAACATCCGGCTTGGAAAAAGGAGCACGGGGTAACACCGACCCCGAGGCCGTCCTCCTCGTCGCCCTCACCTGCCGCTGCTCTCCCTGCGTGCCGTTTCAATCCGTCACAACCTCGCCCTGGGGCCCGAACGCAGCCTCATCATTAGCTGCTGTTGTCACTAGGGGATATCTCAAGTGTTCACTCTTGTCTCTCCCCTCCACTCTCTCTCTCCCTCTCGCATCACCTCCACCATCCTCCCCCATATTCCTGGTACAGTAGATGCTTCAAGCATTTCTCCACCCCCCACCCCCCCCCCCACCCCCCTTGCTAGCTCTGCTCCCCACACAGGACCTCGTCCCTGGACTCCCCGCTTTATTACCATATCATGAGATGTGCCCTAGGCGTGTAGCAATGCAGCGTGCAGCCTGTGTCTTTAAGAGAGAGAGAGAGAGAATATAATGAGTACTGGGGAGGAAAATAAGGCATGCAAGTGAGAGAGAGAGATAGAGAGAGAGAGAGAGTGGGTGAGGGAGTGTGAATTCATCATGGGTAACATTTGTGCTTCATTCTTGGCTGTGTGTTGAGCATCTCTGCACCGGCATGCACTACCAAGGCTCACACAGCTGAAGAGTACGCCTCTCTCTCTCTCTTTCTCTCTCTTTCTCTCTCACACACACACACACACACACACACTCTCTCCCCCTCTCACACACACACTCTCTCCCTCTCAACCTCTCCCTCACACCACATACGCACACTCACGCACGTGCTCGCTGTCACACACACGCGCAGTGCTGTCAGGAGCTGCTGGACCACAGCCATCTCGCAGAAGGAGGTTCCAGCGGAGGCGAGAGAAAGCCGGAGTGAGAGAGAGAGAGAGAGACAAAGGGGGAAGGAGGACGGTAGAAGGAGAGGAACGAATAGGAGCGCGGGGACCGGCACAAGGAAGGGAGAGACCCAGCGCTTTTGTGAAGAACAGAAAAAAAGAGCGAGGGACCGGAGGAGGGAGGAGGAGAGAGAGAGAGAGAGAGAGAGAGAGAGGAAAAAAAAGAGGAGGGGGAACAGGAAACGCGATCACTTTCAGCTGCAGCGGTCCGTGTCGCAGCATGGGCAATGCACCATCCCAAGGCATGTCAAACCCTTTATTTCTCCTTGCATACTTGTGTGGCAGGTACCTTGTTTCATTCTGTGTGTGGCGCTACCCCAACCAGCCGGCTGTCCTCCTGTTACACTCTGTGAGAGCAGAGGGATGGGGATGGGGATGGGGATGGGGATGGGGGTGATGGGATGGGGGTGGGGGGTGGTGGAGCGCTTCAGGAGGGTTGATGCTGTGAGGTACAGCATCGGGTTAAATGGGTGAGAAGGTCAGGAGCGATGGCTGGAGGACGAGGAGCTGGAAACACTGGGTGGAGGCACCATTTGTTGAAGCAGCAAGCAATTGGAGGGAAGGGGGTGGGTGGAGAGCAGAAGTACCATCAGTGAAGCAGGTGGTGCTGGTGGGTGTGGATCTGTGTGTGTGTGTGTGTGTGTGTGTGTGTGTGTGTGTGTGTGTGTGTGTGTGTGTGTGTGTGTGTGTGAGAGGTGACTATTGAGAGAGATTTTTTTTTTTTTTTGCATGTGTGTTGTTGAGCACAAGGTGTGATTGTGCTTCCCTGTTTGTGTGTGTTGCAAACCGCCTCCGTCAACCACATGGGCGACCTCATGGAAGTGAGGCACTCAAGTGTGTGTGTAGGGACACACACACACACACACACACACACACACACACACACACACACACACACACACACACACACACACACACACACACACACACACACACACACACACACACACACAATAAGACAGAGATGAAATAAAGAGAGACAAATAACATAATACGTGGATGTAATGATGAGCCTAATGAGGGAACTAGGCAGCTCCGCCTTGGATGAATGGGGGATGGTATTGTAAATGGATTATCGGGTGGGTCAACTCCTTCATGTGATGCTCTCTCTATACCCCCCCCCCCACCTCTCTCTCGCTCCCCATCTTATATTCAATCTCTCTTCTAATCTCTCTATTTCACTCTCGTTTACAATCCCCTTTGGTAAAATACCAGTTGCAAGCTTTGCAGCCTGATAATGCCGTGCATGAGAACGAACTGAAGCTCTCTGATTCAGCAGCAGGCATATTTTGCTGCTACATATACATGCATATTCTGTATTTCTGCATTTGCTATACTGTTTATATTGAAATACTATATGTGTGTCCAATGCGTGACTCATGAAGAGTGAGTGTAAATGTGGAGGCAAACAATACGAGAATAGTGCAAAGGGCATGGGGGGTTAAAGTAAGATAGATGATAGAAAACAATATACCTGGGGCATGTTGAAACACTCCTGGGATTGAAAGGCGTGTCTGATGTGCAACAGAGGAAAAGCTTCTTCTATCAAGATGCAAAGAAATAAAGAGAGGGGGGGGGGAAAGAGGGCGAACGCTCACTTTCAGAGTAAAGGGCAGCGCCGCACAGCTCTGGGAATTCATCCCTCATTTCCCCTCTCTATCTCACCTATATTTCTCCCTCCTTTCTTCCTCCTCCTCCTCCTCCTCATCCCTTGGTTGCCTCTCACCCAGGGACGTCTAGTAGCTAAAGGGGAGAGAGGGGGGCACCGAGACGAGAGATAGAAGATATGAAAGAGGCTGAAAGAATGAAAGGAAGTGCAAAAGAACAAAAGACAAAAAAAGGGTTGTCACGTAAACGGACAGGTAAGTTGTGTTTTTGAAGTCTGGCAGTGACATTATCCTTTTTTTTTAACGGTGTTTGAGCGTCTAAATGAGGCCATTACCTGGATGATTGCAGGGGCGCAACAGTGGAATAGTAAACAGCTCTTTAAGCCTGTTTGTTTGTGAGCTTCTTCTCAGATGTGTTTGGTGTAGAATATTGATGTCTTCAACTTCTCGGGTAAGTTTTTCTTTTTTTTGTCAGATGACCTTCTTGTTTCTCCAAGTTGATATTTGAATTCTTTTGGCAGACTTGTCTTATCGGTATCGTTTTGAGGCTCAGGTGAAGGCAGACACAAGCTGCAGTGTCATGAGACCTTTTACACAAGCCAGAGGTCTGTGTGTCTATCGGATTTTTATTTTTTTTGCTTTATCACTGTAAAGCTTGTCCTTGGAGGTCTGTCTGTAGTCAATGTCTATCTTAGAGGGATTGACGTGGATAAGGCTGAATACTGAGCCATTTGTGTCTCCTACATATTAAAAACAGAGAATGTAGCTGCCTGAATGGTAAAGCAATGAGTTTATTCTCTATCAAAGTACAACAGCTTTTAATTATGTGCTGGAACAAAAGGTTTTTAGCTGTATTGACCTGCAGTATTCAGAATTACCTGCTTTTGGTGGCAATTAAAGGTACTAATTGAACTTAACGCAGCCAAAGACCATGCTAATGTTTGGACTGTGCATTACGGCCATCAGCGAGACAGCCAGTCCATGTTTTAGCTTTACCAAGTTCACCAGGGAAGAAGTATACTTTAGCTGTTAGTCACCATTTACTTCCTATCACGACAAATATAAGCATTTTTCTAAGCCCATTAGAGCTGTACCAGTTCCCACTGATAGGCTAAACCGTACAGAATAGATTAAGCAGAGTCGAGCATTAAGCCCAGTATTAGCCCGCCACAGAGCTAGTGCTTATCGTGATGTCACCATTGTGCAGCGACGGCAGATCCTGGTAGCTTTTACGCCTCCATGCTACACCTAGTATGTTCAGCTGAGGTTTATGTCAACACACATGTCGGTCTCTCTGCTGATCCTCCCTGCTGAGGCGAAGGCAGAGGAAGCGCCTGGCAGCGGCCTGCAGAGACTGAGACGCTGTTTGACTGCACGTTGAAGTGATGTTACACCGTATAAATGGAGAATACTGGCAAAGAGATGCACATGGTGTGGGTGTAGACTATGATGTTATGAAGAATATGAAGTACTGGTATGGTAACACGCTGTGATTTACATATTATAAACTGTAGCATTTGGACTAAGACTGAAAGGACTGTATGAGGTAATGTGATGACCTCTTGGCCACAGTATGTTTTGTGATACGTTTGAATTAAATGTATTTTAGTCTTGACATTGGCTCAGACATGCTAACAAAACGACGACACACTCAATACTGCGAGGGGATGAACTGTAAGAGCATGGATGAAGGAGGATAAAACCTTTGTAGACTCTGTCTGAGTGAGTTCAGTCATATTTCTGAAATTGATAAATTCCTTCTCATGTCATAACACTTAGTAACAAACTGATTATAAGCCACTAAAAGACAGCATTGAGGAAAATAAGCTGATACATTTATTATTTTCTGATAGGATAATAGACTTTAAAACCACCTGGTGTGTTTTGATATCTTTTCATTTCAGAGGACAATAGTGAAAACAATGGACAGGTGGACTGTCCCTTGTTGTGTCATCATAAGCCTGCGTGACATTTATCTAGCATGCAAGGACACAAACCTCAATTCAACCTTGTTATCTCCTTTTGGTTGAAGTCTATTTAAATAAGGATCAGATGACATGTAATAAGAGATTTGGTCGAACTGTCGGTCTATTAGTAAATCAGCTGATCAAAGGGTTCAAGCATCTCTTATTGACAGCAGCGTGCAGGAGCTCGGTGTGTGTGTGTGGAGTCATTGTTTTGCACTTACGCACCTGCTCGCCTGTGCCACACAAAGCCCCACCAATGCCGCCTCGTGATTGGCTGACGATGATGCAATGCTCCACAGCGGAGGAGCTGCATGTTTTCAGGGCATTTCTGAAGTAATTGACCCTGCTGGGAATAGCGTTTCCCGGAGTTGTACTGAATCTGATATTAGAGTAAATCTGCTAAACAAAATAGTAACATGGATTTACAGACTGCACACATTCATGGGGGCACAACCTCAAATGCATAAAAGGCGGTCGAGCACATAATGATGGGTAAAATCCCCAGATTTCTCTTTCCAAAACCAGCAAACCGGTCCTTATGTTAGCTTTGCTCCATGCAGTGTCCTTGTCACAGCAGGCAGTGAATGCACCAGGGCTTCAGCTCACATATGTGCAGCCACATGTATGTGTGTAAATATGTGAACAGAAGAGGGAACGTTTTTAGGAGTTAATCTATCGAGGCATGCTTCAATAGAACATAATAGATCTGTGATAAATATGATGACTACAGAGCTGGCGCTGTCTTCACGTCTCGTTCGACAGCCTTTGCTCTTTTCTGGTTTTGTACTTGGGAGGAAATTCTTAATGTGAACTGAGGTTGGAAGTCAAAAAAATCAAACTCTTTGCGAACGGTTTGTGCTTTTACTTCAGGGGTTTGTGGTCTTTTTATGATGAGCCTCTCACAGCTGCAGTAATCACACTAGTTAGCCCTCAAGGTCGTTAATGATGCAAGAGTTTTTTAAATATTACATCCATATATCAAATGTCCTCGTTTCCGTGCCACGGTTATGTGCAAGGCAGAGTTTGATATCTGTGCATAATAATGGGCTGAATAATATAAGCCGTCCATGTAAACGCCTGTTTCATGAAAGTGATGGGTGTATGAATTATGGGAAAACCAGTGGATCAGTGTTGGTTAGTCTCTGATAGCATAAAATATATTTTTCCTCTAGTTTGATTTAGTTTCAACCTTTTCAGAGAAAATTGAAAAGAGTTGGATACTGTTGCTAGGAAGTCCTTTTGACCTTCTGTTCTCTAAAAGCACACTGGTCGCTCTGTTAAATGTTAGTTATTTTCCTTACTTATCCATCTTGAATAATATCAAATCAATAATAAATTACTTAAAACATGAATTCGGCATCGCTGTTCATATATGTTTAAGATGTTTCTTATATGTTCACATCAGGGGTTACTTCATAATTTGAGCATTTCAGTTTCCAGGTTAAAATAAGTTTGTCTGGAGCACCTTGGTAGTGGATTTGTTTATAGCGCATTGGCATATAACTGCAATCTGTTGGATTGTAGTCACAGTTACAATAATGACCAGTTGGTTAAGGTGAGTAACAATCACTGCCATGGTAAAAAGACAAAAAACTGTTTGCTGCAAGCAGGAAACAAACGTTAATGTTGAGTGTTTCGTTGACTCATCCATACGACACGACCTCCATCTTCCCATTCAAACTCAGTCCGTCTATAACAGCGTCACATGACTTCCTGCTATGCTCCAGCTGTACTTTCAATGGCTGCTCGAGGGCTTTGTCAAGTGTAAGCAACATGTGGCTTTGGCGCACTGGTTGAAATGACAGATGCTGTTGTTCGTTTTGCTTAAAAAACTTGTTGGAGGAATACTTAGATCACGGCCTCTGATCACTTTCAGCTTATTGTAAAATACATCACGTATATATAACTATATTCTCCAGCTGCTGTCCGGTATAATCACTTATTGTCAGCTGGTAGATATTGTTTGTCCGCACACAATTCAAGTTGGATGGTAAAACTTTTAGCAAACCTGGGGCTGCATCTGAGTTGTTAGATTTCCTAAAAGGGCAGAAAAGAACACAACATTTACTATACAGCAGCTTGTATAACCTGATGCTAAAGCGATTGCAGTGTGGGTCCAGGCGGCCAATATTCACTTCATTATCCTCCAGGTTCTCCCTGCTCACAAGACTGCAGTTGGTCCACAGTGGTCTGTTTGAAATGTATCGGTGCCCTAATGTGCTTCTTGAAAGCTCCAGCCTGTGAGTCATAAAAAACAAACTTGTCGTGTATTAAGTTGTTCTGTAGTCAGACATAACAAAATGGGCCCTAAATCAAAAGTAGCTTTCTGCTGACTCTTTACTTTGTGCTGCGGCAGCAGAAAGAAGAAGAACACATCCACATTTAGAAGTGGTGTTGTTTGTAATAGACAAACTGTTCTTGGCATATTAAGGGATATAAAATTCAACTTTTTAATTTGTTTGACTATTTGACAGTTTATTCATCTTATTAAACGTACCCTACCGGTAATTGCAACACTTCCAGGCAGTATTTTAAAGAAGCATCTGTTTTAGTGACAGTTGGTACAGCGCACATCAGTTTGTGAAAATATTGGAGATAATGAGGTAATTGTTCAAATTTGGCAAAAGACAGTTTGGCTTTTCTTGCAGTGATGACTGGTCCCTTTCTGCCCTTTTTAAGTCCTTTGAAAGGTCAGTTTTTCTGCAGAAATACACGTTACACGTTTTAAAAGTTACAATCACCAAGATCTGTGTTTCGTTTTCTTTGTCATATATGGAATTAAGTAGTTATTGCAGGTGTGGCTTCGATGATTTTTCTCGGGAACGTTGGCTCAGTCGTCGTGATGCTGCAAATGCAAGATCTTTTATCTGGGCCATATGCTGAATCACCAACGTGTTACCTCATTTGGTGATAGTGATTTAACAGTCGTTTATTTGAGTGAAAATCTAATGACTTACATTTTAACAGTTAAATGTTAAAATAGGTAAGTCTCTCCTCTCCCCGCCCAGCCTATGGCAGACATTACACAGATAATTGACAGCATGCACACTAATCCCACTGTCAGTATCTTCAGGATTGTCACATCTCAGTCATTTATGTTCACACAGTGTACGTTCGCTGAATTCAGACTGATAAATCCTGCCTGTGGCGGCTTTAAAACTGACTTGCAGCTCACTGAAGAGTATGTGTGTGCATTTAGATTTTGTTTACAGTTGATTTATTCTTGTAATTAAATAAACTGATGTGTCAAACAGTATTTCACTGGATGGATCTTCTGATGGAGTCAGTCCTGCTTACAGAACTCAGGCTCTTAACACTGGATTTAACCACACTGTCTGACTTTTAGCCACTCTGGCTGCAATCTACATAAGTCATGTTTTAGTCATCATTTCAGTAATTTCAGTAATATGAGAAACAGATCAATACCAATCTCATGTTTGTACGGTGAAGCTACAGCCAGCAGTCGGTTAGCTTAGTTTTAATAGAAAATAAACACCCGCCATCACTTCATCACTTCTGAAACTCATTATGTCAAACAGGAGTCCAGTCTTTATGCTAATCTATGCTAACAGACGTCTGGATCCAGCTACATATCTACCACACAGATGTGAGAGTTATATCAATCTTCTCATCTAAAGTGAACAAACTACTTTCCCAAAATGCTGACATTTATTTCAGCTATGTAACAGCAGTCATCTATTAGTCTATTTATTGCCGTCAGTCAAATCATTCTAATAAGTTGCTTTGTCCATTGCTTTCTTTATATTCACACCCTTAAGGAAATAAATACAAATGAAATACAATCCCAGGACAATATTAAGATTTATTTACGCACACTCCCTTGCGTCTTTATTACATCTGTAGAATTGAATGTTATCCAGTCAGCAGATCTACCACAAATTCTACATTTACTAAATATTGTGCAGTTGTTGTTGTTGACACTGTCAGAGAGATGTTAAGTCAACTATAGGTCTATTATTGAGGTTTTAGCTAGTGGTGGTGTTGTAGAAGAAACCTAAAGATACATAATGCTAGACTGCCTCATAATGAAATGTGTTTTGAATAATCTTCTCCCCTCATGTTTGTAAATGTGGTGGGAAACACTACTAATAGTTTAGTTATTTTAAAGGGTTTTAAAAGGCATGTTTTTTCTCATTATTGAACAAAACACGCATTTCATTTCTTCCAGTAAGGTTCTATAATTATTTTTCCCTCGTAGGCCGCAAAAAAGCATTCAGAGACTAATGAGTTCTCTGACGAGCTTTGTGTACCAGGCTGCTCGTTTCTCCAATGCATCCTAACTTACGAGTACAACCAAACGGTATCTCGTCTTGTGGAACAAAGAGGTCTAACATCCATTTAAGCCTCACCTGCTGTTTTGTCGTAGAGCAGCACTATGCACACACTCTGCTTTTCATATTCTGTAGAAATGAGGCACACAGTAATGCATCTGCTTCCTCCCTTCACGGGACATCGCTGGTCCAGACATAGCAGATGCAGATCATGTTCTCCTTCCTGCAAAGGTTGTGTATTTGTGACATAGACATGTGTTTTTTTGTGGTTATTATTAAACATTTAAAGCCAGGTGAACACTTAAAAAGGGTTCAGAGTGAATCACTTACAATCACGTCAACACCTGAGTGCAGGTTGGAGTGCATTTCATATGAGGGAGAGCCTGATTTAGCTTACATTTCAGATACCTCTGGGCTAAAGACTCATTCACAAAGAGGGCTGAGAAACATCTTTTCCCCGAAAACTTCCCCAGAAGAAAGCGAACAAAGGAAGAAATGGTGAGGGTAAATAAAGATGTTGCCAGAAGAAACAGTAATAGTCTTCTGTCTTCTCACTCAGACTGTTTCCTCCTACGTTCTCCTCCCATCACTTCTGATTTTCATTCCCAAGCTGCTCAGGCAGGAATACAAAGCAGGCAGCGCAGGCTCCGATGACTTTTAGGCCGATTAGCCTCCTTCTGCTACCGACTGGGTCCAAATATCCCTCATCTCATTCTGGTCCTGGTCTCAATAGACTCCTTAGCCCTCGCCCTATATGCTCTTATTCTCTGCTTGACACTCCCCTTAAAGACTAAAGGTTGATTCATCAAACTGCAACGAGAGATTTTGCATCACTTTGTGAACTGAAGCATCAAATATGTCTGCACTGCCTCGGGGCTGCAGCTTGGATTTCCCCATCTTTGCCCTCAATCAACGTTTAAACCTCCGTGGCGTTTACTGTCAGTACGCATCTCTTAAATCACTCATTTGTTTCAGCACATCCTCGGGTTGCCATCGCAAGTCCCTGCAGTAAAGAAAAACGAGGCTAAGCTCTGCTGCAACCTGGTGGATCACTTCTCATTTCCCTCCTTATTTTCCCCCACTAGGAGCTACCCTCCCGACAAGGAAACCAATTCCCACGTTATCGCCTACTAATATACATGTAACGGCTTGTAACCGGCTGGGAAGCAGATACGGACTAGTCCGGCTGAGCTGAAAAAGATGAATTTTCCTCTAACGGGGGAGAAACATTGCATGTGAAATCCAAGGATGAGCCTAAACCCACTGCCATGAACTATTAGAGCGGGCGAGTATGAAAAGGTCAGCACGTTTTTATTTCCCCCCCCTGAGACAGACCTGTATGCCAATAGTTCATCTGCTGCTGCCTGTGTTTTGTGCCTCTGGATCGATCAGCTGGGTGGCGTCCATCTCCTCAGGAAAACCAAGAGCTCCAACATAGTACGTGATGACATTGGCATTTTTGAAGCATGGGCCAGTGTGCTTCAGAAATACCCGGCAGGCAGGAGAGTTATGACCACTGTGCGAAGATTTTTACGAGATTATGAGCAGAGAAAGTGTTGGGATGGATCGGCTCCCTGACTGTAGTGAGCAGTGGGTGAGAAAGAGAAAGAGGGAGGAAAAGTGAGGAATATGACTGGATGTGTTCGTCTGGTGTTGTTGTTGTTGTTGTTGTTGTTGTTGTTGGTGGTGGTGGTGGTGGTGGTTCTGGCAGTGAGTCAATCTGTGGTCATAATCTCAGCAGCAAGGAGTTGCCTGCTTATGTCTGACCTTATTCAATAACTGGAGCTCTGCTGAGGACTGCACACAGAGGTAATCACTGCTGGAGTCTGAGCTCGGCTGGTAGGTTATTACAAGGTTGTTTGAAGGTTGTCATGGTGAGGACGTGCTCCTTTGTCTTGGTTTGGTTCCTCTTTCTTTTGGAACTAACAATTATTGTAATTATCAGTTGATTCATAATTTCATCCCAGAGCCCAAAAATTGCTTGTTTTGTCCAACCAACAGTCTAAAGCCCAAAGGTATACAATTTACATATCTATGAAATAGAAGCAAATCCAGAGAACATTTGGCATATTTTGTTTGATGAATAGTTTAAACAATTTGCCAGTACATTAGGTACAACTCGTCATAAAGAAATAGTAAATTAAATAGTAAATTCTACTGCTTATGTTTTTGTTGTAACTGTTATCCAGAGGTGTTAATTCAACTGTACTGACATTTTGGCCGATGTAGTTTGTGGTTGCTGTTGAACTGTACTGCATTATACTTAATGCTATTTATAACATAAAGTCCACCCTTATTGATGTAAATTGTGTGCACAAAATTAGAAGCACTTCTCATTCTGAAGCAGTATAATTTAACAGCATTATAACAATAGCTGCCAAAATGTCCATACAATTCAATCAACACCTCTTTAAAACAGTTAAACATAAACTGAACATTAGAACCTGATAAAGGTAGAATTCATTGCAGGACTGTTGTATTAGACTGCATTTGTATTAGCTACCTAATAAACTGCCAGCACAGTGTATATTCCCATGTTAAAAGAGACATTAATGCATGAAAAATCACATGTATACACACGCACTGATGTAATCAATTGGAAATCAATGCATGCATACACACAACCGCCAAGACACTCGGCGATTAGGAAAAGGCACCTCGGTCCATCAAGCCCTACATTTTTCTCCCACAGTTACTAGGAAACAAGAGGCTCTGTGAGCCGGTTGTTGATTCTGTGGCGTCGCTGCGAGGAAGCAAACCGGCAGCGAGCGGTAACGTGATTATGAAGAGTGAGGCTCTGGGGTTAACGAGTGTAAATGCTAGCTGTTGTATACATTAAAAAGATCATGTTGGCATCAAGACGCTTACACCTGTGAGCTAATGCACTTCCTGTTTTAGACTTTAGCTTCACTTACTGACAGCAAATGCATATCATCACGTGAAAACATAAACTCTTAAAATCTGCATTTATTTAGTATGTTTTCTTTGTGTTTGCACATTAAAAACACACCTTCCCAGTCTCTGACAGTGTAGATTCATACTTTCTTGTGACAAATGCGTCCACGTCCCTCATCACCCCACTCGCCAATTCTTTCACACTGATAAACAGTGTATTAACCTCATTGTGCATGCATGCTGCAGCGCCCGGCCACACATCAAGCAGCTGATCTTCCTGGAGGTGTTTGGAGACAAAGTACAGAAATCCTGACCTCTGTCTCTCTGTTGATGCACGCCAATGTGCATTTGCATGTTTATCTGTATAATGCAAGTGTATTCCCCTGCCTTCATTTTGTGTTTATGGAGGTAGCTCTTGTGTTAGATTGTAGTGTCTATTATTCCCCCCATCTGCAGAGAGGTGGCTGCTGTAGTTTGGCTCCTTCGGCCGGCTCCTTTCTGTTTGGCAGATGTGTTTTTGCTTGGCCAGGAACTGTTGGATGGCTATGTGTCCAGTGTAGCAGCTTTCTCTCTTTCCTCTTGGCACACACATGGATGCCAAAGGCCGTCACAGTACAATATCAGCTCCACCTTCTAGATGGCATTGGGTATGTTGCACCGACCGCTGCAGAGCTGCAGAGAGGAGCTCCAGGGTTTTGGCAGCGGGGCTCATCTAGCCCGGCCCACTCCGTAGCACCGCCAAACAGATGCTCTGAAGATGGAGGAGCATTACATTACAGTCATTTAGCAGACGCTTTTATCCAAAGCGACTTACAATCAGTAGTATATTACATATCATTCACCCACTGATGACAGGGCTACCATGCAAGGTGCCACCATCAGACTCTAACTAACATTCATCAGCCTTCGGGAGCAACTTGGGGTTAAGTGTCTTGCCCAAGGACACATCGACTGCCGAAGCCGGGTATCGAACCACCGACCCTCTGATTGCAGAACTACCTTGCTCTCCACTACGCCACAGCCGGCCAGGAGCGTACACAGATGGGTCGCTGTCCGTCATTCAGACCATAATGACATATTTGTTCATTGACGTGAACATTACCAAGAATGCCTGAGCAGATTAGAGGACGACGCCTACATAAGAGCAAACTGTGTCATCTGTGGTCGCTTCGCATGTCTTTGAGAACATTTTGCATATTTCTTTTATCAATGTGCATCTCTTTGAACGTGTTTTACGTCTCTTTGTTTATGTCGTACGTTTGTTTGTGGTTGTTTTGCATCTGTTGACATGCTTCGTCTCTTTAAGGAATGTTTTTTGCATTCCTTTACTGTTGTTTTTGTTTTTATAGCTCTTGAGGCAGATAACAATATTGATATTTGAGAGTTTAAAAAGAATTTGATAATGTATTGGTGAATATTTCCTTACACAGCCTATAACATAAATAAACAATTTTTAAAAGGTTCCCCTTCATTTTTTTCAATCGCAACCATGAAATGTTCTTTGCAGGACATTTTACAGTTTACTCAACAACTAAAGACTGTTTGCGCCGATTCAAAACATAACTTCAGTATTTCTGTACGTCAGTTTCTTGTCATTTATATTTACAAACTCTGATACATCTGACGATGAGCAAAGTTCGGCCCGGCTGATTCATCTGTTTGCGTCTCTTTTAAGTTGCTTTGCGTCTCTGTGACACTTTGCAGGCCTCTTGAGTGACCTATCCACGCAGGGAAGTCCTTTCTAAATGTCAGAGATAAGTCAGTGTTCATAAAGATTATTGTATAAGGTGTTTATTATCCATTTATTCCCTAAATCGCTTCCCCGCCCATATCGGATGCCTCTTCCGGTTATGCAGGCTCATTTTAGTTCCACTGACAGACTGAAACAAAGCTTCAAACATTCATAACTATGTAGAATTATTAATGCATCTGGTGCATCTTGGGGTAGTTTGTATTTTACTGGTTTCATTAAGTCATGCTGTGGAAAATGCCAGGAAAAGCTTGCTGAAGCCACTGTGGACTCCTCCTTATTGCTTTGTGTCTCCCCGACTGTTGTCTTTGAAATTAAACAACTGCTTACTTTTGTTTCTCTCTCGCCTTCTGCGTTGATCTGTCAAGTGCAACCTGAGAACAGTGGAACCGCATTTGAAGTGGAGGAAATCATACCTTGGATACATTTTGAAGCGTTTGCTGGGAGAGAAGATAATTATGTGTATTCACGTTGACGTCTACATACGAGTGTGTGTGTGTGTGTGTGTGTGTGTGTGTGTGTGTGTTTACACTGAATACAATGAAACAACAATGATTTTCTTTGGCTCACTTAACATTGCAGGTATTGACATGCAAACACATCTCCTGCTGCAATGTTTCAGAGTGAATAGAGCTCTCGGTGGACTTTAGATGTGATGTGGTGGATAAGTGCTGACTCCACGCCAAGAGTCCTGCAGAAATTGACAAAAACGTTTCAGCTCACTGCGTTATCATTGACTGTCCTGTTGTTTGTCGCAGGAGAACTTGTTAGTAAAGTGTACGCCTATAGACGATCGATGTGAAGTAGGCGATGAAATGTCGCGGACACAAAGTCCTTTTTGTAGTTTTGACGATCTCCTCTGAGCATGTACAGACAAACCCAGAGAGAGATGGAGGAAAGTGGAGACGAGTATCTTCATCTGTAGTTGAACCTTCCTGCATTACTAGTCTGCTTTGGTTCGGTGTACAAGCACGTTAACCACAAACTGTTGTTGCACAGCATGCAAATGTGCTTCTGTAGGAGAGAGGGCTCACCTTGTGTCGGCAAAGAAAGAGCCTTCTGTGTGAGTTTTTAAATGTTTCTTTGTTGCTCTCCGGTGTGTTACTGTGTGCTCTCTTAAATGGAGAGATATTTGTGGGGTTTCTTAGTATTCTGTGAGGGTGAAGTGAATATAAATGGATATTTGTTGGATGGACAAAAAAAAAGGTCTGAAGACGAGGGCTGCATCGGTTAATGAAATATTTCGAGAAATATTAAAGTCAAAATGCAAACATTTGATGATTTCACCTTTTTATCGCCTTCAATTCAATCATGATAGAATATCTTTGGATTTTGGACTGATGTCGGACAAAATAAGACATTTGATGACCTTATCTTTGGCTCTAGAATATTGTGATTGACCCTTTTCATTTTCTTCTGAGAAAAATAACCCATTAATCAATTATGAAAATAATGGTGAGTTGCTGCTGCAGACGTCACCTTAAAGTCCAGGAAGTTGAAATCAAGATTTTTCACAGTTTTCTGATGTTTAAAAGACAACATGGTTAATCAAGGAAATAATTGACGGAATCTATTTAAAATCAATCCAAAAATTGTGACATTATTATTATTAATTATTTCATCTCAGAGTAGTCATTAAATAGGGAAACATTACAATCCCAATTTCCTAGAGCCCATTGTGAAGCCTATTTTCTTCCAATCAACTGCCCAAAACCAAAAGAGTTTTAATCTATAATTATATAAAATGGGGGAAAGCAGCAAATCTTCACATTACATGAGCTTGAACCATTGATTCTTTGGCATTTTTGCTTGAAAAATTGCTTATATGATTCATTTTCTGCTGATGGCTAGCAGTTTCAGCTCTAGTATACAGACACATAGTACCCATATTTGGGCAGATTTTCATTTGAACATTTTCTAGTACATTTTTTGTGTGAGTGTGTGTGTGTGTGTGGGTCGCCGTGTGTCCCCCTTCCTCTGCTGATAACGACAGCCGGCTGTGTTTGAATGATTCATAGCTGAATACTAATGAGACATGCTGCAGATGTCTCGCAGGAGCCAAGCTGTGCCCTTTAGGTGTCACTCAGCCCTCGGGGGATGTTGGTCACCTGCACATCTCTCGCCCTCACGACTCCCCCGACTAACTGAAGCCTCACGTGAAAATACCAACTGATGCAGCAACTTTCTTTTAATTCCCCTGTTTGTTCCAGACTTAATTTAACCTTTGCTAACTTTGTGTGCGATCATGGTAATTTATGACACTTGAACATCGCGTACGTGATTGAAAGCAATATGTAGAGCAGATTAGAATAGATTAATCATTTCTGCAGGCGCTCTACTATAGATTAGTTGTTTAGGAAGAGAGTGCAACAAGATCTAACAGAAGAAGGTCACGGGCAGAGAGAACGTCGGCGCTGTGCAGCGGAGGGAGCTGTCTAATAACAATAGGGAGCAGCGTTGGCCTTCAAAATGTGCCTCATCGCTCTCTTCCTCTCCTCATCTTCTCCTTTGCTCTTCTCTCTCTCTCTCTCTCTCTCTTTTCTTGTTTCGTCTTCACGGTCGAATGTACCTGATTCTGCCTGGGCATAGCATGAGTCGGTATTGATTTCTCTTCCCTCTGCTCTGTTGGTGGGTGTTTGGCGGAGGAGTTCAGGGACACACAAGGCTTTGTTGTTGTGGCCTTTGTTACTTTTTTTTTTTTCCAAGTCCTCTCTCTGGTCCGGCCCCGTACATCACATCACAAAAAAACCCAAAAATGCCCCATCACTGCAGGTCGCCCACCTGACAGCACGCCCTCTGAATTCACGGCCTTGTTGGCGTCACAGTGTTGAGCCCAGAGCTTCCTTTAGGTCAGCAGGAAATCCATGTATATTAAACACCTTGAAACTGCGGAAATTGAGCGGTGCACTAATGGAGTTTAAAATGGCAGTTGTCGAAACAGTTATTTGAATAGAGATTAGAGCCAAGCGTACCTTTTAATGTGCTATTTACCGCCGTTAGGCACGACGAGCAATCAGCACGTTCTCAGCACCGCAAGATGGAGACTGGAGGGAGTTGTGGAGAGCAGGCATCAAGCTGTTTATTTATATAAAGAACAGTGTGTCATGTACGAAAATCAGTGAGGCAGAAGTGATGCTTTATGTCACTTTGTAGTCAATACATGTCTGGTAGAGGAAGGTAGTTTTTTGAAGCAGAGACTGAGGGCAATATTAGTTTTTTATATATTGTTCCGGCCACTTGTGTGGTTCTATATAATGTTTAGTTTACGAAAGTCTTGTATAAATCAATCTTTTCTATTCTAAATTTCGATTCTATATTAAAACATACGATGATACATAGATGATAAATGGTTTAGTCAATCAAAAAAATAACATTTTGATAATAAATTCATCATCAAGATGCTGAACATTGTTAGTTCCACAGTCACAAATATAAGGGTATGATGTTTTTTCTGTCTTTTATCAATGTAAATTGAGCATTGTTGGGTTAAAGACTGCAGCCCGACAGATTAATCCTCCCATCCTGATATGAACTTATTCATGATATATCATATCTGCGTATATATCACCTAATAAATAAAAAATAATTTGTTTTTGAGGTTATGCACTCTAACGTAAGGTAGCATGACATTTCGTGTCCACCAGAGGACACTGACAAATTTATTTTGAAATGTAAAATATCCCGCTCAGTACATATCTTAGATACAATTCTTTAAAAAATGAAGGAATCTTGATCAAAGCTAATAGTGCATATTATGGGTATAAGCAAAGGAGTATAGTTTGGCAGATTTTTGAAACTCTACATTGGTAGATATGGGCTTCATAAAAACTGTGGTCTAAGAAATGTTTTTTATAGACTGACAGATTTAACAGTATTGAAAATAATCATCATTGTTAGCCCTAAAGAGCACAGCAGTTGGTTTTATCTGATGTCCTCTCTCTGTACAGACGATTAACTTTTCTAGTGTTGCATGAATTAATATCACTCCACTGTTGAAACCCTGCAGACCACTAAAATGGGTCTGCAGGGCCTGCCAGCCTCTGTTGTGAATCAACCCGAGAGCAATTAAGAGATATAGCGTGTCTCCTTTTTGCATCGAGAGTGTATTACCGTCTCTAGGAGTTCAAAGGTCGGCTTTTATCCCCCGACTCTTTGCCCCCGTACCGTCACAAATTCCTGGCTCTTGTGTGCAAAATCCACCGCTTGGGGATTGGAGCCGCCTGGGTCTCTCTCTGCACCTGGGCCTCATTCACAGAGAGTCATGTCTGGTTTTTTTTCACTGTCATTATCATGATCATCATATTACGCTTCCCTTTCTGACACATAATCACTTTAATTGGACTGGAGCTAAAAAATAGAGGCAATTTTGTGATGGATAGGAGAGGAGGGAGGCATTTTGTATAATTGTGCTGAAAATCCTCTGTTTCCTCTCAAATATGTGAACGGGTTTAGGGGTTATGTCTATGTGTGTGTGTGTGTGTGTGTGTGTGTGTGTGTGTGTGTGTGTGTGTGTGTGTGTGTGTGTGTGTGTGTGTGTGTGTTTGCGTATTATCTTTGGGATTAAGAGGGGTAATTGTCTGTCTTTCTGTAGATTTGACAGCAGTGTTTTCCCGTAGCCATTTTGTGCATGTGCGGTTTAACATCAGCAGACCCGAGGATGTTCCAATACTCGTTTCTCTCTCGGTTATCGGCCTGTCACCGGCTCCTGGAAAACCTTAATTCACTACACACAACACAGCTCATGTCTCATGACAGAAACACACACATGCTGTAAAAGGTGGCACGCCGGTCAATTCATTTCAGTCACATCCGATTGATTTGAATCACTGTCGCTGTGGCGTCTTTGGCAGATTTAAGCGCGCTGTATTCATCCTGGCGCTGAAAGAAAAGTTGGCTTGTTATTACGTTACAGCAACATAACTCTGCATTATCGATCTGCTGCCTCGCTTATTATAGAGCAGACATGGTAGTGCTATTATTATACCCAAGACATGCATCTCATCTGTGTGGTTCTGTTGAACGACTACAAGGATGTAATTAAGTCGTTGCTTCTCAATATTTTCTTTATACACGTCAGCTTGTATGTGTCCAGAGATGGACTGCTCACATCTAGTTAAGCAGAACCAAAAAGTGTGATTTAGTGCTGCTGAGGTGTAATAAAAGGAAGTGAAATGAATCTTCCAGATACATTTATTTCATGATATGCATGCTATCTGTGCTGATCGTGTCATGATCGTGTCCTCTGCCAAAGTAACAAAGACTGAACAGATCACAGCGCCCCTCGCATTGATTTCAAACTCTTCTTTTCTGGTGGCTTTTGCCCACAAAAAGGCTAAAGTGATTCTTGATTTCCCTTCGAACGTTTGCTCTCACCACAGAGAGAGAGGTGGATATAGATTTTTGTTTTACCGTCTGGGGGGTTCTGGCTGTTTTCAGACAATGTGTCTCATCCTCTCGGCAGTTTTGTCGGTCTAGCAGCCGTCGTCTGGTTCGTCCTGCTTTCTCTCAAAGGATTAAACTTCACATAAGAAGACGTTTGTTTCCTGCTCTCTACACCAGTCCCCAGGCCTTTTCTTACCAGATTAGCAGATTAGAAAAGCAGCAACAAAAAAGTGTGTATTTATGTATGTCAGTGTATGTGTGTGCATGCTTGACTGTGTGATTTGTGTAAATATGCTGACACAAACTCCATTTTCAGAGAAACCACCAGGTATAATGCAGTAGGTGTGGCTATATTTTACTCTGTGTGGTTGGTATGGATCTCATTACACATTACATCATCTCCACATGATGTGACGCTCATATTTATGTGATCTCCTGTGTACAAATACTGCCTGCACGCTGCTGGAATATATAAATCTGTGCAAGAAAAGAGACTGTTAACCTGAGCATCTTTCTGATGTTGCACTTGCACAAACCCGTGGACAATGGCGGTTCGCAGGGCGGAGCGCCCTCTGAGTGAGCATTTCTGGTAGTACCTTAGGCCGCCAGCGCTGTCTCTGCAATCACGCTCCCATTGATGGGCAGCCTTTCATCTCGGGGGCCTTTCACATAAAAAAAACCTTTCAGACGGAGAAAGGGAAGGATGGAAAGAGGGAGATCAAGGGAGGGTGGGGAGAGAGAGGTAAGTGCAGAGGAAAGGAGAAGGGGAAGTGCTCCAGCGGCCCCGAGCGTCTCGTCTCCAATGGCGGCCGTGAATAAGCACGCCGCTGATGAAGAGCGTGCAGATGTTATGAGAGAATGTATAGTGGCGTCTGTGTGAGGAAGTGCTGTTAGTGGAGCTCTCCCATTGTGTGTGTTCACTGTGAAAAAATCTGCTTCACTCCAAACTTCAGTGTGTCTTATAAACATAATCATCGAGGCATGAAGTTACAGCGGGAGAATGGTGTTTGTGAGGTATCAATACAGTAGAGGACAGTACATCGCATCACTCAGTTGGCTGCGAGAGTTTTGGTGAGCTGAGCTGCTGAGCGGATGGATAGAGGGTGTTTGCTGGCGGTTCAGGGGGAGGGGATGTTTGGCGATGACTACCAGGTGTTCCTCCCTGACGGGCGGGCGCTCGGCCAGGTGTTGGTGCTGGGACACAGCGATCCCGCCGCAGGAGGTAAGCAGGGCGTCCATCCCCCTTCAGATCCAACGTCAATCACTTCTTCTCAAAAGCTCCCTTTTCTAAATCTGTTACGCCGCTACAGAAACCTCCATCTGCGCCAAGGTTTGCTCCGCCTCCAGGTTTGAACTTTGGACCGCTCCCCCGAAATGGAAATGTGTGGAGCTCCAAAAACTTTCATCTTTCTCTGTTTGCCATCATCAGAGTTGCTCGTTTTTCTGCTTTCTGTAGCATTTATCTAAAAACAAACAACTGGCAAGCTTTGGTGCCTCTCATAAATCATTTAGACCTACTTTGTCTGCCAAGTGGAGCCGGAGAGAACATTTTACACAGCAGTGTGAAAGAGTTTTTTTGCATTTGGATTCTCTTTGCTCCTGCATTCATACCCCGCTCTGTCTTTGTCATTACTGTGTGTGTGTGTGTGTGTGTGTGTGTGTGTGTGTGTGTGTGTGTGTGTGTGTGTGTGTGTGTGTGTGTAGCTGTGGTCCTTTATGCTCTGGCAGCTTTCTGTGTGTGCTACGGAGCTCATTTGATGTCCACGTGGCTTTGGGTAAGAGTGGACGGAGGAGAGGCTGTAGAAATCTGAGCTGTCATTGATCATCGGGGAACGAATGGGAAATGGTACAACTTCCTGTTTCCCTCTCTTCCCTATTAAAGGCAGGAAGGCTTATTAGGCAGCTCAATCCCGTTCAAAAGACTTTGAAGTGAATGGAGTCCGATATCTGGTGGAAAAATGGGAATCGATTGTAGAGCTAACTATTGCATCTCTTCTCATATCTCTTATCACTTTTCTTTTTTCTTCAATATGATCGTAATACAGATGTGAATTAAGCTCACCCACAGTGCAATCCCAGGGCGAACATCTGCTGGAGGTTTAACCACTATATTCTGCATACACAGGGAAATGTGACGGTAATGACTTCCACCTCTGCGGCAAGACAATCAAATGCTGTTAATTAGTTCTGGCGCTATAGCACCCTCAATCAGGAGAAACCCTCTGCAGCTATGGGCTGTGATGGAGAAAGTCTTTCTCTCTGTCTGTATGTGTGTGTGTGTGTGTGTGTGTGTGTGTGTGTGTGTGTGTGTGTGTGTGTGTGTGTGTGTGTGTGTGTGTGTGTGTGTGTTAGATGGTGATTATGACAGTTATTAATCATGATTATCAGCTTGATGATTTAAACAGCAGAATTCAGTCTTCCACTTTTGTCAGCTTGCATCAACGACCTCGGATGATTTGAATGAAATAGTATGTAAATGTGGCTGAGGAGGTTGGCGTGAGAAGATACCTTTTAGAGTGGGAACGAATCCTCTCGCATTAGCTTGAGTAACCCGCCTGCCACTTACATGACAGCACTGCTCGTAGTGATTTAAAAACCTGCATTTCCGTGACAAGGCAGTGTCAAGACGTCAGATGCACTGTGGTCGTGGCCTGCTGTCAACGCAGCCAGGATTCATTTTTAAAAAAGATTTGAGTGGAATTAAGGCAACAAATGCTTCAATTCCCTGTCAGTCATCAACTGTGTGACAGGCTGAGAAATGTCCCTTTTTTTGTTCAATAAAAACAAAGCGAAGCACAGCAGAGCTAAATGAAAGAGCGATATTTTGTCCGGCGTGTGACAGCAGAGATAGAGAGAGAGAGAGAGAGAGAGAGAGAGAGAGATTGGGAGACAGTGGGGAGGGATGGCAGGAGTGTGCATGATTGAGATAAGCGACAGATAGATGGAGAGCCAGGCGGAAGTCCTCTCCCCCACACTGGGATCCCAGAGAGACCTCCCACAGAAACGGTGAGGCACGCTGCAGTCCCACCGTCACGCAAGGACATGTGAAGGACAGAGAGAGAGGGGGGAGAGAGAGAGAGAGAGAGAGAGAGAGAGAGGAAGACCTTTTTTACCTGCATTGAATCATCGTACTGTAGCTCATGTTCTCCATCTTAAAATCCCATTATTGCTCAGTTTAAAGGACAAATTGAAAAGTAATACTATCCTTTTTTTCTACACCAGCAGCCTACTGTACATAGTGATGGGGACTGTGGTTGGTAATGGCTCATAAATACAATTTAGTATGCCACACCACAAGGGATGGGGGAAGCAATTGAAACTACGAGCATGATATGAATATTATTATTATTATTATTATTATTATTATTAAGAAGAAAACCCTTCCTCTGCCTTGAGAACAGATTGAATCCTGAAACTAGTCCTTCACTGATGTCGGACCTTACTCCCAGATGGAGAACCTTCAGTTCTTTGGGGGAAATCTGTCACAGTGATGTTTAGATTTGCTTGATTTTTAGCTGAAATCAGTGGATTTTATTATTAAGGTTTTGAGCTTGCATTTAGCTTAAATCTTCCTTTAATTGGTTTTCTACACGACTTGTCTTTGCAGCTGCATTTTGTTTCTGGGATCCGATATGTTTCATTGTTTTATGTCCGTCCGCCACATGAAAGCGTTTTCTCTTCACACTTCGTCCATCGTAACAGTTTCATCCCTCTAAGAGCTATCAGGTCCGATTAGATCTCTCTGAGGGTTTAAATAAACACGGTTATGTGAGCTTTCCCTCTAGTTCTCCTTCCCCATGACCAAAGTGTTAATCCCTCTTGAGTGGCCGGGTTGGATGCTGAATCAGGGTCACTGCTCACGCAACTCTTTCTTCCCGCTATTTTTAGTCACGCCGGCAGCGTGGCTGTAGGGACGACAAGGTCATCCGGTCAATCAGTCAGTTACTGCTGACTCCGGTCCAAGGTTTGGATATCTGGACAAGCATTGGACGGACTAACATGAAATTTGGTGCAGACGTTCATTGTCCCCACAGGACAAATTCCAACGTCTGTGGTCCTCCGGCTGTTATGATCCAGTGCCAAATGAAATGGCACATTTAGCTTTTTTAATTTGATGTCGGGCCAGAATGCAGCATCATTCTGTGCTGTTAATGGACGGGATATTAAGAAAGAATTACTCCTTTTTTCTGTGCCCCATTTGTGCCTCCACCCATCCTCCTTCCCCTCTGCCTCCCCTCAGCGCCGCGCTCTCATCTCCCTCCTGCCTTGCTTAGTAACCGTATCTATGCAGCAAGGTGTTTGCAGGGCCACACGGGGATTCTCTCTGATTGGCACAGGGGTTTGGCATTTTTGATCCGGGATCACATTTGACTGCGGAGTACAAAGTTCAGTGGTTTCTGCCTGGCACACACACACACACACACACACACACACACACACACACACACACACACACACACACACACACACACACACACACACACACACACACACACACACACACACACACACACACACACACACACACACACATACACCAGTAAGCCAGTTAACTACGTCTCAGTGGCTTTGTTCCGCGGAGCTGGCCATGAATAAGTCAGTGCCCTACCGTGGGTTACCGGCTTAATGAGCTGGTTGCTGCTGTTTTTGCATCGAACTTCACTGTTTTTTCCCAGCAGGTAGCGTACATGTTGAAGACGCTGGCTAGACTGTACCCTTGGCTTTCTTCACCTCGTCTGTCAGGCGAGTGCTCATGATTGGGGAGGATGGGGCCCATGGGTGACGGGCTGAGATATCCCCATCACCCCCAGCTCCACGTCCTCCTCCTCGCCCAGTGAATCTGGGTCAGACCTCGCGTGACGGACAGCCTGCCATTATCGCCACTCTGACACAAAAAAAAAAAAGGGAAAAGGCCAAGTGCTGGAGAGTGCAGTGAGGGTGGAGGGTGGAGGGGAGGGGGTTGATTGAGATGAGGAAGACGAGAGTGCTTCTCCCTCTAGCAGGAGGACAGGATTGGACGTTCCTCCCATGGGTGCCTCGTCCGTCCTCCCTTTGTCACATTCACACTCACGCATCCCTGAAAGTAGACACGCACACTGAAAATGAGATCAGTAAACGGTATCGTGATTTGTTTTTGTCTTCCGCGTTGGACTCGTGGAACGGGGTCTTCTTAGTGTTTAGTGAGTGCAGGCTCTCATTTGTTCCGTTCTCACTTTAATAGCCTTGGCTTGTAGTCATCCTGTGGTTCACTACCCGGGCTGTCATCGTCGGGATGTTGAGATGACAAGGGCACGCGCCCCCCAGCCCCCCCCACACTCTATTTCTAGACTGTCAACCCATGACAGCGGTCCCACTCAGACCTTTCCTCCCCCTCTCTGTTTCATTCCATTCTCTCCCCTCACCATTCACATCTTCATCCTTTTTTTTTTTTGAATTCCTCAAATCTGTCTCTTTCACATTTACAAATCTTCCTTTTGATTTCTTCTCCATCTCTTTTCAACCGTGCTAAACGTCTCTCCTGATCCCCTCCCCGCCTCTATTTCCCCTCACTCAGTCATTATTAACACCCAGCACACTCTGCATGCTCCCTAATTTCTTCTGACACTGACACTGCTGTGCATTCAGGTAGAAGAGACAAACAAAGCAAATGTCAAGCCTCTTCTTGTGACCTGAAGAATTGGGGAGTTGATTATAGCCGCTTCTGTGTTCTGGGTGAAAACACACAGTCTCACATAGATATTCCTGAGGATGCCCTAATCACATGCATGAATCTCTCGGGTGTCAGCTCCATGGCGATAACTCGTCTGCAGCAACCAGAGGGATCAGATCTCCGCTTTGCTGAAACCTGATAGGGCTTGTTTACCTGTCTGAATATCAGGGTCCCCTCGACACCGATGGGGTTTATGGAGACAGATGAGGAATCTCGTCACCAGAGAGGAGGATTAACCAGGATAGATGGCAGCGTTTGATTGGAGTCCATTAAGTGTGACTCGCTGAGGGTCTGGAGGGCCAAAGGGGCGATGAACCTTGAAAGCTGCTGGAGATTTTCTCAACTTAACGTGTCATGATAGCGGTCAGAAAAGGGATTCAGAGTGAGTGGGTGAGTCTTTGCACTTTCATTGGCTGCTTCAAACATTCCAAACGTGCTAGAATATTCCCTAAATGATGACTCATATGTGGGCCCAAAGGTTATTAAACAGAATTAATTAATCCTCATTGTTGTTTCAGTTTGGACCAGTGACATGGGATTCCTTTGGCGAGTTAAACACCATTTATATCGCACCTCTTTTAAACTACACAGGTTCACAATGGGCGGTTTAGGCTTAAAGAGTGCAAATGATTACCTCTACTCCAGGGCTGAACTAAGGCTGAAAGCAGGATTTTTAAGTAAAGGCTGGGAGTTCTTCTTGGATCTGTCAGGCTTAAAGTAATAAATCCACACATCTCCCTCAACAGAAGCCAGGATTACCTGTTCTCCACCCACCTGTTAACAGAGGGGACTCTGCTTTGTTTAGGAATAACAGGATGAGAGGCTTCGGTTGTGTATCTGTTCACTGTCATGACACTTAGAGATGAAAAGCTTGATCAATGTACATGAACTTATTTGCAGCTGAGACAGTAGCTGAAGAAATCTCCAGGGAGCCGACAGATCCGAGAGTTGAAAAAAAGGGTTTCTTCAGAAAAACAGGTTGTGTGAATGCAGTCTTCTTCTTCACTTGTTTATCACTGGAATGGTGTGAAACCATTAACTGGAATGTGTGTCCTCGTGTGTGCAAACTGCAAACAAAACGGGGACCCACACTTAAAAAACATCGCTCCATGGGGAACCTTTTAATTATGAATCAATTCACAGTTGTTTTCAATGACAGGGCAGCCAGAACAAGTAAGCAATTTGACAGCAGTAGTAATAATAATATTTGGCTTTTAACCCCGGCCTGCAGGATCCATGGTAGAGCAGCTCAGAGCATCCTTCTCTGACTCTGTGTCGCCATCGGAGGGCACTGTGAAGGCTGCAGCTAACAAAGGAACTCATTTGTGTTTCAGTGGAAGATCGCTGTGTTTTGTATTTAGCCCATTTTGTTCACAGGAAAAACAGCATCATTTGATATCTGAAAAACCTTGTTTGTAAGTTCTTAATTGCTCTCTGCTCTCTGCTGCAGTGAGGCTGTACAGATTTCTCCCCCAGATGGCCGTACTTGCAGTTCGCCACCGGCTCAAGAGACAAACACTCCGCCCACACTCACGGCTTTCTGCAACAGTAGACCTGACCTGCGAGTCCATACCGACACACACACACACACACACACACACACACACACACACACACACACACACACACACACACACACACACACACACACACACACACACACACACACATATATCCAAACTGTTCCACTTATCTGAGCATTTGGCTGCGACTCTTGTAGCTAAATCTAAATTATCAGTCCCTGAATACCTACATGTTGTTTTCTGTTTTTCTGTTATTTTTAGGATCTCTCTAAATGTTCTCTAAATGAAAAACTAAATTATAGTTTGTCCTCTGGAGTGATTGAAAGATGCGTTTCCTGATCAGTTGGTACATATGACTCTTAACATGTAGATGCATTTATGATGTGAGAATGCAATTGTTAAAGTTAAGGTACAAAAACAACTTGGGTTCAGTCATGGTTTGGGTTAAAATGACTACTTTGTTAAGGTTTGGGGACCTTCATCGTCATGGTTACAGCCACTAGAGAACTTTATCACTTGAATGCAAAAACATGCTTTGTGTCATTTCAGTCATTTGCTGAAACTGAAAGGGCTCCTGCCTAAATGTGTATGATTAAAATATGCAAAACACAAAAAAAACCATCAGTTTCTGCAATATAATTGTAGTTATCTAATTTGAGTTATTTTCCCGAAGAGCGATATGTTGTTTTGGGCTGCTGCCTGCAGCACACCTGGAGTCTGTAGGGTTGAGTTTTGTTGCTCAAAGGCACTACAACAGGTGCAGCTGTGGCTTGAATCATTAGGCTGCTCCTGTGCTACATCTATAGGGACCATTATGGTACAACATGATAAAGAGCTGAATGTGTTACAGCTAATTCAACCATGTTGTTTTAATTAAGATAACAGGATTTAATTAAAAACATATAATTTAAAGTGGCCAAATCAGACATTATGGAACAATAACAACCTCGTTGTTAAAGCCTGTTTTGCATTAATAGCCAGCACAATTCTTTCTTTTTTTAGCACTGTCTCATATTGTGCAGATACGCTGGTGTGGGTGTTTTGATGGTTGACACAGAGCCAGGAATGAAGAGCCCAAATTAAATTTCATCAAGGGCCCCCAGTAGACCCCGGGGCTGCCCTGTAGAGCAGAGAGAGCAGAACATAAACCTTCCATAAAACAAAAACTTTTGCCCTCAGAGACCAAAAAGGATGAGCAAAGTTTTCATATCAAGAACATAAGTGGTGTTTCAGTTTTATTCTTCTCAGTATTTATGCCTCATTTCACCACCTTTAGACACTCTACCCCTTTATTATCTTGTTCTCTCTCTCCCCTTAGCCCCGCTGAGATAACCTCGATCCCCTCTCGTACTGTATTCTACATTTTACACAGATACGACGGCTCATTATGGCTGATATTTCAGCTTGCTGTTTGATACAGGCGTCTCTAACTGCAGCCAATTAAACAGCCAATTAGTGGCTTCATCAGTGATAGTCTCTTTCTTTGCACACAGATTATCAAAGTCAACATCTGTGCAGACAAAGATTGAACAAAAACGCCACTTTTACAGTGTGTTAAAAGAAACGGGCGCCTTATTGTCAGCAGAACCTTGCTTTTTTTCTTACAAGGACGTCTGGATTTACACTGATAAGGTTGAGAGGAACAGTTAAAGAGCTGCTCGCTGGAGCCGTAAAGCCTCTTAAATAGGAGGCACTCTGGAAATATTAATACAATAATGCAGCACATTAATATCAGGGTGGAGGGTAAAGCAATGATGAACGCGTTTAAGAATTATATCAAAGCAGGAGAGGTGCATTGAGGGGTAACGCAGAAGGACGGACGGAGGTACTCGCACATTCACGCACAAAAGCACAAGTGTAGATTTGAGCTGCGCTACTTCCTCCCCCCTCCCTCCCTCCCTCCCTTCAGAGTAGTTAAAATTCCTGTCGTCATAGCAGCGGTTTGATGTAGTGGTCCCCTCACGAATGTGATGGCTGCCAGAGTGCGGGGCAGAATGTTAAGATCCAGACGAGCCACAAATTAACAGCTGAAAAGTGGGAGTGACAGAGTGTAGCCCGTGATGGTGATGGAGCCCACAGTGCAGTGCCGCCGAGCCGATACCCGATCGATATGTCACACAGTCCTGTCCGGCTTCGCGGTGAAAGAGGCCGGCCTACTCCCTTCTGGATCTCCTTCAGACCTCACTGAGTCTCTGCGTTATCCAGTGATGAATACTAATTTGTCGGCTGTGCCAGGGGCTCATGTGCGCAACATCGAACAGTCTTTAAACAGCTGCTTAGGACGTCGCAGAACACTGGGCTGCTTCTTTTTTTTTTTCTCTCTCTCTGAACCTTGTTTATGCTAATTGTTTTTAGTCCTTTATGCAACAAAATCTACATAATTTATAAACTTGAATGCATATTTGGCGGTTTGTGCAGAGTAATTCGACTCTCTCAGTAAACTGAAGAAAAGCTGTCTCCCGTCCACACTGTAATAAATGTAGAAAATATAATGACGGCTCTATCTGAGCGACATTTTCAAGCATTTAGTGGATTTCTTTTGAAGGATGAATTCTGGCTTCCTCCTCGTCATAGAGCCGGGCGGTCATCAGGGACGAAGGATTGATGGATGGACCTTGAGAGGGCAGCTTCACAGAACCGCTGACGTAGTACAGCAACATGATTAAAGCCCTGTCTATATATGGAAGTCTTTGTAACATTGGTGGACTTTTGTGAGGGGGTATATAGGGTTACTTATCCTTTATAGAGCGTACTAATTGCTCATTTTGATTCCAAGAATAAACACTCAGCAATTAGTGTTTATTTTTACAGTTTTAAAAATTCCCATACAAAGCACTGTGAAAATTGTATTTTTAAAATACCATTTGCAGAGCAAACACTCTTTGGTTTAACAGTTTGTTTTTCCACTTACTTAGAGGGACTCTGGTGCATAATCAGCAGCTCATTTGTGTTTTCTCCCCCCAAGTTCACTCTCTATTAGTGGAATATATTCTGAATATTCAACGCCGCACAAGGACTTACTTAATTGTAAACTGCTGGTGGTGGTGGGTCTTCATGCAGATGGAAACTTTGAATACATTTTGGTTGTGTGGAGATGTAAAAAGGGAGTGAAAATAGGTTTAAAATGTGCTCACCTGAAAAGGTCTTTGCAGTGAAAGTTAACTTAATCATATAAAGTACAGCATCTAGGAAACAGTATGTAAGATACAGATTTTGTTTTGTTTGTTGGCGCAGGATTAGTCTCTGCTGCAGAACATCACGACGAGTCTTTAGTGTCTTTCTTGAAGACTCGTTCAGACACAGCTTCTTTTTAAAACGATAAACTGAAGTAAACAGGGTGAATCTGAGGCTGCCGTCCTTCCACATACAGATTGATTCTCTCAAAGATGCAACCAGGATTAAATAGTATGCTTAGTTTGTTTTAGCACATTGTGTTTATCCAAATCTTTTGACAACAGCTGTTTGTCTGCCTCTCAGAGAGTGGTACACAAGGAAAAAACCTTATTACCCTTGGCTGAGTAAGGAGAGAGCAATGAATGTCTCCCCTCGTTGGTGTGTGTGCTGTTGCAGAAGCCCTTCGTTAAGTGAGAGGAAAAGCTGTCAGGAGTTTCCCCACAGTGAGAGCAGAATCAACAGACAGCACTGTGATTCACTCGCGTTCCTACATTGTTCCATTTTTAAAAGGCTAACATCCCAACATTGCTCCGCTGTCTGTTTTGGATTCCTAACGGACTGATCACATTTAATGTTAATGCGGCTCCGCAGTGCCGACTCGTCACCGATGGAGAAACTCACCCACACAGCGTCAAACACTGACTGACGCATGTTCAACACTGAGTCTGGGGGGAAAAAAAGAAGTGAAATGTAAGTCGTTTAAAAAAAGGCCGGTCTCATCACAGCCTCGCTGACTCGCTGACTCACTGACGGCCGGGCTGACTCGGGTCGTTTGTCAGAAGGTGCTGCCGCTCCTGATCACATAATACTGAGTTATAGCAGCCCAATAACATTGGATTACTGCAGTGTGGGCCACAGTGCAGTCAACAACACCTCTGAGAGGTACTGAGGGAAGAGAGGGTGGATTCAGAACGTAGATGCTTTCAGGAGAGAGGAGGGATAAAAAACAAATTAACTGAGAGACTGAGGAGACCAGGAACAAAAGAAGTGAGAGCGACGTAGTGTATGGCAGAGTTTTTAAAGGGCCGTACCCAAGGCAACGATAATGGTGGGTGGATAGTCGGGGTGTATGTGTGGAAAATCCCAGCGAAGGTTGTTCAGGGTCGCTGGTGTTCATTCTCGTGGTCTGCCTCCAGCTCAGGATCAAAGGAGGCCAAAACTCGGGAAACACATTTTGAATTTCCCCCGATTTCGTGCGCTGCCTCGGCTCCATGTCAGTATTTCTCGTCGACTACCTGGGTGCAGAGCTCAGGTCAGGCATTTTGACAACACAAAGGAGGAGGTTTCTGATGTGTTGTGACTTCTTACATGGTAGAAGGGAGTCCAAAAAAAAGCCTTTTGTCTCCTCGACTCACATTCTTTGTGTGTGCGTCAGAGAGATAACCTAAACGATACTCAAGTGTCCTTAAATGAGGCAATCTGGACGGCCCCGGCTATCCATTACTGTTAGCGTCATGATTAGCTCGCAGCCATTTACTCAGCAAATCCATCCACCCTCTCTCTCTCTCTCTCCCTCTCTCTTTCTGCTCTCTTTCTGCTCTCTTAACTCTCCCCCTTTGCACTTCTGTGGAGGCTTTCCTCCATTTTGTCGGCGTCTTCGTTTTTCTGAGACCACTTCTTATCGGCTCAACGTTTTCTCCGGGCTTGCTCTTATCTGCGTGGCTCGGCCCTGCGGCAGAGAGAGTTGTCCTGTGTGGTCAAGCCGGGGGGGGGGGGAATGAGACAGGAGCTTCTTCCTCAGCCAACTTCTCACACAGAGAGATAGTGGCTTTATCCCTCTTCCCACCGACTCTTTATCTCTGCGTGGGACCGACTGTTTACGTGAAGTGTCAAAATAAGATCTGACCCAAAAGGTCACTCGTTTTTCGCTGTGTGGACATTACAGTCTCTCTCTCTCTCTCTCTCTCTCTCTCTCTCTCTCTCTCTCTCTCTTCCTGTCTGTCTCATCTCAGGATGGCCCAGTTGAAGTCAGTAGCACCGAGGTTGTTGAAGCGGAACGAGGCAGCGTTAATTAGCTGCAGTGTGGGAGAAAGTCTAGGCAGCAGTCTGATCTACTCCTCCTTAGCCCCATAGCTAGACACCATTCACCCTCGCCCGCATTTCATCCCCTCTTTGCCTCCTTCCACCAGCTACTGATGCTGCCTTCACTCTGCCCTGTTATCTGCATTTCAGACCCTGTAACACGGGACGTTTAGCCTGAATCTGGGAGTGGTTTGTCTTTAAATTGAGTATGCATTCGACAAACTGTAGAACAGACCAGCAAACTGTACCCGAGTTGAAGTGTCGTACAGTTTTATGCACAGTCAGGAGACAATTTCTATAACAAAAGGAAGAAAACAATGTGCACATGCATATGTCATTCTTGTATTTGGATTCGGGTAATATTACAATATAATCCATGAAAGAATATAAACTTGTCTACAGTAGATTTTCCACCACTGTTAAGACTGTGGTGGCTTCCACTAATTGTTCCTGGGTGACTTAGACTTTTGTGGGAGGTTGCAAATCAATAAGCAGGACTGCTTTTATGGCAATATTGAACCTTTTTAGATGTTGTTTTTTTGCATTAATGATGAAGCACTTTTCTTTGTCAAGTATTCAATCAACTAGATTTCCCCATACAAGTTCAAGAAATTTAACCACTGTCTATCACAATATAAATCATTATCTCAATCAACAACAATCTCAATTCTATACGACAGACGTGACAGAATGTTTTATTCACTTTGTGACCTCTGTTGTGAGAGCAGAGAATAACATGCAAACCCTTTTGAGGGTAGTTGTGTTTGACAGCAACGCTCACTGGTTCCTGGACCTGCGACCTGCACTGGACCTGTGCATGTCACCAAAAAGTATACATTGTTTTCTGTTCATGTACACCAGATATGTGATGAGGAAAGTATTGGAAAACATGCTGTTGATTGAATCAACAGTAAACAAGCGCAAAGCATTTTAAACTCGTACTTAAACTCCTAGTAATAGTCACCACCTACTGTACCCCCACAATCCTGCAGGAATGGGTGCACGTTCTGTAAATACCCTCCAGCTTTCGTACATCATGTACTGCCTGATGGAGGTACTGTATGGCTAGAGAGGAGGAGGATGCAGGGGTTTTGTCGATGCATCCTCCATCCGCTGACAATACAAATGGTACATCGTCTTCCAGGACAAAAACACTCTGAGGCAGAGAGGAAATGTAAGAGGCAAGCAACGGCAAGACGGTGGGGAAGAAAACAATTGGAGGGAGATAGATAGCAATGGAAAGATGCGGTCCAGTGATAAGTGATGCTGAGACGTAGCGGGAAGGCAGGTGGGACAGGAGGAGGGAGAAAGGGAGGTGGAGGGACGGTGAAAAAAGGGCGGAGGGCTGAATAAACATCGGGGTGATTGAATGTGATGGTGGGAGGCGGAGACACAGCCTGTTTTCCAGATGCCCCGCTCTGAAGATAAAGGGGGAAGAAGGAGGCAGGGGTCCTCTCCTGGGAAATGCTCGGAGGAAGCAGAGGAGGAAGTGGGGAATAGGAAGAAGGGGGCACACAGGGGGCAAGTAGAGTTATCCAGTAATACAAGCAACGAAGGAGCAGGACAGGGTGTTAAACAGCCGCACGGAGACGGACAATATATCGCATCCTTTGTTCCATAACCAATTATGGCTTGTAATGGCCAAGTCATTTATTTGCTGATAGAGCATAATTGCACGTCAGAGGGTTTGACTAGTGGTAACTGAGCTAATAAATCTCACATGATTTAATGCAACGCACACAAACAGCCACACGCGCTCTCAGCGGATCATTTGGCGCACACAGAAAAAGAAGGGAGTGTTATCGTATCTGCTCACCGGATCTCTATTCCCCCCTCTACTGGAACATTAAGTAAAGCTGCAGAGATGCTAATGCAATTACCGCACGCTTGCTCCGTACACAAATCAGAATAATTAAAAGGTCAAAGAGGACGTAGTAAGCCATTAATATCTCATCTGTATGTATTTGTAGGTGCTAAATTGCTTGGTGGGTAGAGGGTTGTTTTTCAAAGGTAGAGGATATACGCTGTTTTGTTTGCTTTTGTTTACTTGTCCTTGCGAGGCATTAGCTCTCTGCGTTAGTTCAACAACAGGCTCTCTGGGTGTCACTTATCCACACGGGCATAGAACACAGCTTGTCTGCACACCAGCATAGCTTGTGTGTTGGTCTACATGTGTGTGTTCTCTGTGGGGGGTAAATCTGCGTGTTCAGCAGTTGTCGAGCCCTATGTGGCCATTGTTCACCTTGCACCGCTCAGCAGGTGCAGCTCTGCATAGGGCGAGACGTCTGTGGGTGACATCCTCTGCTCTTCAGTCTGCTGTGCGGTGACGGTGGTGGGCGGGGGGGGGGGGCAGCTAATGACAGACTTTTGTTCTTGATGACAGTTAAACATCTTAGGAGGTCCCTGTTTTGTTTGTACCATGCTTGTGCAGGCAGGCAACACGGTGGTGATAACCACACACTGTAAGAAGTGGAGGTTGATTTGTAAACTGCTGTTTTGAAGCCTTTAGTTCAGCATTTTGGATTTTTGCAACTAACAGAAGTGACCATATTTGGATTGCAGAGGAGTGACACAGTATACGGCTCAGGTAGCAGTGGCAAACTGTCAATCACACGGTAGCCCCACCCCAAAGCAAACTTTATTTATTGTCTATTTGACTCTAAATGGAGCATCATTTACTAAGTGAACATCATGCTGTATTGAAGAAGACTTTAAACTAGAGATTGAGATCATAAACTGATGTTTACAACGTTTACTGAAGGAATAAAGTAGGGTCATTTTCTCATAGACTTCTATTCAATCAGACTGCTATACAACCAGAGGAGTGGCACCCTGCTGGCCATTTTAATGAATGCACGTTTAGGACACTTAAGCATTGGCTTCACTTTTCAGAACTGAAGGTTGCCGCCTGGTAACATGTAAACTAATGCGGCAACATTGTTAATTAAGAGGACTGCAAGCTGGTAAAAATTATGTAAGCGATGAATGACGAAAAAAATGCATTTTACCTGTTCATCAGGCCTCAGGGATATTTGATTTTAATAACACTGCAATGGATTCATTTCATTTTATTGCTTCTGGGTGATCGTTGTTTTTAGTTATTTTTAATAAAAACAAGCTAATTAGTTACTGAAATTGTATATCTTTACAGATGTGACGAGTTTATGTTGTTCATTGCACTGAACAATAATTTGAATATTTTATGAGATGTTGCATACGTCTTCCATCGTAAAATATTTAGAATACGAGTCGTGTTTTCCTCGTATGTTTTCACGTACTTCAACCTCTTAAGCTTCTCATAATCTTCCAATATTGATGACTTCAAGACTTTAACTCTGACTGAGCATTAAGTGTGAGAATCTGAACTCACACTTTCTCACTCAAAGCAGATTCTCTCTCATTCGTTCCCTGCCTCGCTCTCTGCAGGCAGATCTTCACCTCCAGGGCTGCCTTGACCTCTCTCTGCCTGTTATGAAGCTCCGGACTGAACCTAACATGTGTTTATTAAACATCATCGATATCTCAGAGGAGCAGAAAGTCTTCACCTTCACACTCGATTTTAACCGGGGTTGTTGGTCAGCTGGGTTTCTGAGATTTGCTTAGTGTTGTCGTGGACCTAAGCCGAGACCCACTGGTGTTAATTACCCCACCAGTCCTCCACGGCCTCTGATTGGCTATCTTTATCTGAGCAGTGAAGCACCCTGGGGGATATATACACACCGCTTGATGGGCCTCTTTTTATTAGCGCGATTCGAGATGCAGAGATTGACAACCGTTACTATTCCTGTGGGCTACATTGAGTTAGCTCTGGTGGTTTAGATTTCAGAGATGGATGATATTACATTTAAAGACTTTTTCGCAGGTTATGTCGAGAGAAAAAAGGGAATTGGAGGGGAGGATGATGAGCGGAGGATAGGGGTGGAAGCAGGCAGGTAGCGGAGGTGATGCCGGGTTGACAGTAGAGGATGACGGAGTGGGACGTGCCGGTGGAGCGTCAGTAATCTGCAGCTCTGTCCGGCTGACAGGACAGTCCTACGTAGACACACACTCGCTCTCAATCCTCGGCCTCCAGCAACACAAACACAGTCCACCGGTCTGCAGTCAGCGGCCAGCAGGAGGTGGCCGGTCTGCAAGTTGTTTTTTAAGGCCGCAAAGAGCCGTGTTTTACTTCCTCCTTCCCCGATTGCTTGGCGCGACCACTCAGATGGACATAATGAGGGAAATGGAGAGAGAGAGAGAGAGAGAGAGAGAGAGAGAGAGAGAGCCAGGGACACAATCAGAACGAGAGAAAAGAGACGATTTACAGAGCTGGCAGGCTTTCTTCTCTCTCTCTCTCTATCTATCTCACTCACTCACTCACTCACTCGCTGTGTTCCTTCCCAACCTCCTCCTCTCTGCCACCTCGTTTCTCAATCCTTTTGTCCCTCCCTGCCTTCCCCTCTCTTTGATTTGTACACAATATTCCACCCGAGCCAGTGAGTTTCCCAGTGAGTTGGCGACGGCTGGCTATGAACGAGGAGATGGGTGGAGGGATGGAGTGACCTAGACGATTTAAAAAAAAAAAGAGAGCGCGGATGGAGAATGCTGGGAAAC
The DNA here is from genome assembly GCF_027596085.1 of Anoplopoma fimbria. Classification (NCBI taxonomy): domain Eukaryota; kingdom Metazoa; phylum Chordata; class Actinopteri; order Perciformes; family Anoplopomatidae; genus Anoplopoma; species Anoplopoma fimbria. Next base: position 5,251,150 of record NC_072459.1, read on the forward strand.
CCTCAGGTGGGCGCTTGGAAGTGGTCTCCTATTCCCTCATTTGTCCCGGTCCTGTCTGCTTTTTAAATCTCCTTTTCCCCTCTCACTTTGTTTCTAAGGCATCCTTTTAGTCGGTGCATTTGTGTTGAATGTTTGTATTTAATCTTGATAAACGTGAAGCATTCAGGGACTCTCTGGATGTGTGTGTGTGTTTTTGCGTATTCTTGTGATCGTGGTTGTTGTCATTAGAGTCACGTAGCTCTGCTGTCTGCTTCTGCCTGCCTCCTGTATGTTCAAAGGCTGTGGAGCTCGTGGCTCCTCCAGGACTCAAGCTGCTGCCGCTGCCGCTGCTGCTGCCGCCTCATTCGTGACAAGCTTTCTTCACAAACTCTGTCATGGCTTCCCGTTCGCCCTTCGGGACTTTTTAAACCATTTGTAGCCAGTCACTTTTAGTTCTCTTGATTTCTATTGTTGCTTCTCCTGCTGCCACGCTGAATCATATTTGCATGTTTTGCGAGCGGGAAAATATTTTTTGATGCCGCTGACGCTTATTTGGATTCACTGTTGAGCTTCTGCTGCCATACGTCGCATACCGAACACGTCTGTTTCCAAGGAGATGCCAGCATGTCAAAATAAAATCTCTCAGTCAGTCGGTGTTGCTTCCCCTGTTTCCAACTGTGCCTCATTTTTCATTACCCCGTCCCTCTGCTGTCGGCTCATATTAGGTGACAGGGATCTAAGGGAACTAGTTGGATGATGTTTGCAGCACAGCTGGGCCAGTTAGACTGGTTATTCTTCATAATTATACCACTCCAATTACCTCAGTGACAGCATTTGTGCGTTTGTGTGTGTGTGTGTGTGTGTGTGTGTGTGTGTGTGTGTGTGTGTGTGTGTGTGTGTTGTGTGTGTGTGTGTTGTCGGGTTGACCACGCAGTCACAGAGTGGCAAGGACACTGATGAGCGACTGGGATTTCTCTCTGGCTACATATTTCTACGCGATAACCTCGGACAAAGAGGAATGTGGTGAGCTGCTAACACACAACCCGCCAACACAGCCATATGACAGTAATGGTCATGTGGTGTGTGTATGGGTGCTTTTGTGTGTGTGTGTGTGTGTGTGTGTGTGTGTGTGTGTGTGTGTGTGTGTGTGTGTGTGTGTGTGTGTGTGTGTGTGTGTTCCTGTGTGTTTGAGGTCTCATTAGCCCACAGGGTTTGAGTCAATAGAGGCCAACACCTCTCCTCCTCTCTTTTGTGTCTCCCTTCACAGCACTGCATCGCAAATTAGGATGTGCGAGTGTGTGTGTGTGTGTGTGTGTGTGTGTGTGTGTGTGTGTGTGTGTGTGTGTGTGTGTGTGTGTGTGTGTGTGTGTGTGTGTGTATATACTTCAAGTGTGCATGTATGAAGTCTGCGCAGTGATCCTTGAATTACTGCCCGGCCTTCTCTCGCTCTCTCGTATTGTTTCTTCCCAAGAAGAATCTTTTCCCCCACGTTAATTAGTCAAGTGAACCTCCAGAGCTTAAACCATTATTTATTCATCATGCCCTCCGTTCGATCTCATCACTGAATAGGGAGTTAAGGTGTGTGTGTGTGTGTGTGTGTGCATGCGTGCAATTAGGATCAATGCCAGGAGGAGGCAGGGTTCACACAGACCAACTAAAACAAGGTGAACTCTCCCTGCGTAAACGACTCTCTTCATCGTCCTCCTCCTCTTAACGCGCCTTCTCTCTGTTGTCTTCAACAAATGAGTTTAAAGGATTCAAGGCAGCCGGAGAATAAGCAGTGGGTGATCAAAAGTGAGCAGCTGACACTTGTGTTTGTGCTCCGATTTGCTTGGAGGAGCTGCACATATGCTTTGTGACGGATAATGGATGATCTGTAGGTTTGTGTGTTTGTGTGTGTGTGTGACGGAGGAAGCTTACTTACTTCACGACATCCTCCTTACCTACTTTCATCCTACAGTAAACATTGACTTCAGCACTGTGGTTTATGAGCTTGTCATTGATGGTTCATTTGACGGCTTTTATTCGACTGTCACTTGAAAATACAAAGATATTAAGTCTGAAATCACATAAAACAGAGAAAAGCAGCATTTTCTTATTGGATAAGCAGGAATTTTCCTTGATGAATAAGATTAAAAAATGATCAAAGATGCTTAATTTTCTGACGATCGGCTAAATTACTTTAGATAACTTCTCAACAAATGCCTTCAAATCCTAAAAGATTGTCCTCTAAGCAAAAGTTTACGTTGTCATTTATCCGGTAACAAGTACGGATTCACATTAAGAGATGCATCTTTGCTTGGCCTCGTTTTTTCCCCGACGGTGGAACTTGAATCTCCGGATGTGCACTTGTTTGTCACTTCCATGGAGAAGAGAAGCGAGATGTGAGGGTGAAATCGGTCGTGAAGAGGAGACAATGAGGAGCTGTGGCAGTTTTTCTGAGAGCTCCATCTTACCCTCCAAGTGATGTTTCCAATTTGATATATTTTTTTCATTTCCTGTGAACTCGCATTGAAAAGACACGAACACTCGACACTGTCCAACACTGTTCTCCCCACAAGTGTTCAAGTTATATTTCTAATCTATCAGAAAAAGCAATTTTCTTGAGATTGTTTTTTCACCAGCCGCCTCACACACGCTGTTCTTATTAATGTATGCGCCTAATAAAAACTCACATAAGGACGGACAGGCCTTCATCTCGCTATTTCACTCTTCTGTCCAGGAAAACTTTGTGTCCATGAACCCACACAAGGATTTATTTTCTATAAGCTGCTCAACATTATGCCACATAAAGAAGATGAGCGTCTTAATCTCAATCTCTAGTGTCTAAAACGCCTCAAAGCAAAATGAACCCTTTTCTTAAAGTGGACATTATTCAAATTTAGATAATTTGTTTAGCTAAAACCTTTTCCTCTGAAAATAATCCGATATTATAGCCTCAATAATTAAAACTTAGACGGACTTTCATCCACAGAATTACAGCAAAACACACAAATCCCCTAATTTTTTTAATCAACAAAATACTGTTCTTTCAGAAATCAAAAATACAATACTTTGGCATGTTAAATCTTGGTTTCTTCAAAGAAAACAATTAGTTTTTTCAAACTCAAACATATCTTTTCACCAGTAGTCTCAATTTTTAATTTGTGAGATCTCTGTGATGATCAGAAAAATACATAAAAACGTTAAGTGCAGAAAAGTGTGTGTCATGACTTGCTGTCAGTCAGCAAAATGTTATTTCCCTGTATTGGTCTTTGTAGCACTGATGATGTAGGATGGAGGTCTTAAAAAACGTACCAATGAATGAGTTAACTGCCGCGCTGTAACACATCTTGTTTGCTCTTCTGGGTTGAACATGAAACAGAATTAAATTGCAGCATTGTGTTATTTCTAAAACTTGCAATAACCGATTTTTTTTATTTTTATTTGCCACAGCATGTGTGTAAACATTTACATTTCATTACCTTTAAGATGACATGGCAAGCGTGTTAGCGAACAGTTGCTTGTTTACAGCAGTTACAGCAACATTATCATCCATTTGGAGTTTTGGTTCTGGTCCAATACTCTGTTTCAGCTCCGGTTTTGGTCTCTAGCAGCTCCCGAGGGAAATATTTGTCTCATTTAGCTGTTAAATGCTCCACTATCTTCGCCAGCTAGTCAACTGTGTCTTCCTGCTGTTTGGTGCTTGTCACGTTCAGTTGGTTTTAAGAGCTTTCTTGCTTAAAAACAGCTGAACGCTGTGACAGAAGACGACGTGATGAGAGCAGTGAACCACAACAATACATTTGCTGCCGGATAAACAATGAGCCGAGGAGAGCTGCAGATTCGTGTGTTAATTACCTGAAGGTTTATTTCTACAAGACAGACCTTTCACATTGTTTTTAGATTATGTATGAGTACATATTGGATTAAGTTAAGTATCACATATCTTTGCAGTTAAATGTTGTTATAATAACGGTCACAAATTCTGTCACTGATGTTTTAACGTACTGAAAATTATAAATGTTTATGTCTAAATGGATTATGTCACCAGGGGAAATCAGATTAGGTGGCAGTGAGGACTGAGACAGAATCGTTAAACCAGTCATTAGTAATGATCCGTCAGTTTAAAGCAGCTACTGGCCGATGGCTTCAGGTGCAGATTGAGTCGTGGCTCTCAGCCTCCTTCATTCGTTCCCCGGGCTCAGCGACAGCTTAATGTCCCGATGATCCACAGCGGGGGCCACGGGGGGCCACGCTGAGGTCAGCAGGAGGTTCACCTGGGCCACGTTTTGGAGGATCCCTGCTGATGCTTTGGGAAGCTGGATTTGTGGAGCTTGAAATAGTTTGTGTGTGATGACATGAGGGCAAAGCTGTAGCTGGAGGCGCCGTCCACAGATGGAGAAAATGGAGCGTTTGTGCACATCTGCTCCAACCGGCCAGAGGGTGAGCAGCAGGTCAGAAACCGACATTACCAGATGTCAGCTGGAGAGGACAGTGGTTAGTTATTTCTTCTAGTTAATTAAAGGCAGTGGCAGTGTTGCGTTTTTAGCATTTTAGGGGCTGTACGAAAGGGATGCAAATAAGAGCAGAGCAAAAACTGAGTAGAGACAAAGAAGTTGGGAGAACATGCCGTGAGTGCCTGACAAGCTTTAAGGCAGAAACTGGAAATATCTCAAAAGCGCCTAGCGAAGCGTGAAGAGCTGCACATTCAGAACTCGGAGAGGGAGTGAAAAGACGGCCGAAAGAAAGAAAGAAGCCGGGACGATGAGAAAAAACGAAGAATTACTCGAGGTCATTTTGGCCTGAGTGTCATAAAACAGTTTTTTCCAGGGGGGGAATCCGTCTGTTTGTCGAGCCGTCCGTCTTCCGGGAGTTCTCCGCTGAGATTAATGTCCCGCCGTCCAATCCTAGACTCCCTCCTGTCAAACACATGCTCCAAAGCCTATTTATAACCAGACTCCCGCTCACAATCACTAATGAGTCTCCGGATGACAAATGGATTCGGAGGACACCTTACAAAAACCCCGGCTTCCTCCACTCTGCTCCCTCTTCTCCCATCATTCATCTGGCCCTCAATGCCCTCTTCTTCTTTAAGTTTCCTCCCTTCTCCCTCCGCCTCCTGTGTCCAAACATCCTCATGCCCCACTTCTTCCTGCTCTTCCTCCAGTTTTCACCTGGTTTTAAAACTCCCCTTAAAGCATCAATTTGTCTCCTCTTCACCAACCTCTTTCTGCCAGCCTCTGTATTCCCATTTTTTTTTTGGTCTGTGGCTTTCTCGGACATCCACCTCTATTCTTAGCCTCTCTCTCTTCCCGTCGCTACCTTTTGTCTCTCAATCCTCCCAAATCTGTCAATCTCCGTTTCTCTCCGTCTCTCAGCTAGTTGTGAGTCAGTGCTGGTGCTTTCTGGATTAGCCAAGTGCTCTGGGGTCTCTGGGGCGGAACACTTAACAATTGTCGGATTTTTAGTTTCATTCAGTTAGCAGGTGGCAAGAAGAAAAGGGGGAGGAACAGAACAACCACTAATGAAGACGTTCTCACTTGTTAAATAGCTACAGGCCCCTCAAAGGACTCCTGCTTCATCCTCCAAAGGCGTGATAGCCGGTCTATTTCTGCAGCTTTTCCACTGGACGTGATTCGCAGCATGAGGCCCTGAAGATCGAAGGAAAACATCCAATCACATTGCCTTCAGGACTCATCATGAATGCCATTTTAACTTGGGTAAATGTTACTCGATGCCCCTGGGTATCAATGACCAGGAAATGTGAGCATATCTGCGTCAAAACCCCGCGGCTGTTTTTCCCATCAGACCTGACAAGTATGGAGCTAAAAATAAAGCAGCAGGAACGTTGTGGGAGAGATTTCTTGATCGCAGCATTTAGCGTTTTGGAAAGTGATACTTTAGTTATGGAATCAAAAAGTGCAATGTGATCAGACCTTTCTTGAATGCTTTCGTGGTTAAATCAACCAAGGAAAAGGGAACACTTCTGCTAAATGTTGGGGGGGGGGTTCTTCGCCGTGTCTGTTTGTTTTTCGGTGGGCGCCGTTGTTGTGTTGCCGGTGACAGCTTGTTAACGTCTAACTCGTCATCTCTTCCTCCTTTCGTGCCAACCGGCTGCTCCCCAACCGGCTGCGCACCTACACTTCATCTCCACGGAAACCCATGCATCCATCTGTACGGCTGCTTCACCCCCCCCCCTCTGCACACCGACACATGTGCCGATAGAGACAAGAGATAGATAGAGAGAGGGAAGGAGGTTTGACAGGGAGGAGGAGGAGGAGGAGGAGGAGGCAGGGATGAGCTGATACCTTTTGATTCATGTGCACGAAGATCAATGCACGTGTGACGGGTGAATGGAAAACCCTGCATCCAAACACACATGATACATTACTGCATGGCCATTAGTGTCTGGACAGCGAGGTGCACGGCAGCAAAGAATACGCATAGGAGGCAGGGAAATGATGGATGAGCAGGATGTACAAGAGTCAAGAGTATCTACTAATGCAGCACATGAGACGTTTCAAAAGGACAAGGACGCGACTTAATGGTGGAGCGTGCCTTTATCCGAGCATACTGTAAGTGAAACCGAATGAATACCAGATACAGAAAATGAAATTATTTATCATGGGAAATGTGTTCCAGATGACCTCCAAACAAATGACTTGCAGCAACAAACCTCTTCAAACCAGAAGTACTTGACTTTAAATCGAGCAGAAGCCGTTTGCTTCTTTTTTTTTTGCTTTCAGGCTTCTGGAGAAACAATTGTTGACATGTAAAAACTGCAATGTCCACATGGATTAAAAAAGTTTGTGTTATCAATACACTTTCTTCAAAGTTCTTTATTTATTACACTACGTTCATTTTTTCTGATTTAAAACGTTTAGTGCTTAAATGTTTATGAAACATATTATTTTTCTTTTACTATCCCGTGCTGAGGCATTTTTCTTTCTCCACATTTGGTTTTGAGTGCCTCTCTCTTTAAAACTTGGAAACCAAAACAATGGTTCACTCGTCCAGACATGTCAAGTTAAACATCTTTACAGTCGGCCATATTCAAATCAATTCATCGCGCATATTTGTCCCACCTTACATCTCTACTAATGTCCAAAACTGAAGATTATGAACTCACAAGTCTGTTCCTATGATGTGCAATCTTGCCATGAACATCATAACTAAAGCATACTTGTTGAATCTCTTCATTCGCCATATTTCCCCATAATATAATGACAGTGGCTATAATACAATCTCTGTTTTCATTGACATTCTGACCCTACAGAGGGTAAAAATCTTGTCTTCAGGTGGTGGTATTTTCTTGTTCCCTCCTCTTTAACAGACACAAACAGGCAGGCAGCAGAGGATGATGGGAAAATGTGAGGCAGAAGGTGGAAGGTTTTTTACCGAGCTCCTCCGCCGCCCACTTTGTGATGTCCTCTGGGGACGGGTGAAACAAGCAATTACTCTAACGGCCCACTAGGGACTGCTGTGTGCCGCTCGTCTCCTCACTCATTCTGGGATCAGAGAGAGGCGTCACAGAAAAACCTCCCAAACACGCTGGGATGATAGATTTGGGATTTCAATCTCTCATCTGTGGCACAGTTTTCATTCCGCTTCAAATACAGACGGCGTCTTTGTATTTGTGACACTGTTTTCAACGTGTATACTCTCTGATCTAGAAGTCCTCTTAGATCAGGGTACAGCGTTAACAAAAGACAAATGATTTCAAAAACATGATTTGAAGATAAAAGATGGGAGTTTTCATTTTTGATTCTGTTCCATTTCCACGAAAGCAGCTCTAAGAAAAATCCCCCACCTACCTCCCATCCTCTGATTCTCAATTTGTCTCATCTCTGATGCCGGTTGACAGAAAGCAGTTTGTACTCTGTGACACATGACTATCAGCGTCATAACACAGATCTGTGCCACGATGACTCGACAACTTGTAAACGCCGCCGCCCTGCGAGCGCCACATCTGTCACCGGCTGTGTCTCTCACCATCATGCTTGTGCAACCTTACACGACTTCATGCCTGTCTGACAAATGTGTGTCTGTATGTGTGTGTATGAGTGGCTGCTAAAACAGCTTTGTGAAACAGCTGACCTGTTGCCAAGGCGACCTATCTCCAGTGGCAGCTGCTGGCGTCCTCGTCTCAGTTTAGCTGATGTCTGGCTTCTTCAATTGATCATTTTTTCTTTCTTTTTTTCCAGAGATCATTTTTTGCCTCCTTCTGTTTTAATTAAAAAAAAGGTTCTGGTCGTAGCATTACAGTTACACAAAGAGGGAAATTACTCCTGTTATTCTCATTATTTAAAGAGAATCAGCACTTCTCTGACTAAGTGTCTCCATTTCCAGGTAGCAGACAAGAGAGACTCATTGTCGTGTTGTGGTCAAGACCATTTAAATCGAGACCAAGTCAATAAGACTTTGAGGGTTTGAGACCAGCAGCTATGGCGAGTCCTGCACGGCATGATTATCTGCAACCGCTTATCCTGTTCAGGGTCGCGGGGGGTCTGGAGCCGATCCCAGCTGACCTTTTGGGTGAAGGCCGGTTGGATCGTGGACAAGTCGCCAAGCTATCACAAGGCTGTCACATACTGACAAGAATTCACGCTGACTGTCACACCTACGGGCAATTCAGAGCAACTTGATTTAAAAAAAAAAAAGCCACACTGACTCGGGGAGAACATCCTCCACAAAGAAACGAGAAATGTCTTTATGAAATAATCAATAAGCTTTGCAGATGTGAATTTTATGCGTGGGAATAACTCTGTACAATCAGCCGTTGGCAGATACAAAAATTTCAAGATAGAAGTGAGTCAAGTTATTGGATGCATTTGCCGCAAGATTAAATAATACAACAAATAAATAATAATGATAATACATCATATTTATATAGCGCTTTAAAAGATACTTGAAGGCCCCTTACATGGTAAAAACAGAAACGGTTAAGGCAATAACACTATCAACAAAGCAGATAAATGACAGTGTAACAGCGAAAAACTAAGCAAAACGAGCATTACCTAGCATCACGGGTTAAAAGCATAATTAAATAGGTGAGTTTTGAAAGAGGCGAGTGACAGAGAATGTCTTAGGTGATGAGGGGAAGACTTGAAATAAAATCATTTTTATCTGAGACCTAGACAAGATCCAAAGTATGTTAGGTTCGTTAATCGTCTCTGTCTTCCCCAAGTATCTTCCCCATTTGTGCTCTTCAGTTTAACCCTCTGCCCCTCTCCTTGAGGTGCTCATGTTCGACCTTGTTTGCAGGGGCCTCAGCTGTTGCTTCATAGCTTTCAGTGCTAATCACCTGGCAACCAAGCTACCTCTGCCCACCTGTCACCACCAACTAACACACCACCCAAAGTGTGCCTCATTAGTCTGCCACAAGAGCTGTCACCACCCACTGCTGTACATTTTAAAAGTCAAGTATCGAGGCTCGTGCTTATATTTAATATCATATCAAGTACAATGACATGCAAATGTTCTAAACCCATTAAATGATAATGCTGCTGAGTGAAATGCAGCCAAACTGAGTGCCAGCGGTGCTTTTGTCACAGCCGGTGATGAACTCAAAGCTCATTTTTCTCAGTTTTTCTCTGGCCTCAGTCGCTTCCGTTTGGCCGGTCGAGCTGCACCCGTCCTCTCTGTAACGTCCTCCTTGTCTTTCGGGCACCTCTCCATCGTTTCTGCCTGCATCTGTTCCGGTAAAGCATTTAATCAGCTTGTGTATAAGTGATGAATGGATTTCAGTTTGTAGTGTAATTCACCACTTTGATTGATAACCCACGGCCATGGGCCTAACTAATCTGACAAACAGATGTGTTCCTGTGGGAGAGTGCTTGTTAGGTGAGCCCGTTGGCTCTGTCTGGAACCAGAGCGGCAGCATGCTAATACTACAAGAGGCTTGGCAGCAGGTCTGCCGGGAGAGAAGGCAACAAACTACCATGTCGGAGCCAGCTCAGTAATCCGGCCCGGTTAAAAGGAGTAACCTTAACTGTGCTGCTCCACCAGCAGCTGAGATCCCCTTATTTAACCGGCAGCGGTGACGAGATTTACTGCAAATTACACATCATTACACGATTGTTAGGGAAACCTTAGGCTCCCAATCCAAGCAGAGCAAATCGGGTTTTGGCTTTCATTGCGCTGAAATGATATTAGAATAATAATAATCTTGTTTTGGTGCTTAAGTGTTTAATTAGACACGAGAACAACAACAAAAAAAAACATTAGATGCCGTTTGCAATTATCTTCAACTCTGCTGCATTGCTGTGTTTGTCTCTTTGGTGGTGGAGCCTGACAATCAATAGGGTTAATTCAATATGAGGTCTTTAGTGAGATAGGATAGAATAAGATAATCCTTTATGAGTCCCGCAGCGGGCCTAAACATTAAGATTGTTGGCACCCACGCATCTAAAAAGCCCCCCCTCCAGTTGTTATGGAGTTTAACCGTATCATACACCTTATCATAACAGTTGTTTTGTCCATGCCATCTTAAACCTTCAGTGATTTTCTTTTTTCAGGGAGAGACTTTTTAACAGCTCTAACTCTGATCATTTATTTAATCTATTATCTACTATCCGGTCTGATCACCGCAGTTAAAAAAAAGATGAATTTCCCCACACTGGAGGAAAAACACTTAACTCTTCCATCCTGTACGCAAGCCTTGATTTATTTAATGTTACGTCTCTTTTATTTCACACCTCCTCTCATTACGTACCTACTGGTTTTGCGTCGAGGGAGCATTTGAAGAGATTTAGAACTTGAAGGTTTGGCTGCTGCGTATCGTTAAAAAGCCATCCTAGCCCTCACTCTCCTGCGTCCAGTTTGGAAGTTTTGACACTTTCTGGTTTCTTACAGACGGTCTTGGCAACATGCCTGCAAAACGCTGTTGTATAATCAGCCTGATGCTGTCAGTGTGTTGTCCTCTGGAGGACAGAAACAGTGAGAGGCTCTGACCTGTCCAGAGGCAGCTTAATGAACCTGCACTCGATGATGTAGAGATACAAGAAATACTCTCTTACTGTACGTAAAGAGGCTACTGAGAAAACAGTATTCCTGATTGTAATTACTTTTCATTACATTTTAAAAGAAACATTTATTTAATTTAATTAACTTGTATGTACACAGAGCAGCTTGGTTTAGTATTCATGCTCTTTTGCAGCAATGCCCTGTTAATGTTTTTATGAAATTACAGCAACGAAGGCGGATAGACGCATTAATAAAACAGTAATGCATTCTTTTTGTTCTTGGTGCTTTAATAACACCTGTACTATAGATCAGTAGAATATTTTGAAACCACTGGCATGACTGTGTGTGAGTGCAAAAGACAAACACAACGTTGGACCCAGACATAAAAACACTGCTCCATAGTGCTACTCATCGTACCTTTAAATCTGCGTTTATGGATGCTTTTTTCTGGCGTCTTTGGGGCAGAAGAATAACGATCTGACATAAACACAACCCTGACATCACTTCTATAGAGGTCTAAAGCCAAATGTGTAATCAAACAGTTGCCCACAAAGAGGACAAGAAGAAATATTAGTATTCATGTTAATGTTGGGACTGAATCATAACAGTAAATTAGTTGGAACAAAAAGAACTTAAAATGTCTAAGAAGCTCTACAGCTGCAGAGTTTGGTGATAATTCTCAGTGGGTTCATCTCTGCGAGCGACCCCTTTCACATTACATCTAATTATTAGATTCATTGTTAATATAAAACAGACAGTGCAACTTTAAGTATGCATTGTAATAACTTCTGCACTATGTTATTGAGCCATAACGTACAGTCCTACTGCAACAACAAAAAGCAGAAAAACAGAAATGGTAAAAAGATTAATAACTCCCTTTCCGCCTTCTTCCTCAGGCTTTTCCCCCCCCCTTCATAATCACCCGGCTCATCTCATGAATATGCAGATGCTCTGTGTATCAGCTCAGATAGAGAGGGCTTCTTAAGTCTTCCATTTAGGTCCTAATTTTTTCTTTTGCAGCTTAAGCTTCTCCACCAGAATCTCACCCCATCAGTCATATTATAGTCAGCGGGTGCTTTGCAGCATTTTATGCGCTGACTTGCATCTGGATGTCTGCATGTGTGTGTGTGTGTGTGTGTGTGTGTGTGTGTGTGTGTGTGTGTGTGTGTGTGTGTGTGTGTGTGTGTGTGTGTGTGTGTGTGTGTGTGTGTGTGTGTGTGTGTGTGTGTGTGTGTGTGTTGTTAATATTACAGGGCCTATGGGACAGATAATGACCTATTAGACAGGAGTGATTTATTGTGGAGTCCTTGGCAGCCATCACTCGGGTGTCTCTATTACCAGTGAGTGACCTCCACACGAGTGTTTTTCTGAACGCTTTTTTTTTTCTTTATCAGCCGTAACTCGTCCTCAGTGCAGCAGCTAGAAGGCCTTTAATGTGTGCTCCTTTCCCTTTCAAGTACGGCTCTCCATGTGGTTCATGTGTGTTCGGAGGGAGATGTGTGAGCAAGATAAAAAGAACAGCTGGCAGATTCTGATTGGACGAGAGTTTTCATCCGCCTGCCTCTGACAGAGTCGACCTGTTTGCATGATAAGCGGACGCTGTTAACCCTTCAGGAGAGTCCGTCTCTGTCTCCTCTGTCTCGCTCCTCAAGTCTCTTTCCTTCTTTAAAGGGAAGAACTTCACTTGCTTGCTCATCATCAGTTATTTAATTAGAAAATAACAGGTGCTTTTTTTGTACTTGAGAAGTTAAGCTCTTCTGAATGTTGTTAATTGCATGTTTTTTGGGGGTCTAATTGGAGGTTCCTATCTTATTATAAATGGAAAAAATGTAGCAGAGGAAAACGACAGAATTTTTTGTATTTGACAGTTATTCAAAATAAAGCATTAATAATTACAAAATAGTTTTAATTAAAGACAAAAGCCTATTTATAAAACACAGTCCGTGGTTGTCATAGTTCAGTGTGTCTATTTGTGAGGAAAAGAAGAAAAAAAAACATATGGTTGGTGTTCCCCAACTGCAAAACTGTTCTTTTTTCTTCTTTGTTTTGTTGCTGCATCCATCACTTGGCTCTCTGGCCCAGCAGTGAGTTGCTAAACTGAATCTATTGAGATTAGTTAAAAGCACACGGGGACCTTAAAGGAGAACCTCCATCTCTGACGGCTGCAGGATTCATTTAACATGTATGGAGAGACATTGGTGTGTTTTGCTGTCTAAATGTTGGGGTTTCTGTGTGTTATGTTGTGACTATTTTGGGGGGAATGTTTCCCTCCTGTTGCTGCTTCTTCGGCATTGCTTCATTTGAATCTGCACACAGGAAGTCCACTGTGTTACAGTCATACTGCAGACAAAAAGGACATTAGTGTGTAGAGGCCGCTGCTTTTAATTAGAGTTCCTGGATTTGATCTTTTGTTTCTATAAGAATCTGCCCTGATGATGCTGAATAACTCACCAGCACCAGAGGCTGATCTTTACCTGACATGTGGGCGGGGTCAGACAGGAAGAGACATTTCCAGCATTTGTGATCAATAACGTATCATAACAATACATCTGCAAGTAGTATTTGATTGGTCTGCTCATTTCTGCATCGCCCCGCGGTCCGTGCCAAGCTGTGTATGTGTGTTTACGTACGTGTGGCAGAAGACCAAGCATATTACTTTGCCCTGTAAGAGGTTGTATTGTCAGCAACAGCCTTGTTGTGATGTTGTGATGACTCAGGCATGAACTTGGCTGCTTTTTGTCATTCTTACCCACAGAGTGTAACACTGGTTAGAACGGGGAAACTGAATGTGGATAAACTAGAAAAAAATAACTGTTTCACCGTTAGTACCTCAGTGTTAATTCAAAGATTTCTGTTTCTCCATATTTTGTCTCTTGAAAGCTACTTAATGGCTCAGCTTTAAACCATTTTTCTCATATTTTTGCATGTAGTAGTGTGCCATATATCAAGTTTATGTCTAAATTCCAAGCCACGGCTTGGTTTTTCGTTTTTTCCGTGTATTTTGCTGCCTTTAAGATAGCCAATGGTTTCCAGTCATTGTTGTGTGGTGTATAAATCTACTCTCAGTATCTTTAAACCTACTTTTAATCGGTAATCCACTATAAGTAAAATAATGTCTGCTTTCATTTTTGTCAAAGTTTGATTCCTTTTGCAAGACAATGTGCTGCAGAGACTTCAAATCAAACTATGCAACTTAATAGCTACAAATTGATTTGTAATTCATGATGAAATGACATGATATGTCGACCATAATAACTGTACTCGTATGTGGTTTGTTATAAATAACTTAAAGCCAATACAAACACTGGTATTGTGGTGCTTTAAACAATAAGAAAAACAACTTGAGGGGTGATTTATGCTGCACTACACCCCTCCTCCTCCCTGCAGTGCAGCTCTTTGACCGAGGCATCTGCCACCTGTGACGACCCGTCAGTGTTGCGCCCCGTGGAGATAACAGGTCCAGGCGCCGCTGTCGGAGGAGGAGCGCCAACTGTTTGAAGAAGCTCTGTGTGCAGGCAGGCATGACGTCTCCACACATCTTATTCTCCGTCTACCATCTCTTAAAACTCTATCGCCTCGGCCTAGCATCTCATCGAAGGTAGCATCCGCCTCCCCAGCGAGGTAAACTGAGCGGCACTGATGTAATGAGGTGTGGCTCGGGTGTCTTCTTCACACCCAGTGGCGGTAATGTTCCGAATGACCTGGTTGAACAAAAGGCTGTAATTAAGAAGCTTCTCTCACCTGCTGCTTGATTGCTGTTATTCCAGAAAAAGATGTCCGGCTTTTACCAGGATGACAAGTCAAACAAAGAGGAGCATCACCGTACGCCTGCTACCTCCACCTCCCCCCTTTCAATAACACATTTATATATCATCTCTCGCATTTATCCTCCAGTTGAATACACAATTTTAGTTTTTCCAGCTACAGAAGGCCCCAGAGATGTTTCTGTGGAGCCTTGGAGCCACTCGATTTGTCTGAGTGCGTTCCTTTTGTGTATTAACAGGTGCTTTGCTGGATCCAAAACACTGCTGCAATTGTAACTTGGCTTGCCTACGCAGTATTCCCCTAGCGTCTCCCAGGGAAACCAGGTTCGGAGGAGAGCAGATGATGGATGGACAGATGGGATCAGTAGGTGAAAAGATGGGCACTTCACTTCCTATTGTGCATGTTTTAATGATCAAGAAGGCGTCTTCATCACCCTGTACGGAGCAACAGATTACAGTTGTCTCTGTCAGTTTTTTTTATACGAGAGGCCGCCTGAAGCCGCCTCACTGTCTCGCCCCGTTACCACGGACACGTCGGTTTTGACCTTCCCTCTGATGCCTTGCTCTCGCTGCCCAGCCGTCAGTCTCACCCCTTTTAACTCCTCTCTCTCTCTCTCTCTCTCTCTCGGCACAGCGGTGCCTCGAAGCTCTCGCAGATTACCTTAATGGAGAGAAAAAAAAAAGAAATAGAAAAGTGGAGTGCACATGCCTGCTTGTTTATGTGTCTTTTTTCCTGGAGCCCCGCTGTTCTAAGTCAAGAGAAAGCACAAGCATCGAGATAAGAGAGATGGAAACAAAATGTTCCTCTTTCAAGTTCAGAGTCGCTTTTCTTCTGGCTATTCATTGAAATCCAAATGTCTACTGTTTGTACTTTTATACTTCAAGGTCTTGCAGTCAATAAGACGGGAGTCACTTGCCAGTTCCTTTTTTTAAGCAGGATTAATAATTATGAAGCAGGGAAAGTCGTTGTAGCCACAACAGCAAAGCACATGAGCTGGTTTCAGCGTGTTAACTTCACCGTCTCTTTAACGATGGCTTTCAGGTGATGATTTAAGGTTTAATACATGAGTTGAGTCTTGAGTTGTGACCTGCAGGGTTTTTTAAGAGACCTGATTGGTGATTTATTTTTCCAGAAGGTTGCATTTAATCCTGCCATGCCTCCCTCTCTCTCCCTCTAGTTATCTGTTTTAACTGTTCCCACCGGAGCTTAAAGAGTTACAACAGCTGAAGGCCTCGCTGATTGACTTATTTCCCGTTGCTTGTAGCCTTTAATAGTCGTGCCGGATTAGCAGTTTGCTGCACTCGTCTTCGATTTTCCCTCTTTCCCTCCTTCTTCCCTGGTTAATATTCAGCCGGTCCATCCGCCCCGCGCTGTCACGGCCGGCATCCCACAAGGGGCCCTGCCATGCTTGCAGTAAATTAGGCTGAGTGTCGGAGGGAAGAGCCGTGCCTGGCCTTCCCAAAGCATCTGCATAACGACACACACTGCACACTGCACACTGCTCTATCAGAGAAACTAAGTAACATGGAATTATAAAAGAGCATTCACGAGATAGATGTTCGAATGCTCGGTTTAATTTTAATAACCAGTGACACATTAAAGGCCACTGCATGGTAATCTGATGTTAATGAAACAACAGACCAAAGAAAAGTACAAAATATATTTACTCTGACCTGACATCAGGTAAAACATAATGAACAGAACCACACAGAGAGGCTAAAATTAGTGACCACTTTTTTCCCTGTATAATTGATGAAAAACTTTTATTCATGTCAATAGATAAACAAAGCATATATTTCAAATATAGAAGTACATGACTGCATTTTGGCTACAGAGTGATGAGGAAGAGCCGAAAAGAGCTGTGCGATATCAGTAAATTACATGAAAACAGTAAGATAATGACACTAAACATGTTATTTTAGACATCAATACTATCTGAGGAACCCTGGACTTATTATTATATTAATATATCATTATCATATTATTTAACAATGAAAGATTTCCTTTCTTTAGGAATTTGGGGGCATGTTTTTGCACATTTATTGATATAACGTTTAAGTCTGATGAAATGAAAACGTATCGTTGTCATCTAGATAAAAAACCAGCACAGCTGAAGTGCAAACACACCACAAAGTTGTCTTGATTGTTTCAGAGAGCTTCTTAAACTGTCAATTTCTTTTTTTGTTGCTTTATTACCTTCTTGTTTATTTATTCACTGATGCCACTTCCTTCCCCCGACGTCTGACGGTTAACAGTCGAGACTATTCAAATCACAGCGAGAGAAGACCTCGTACTGTTCAGTGAGTGCCAGAGAGGTGAGACGGATGGGATTCAAAGAGCTACATGTTAAACAGTAATTAATATATCACAGACATAAAACCCTCGAAAACAACTTTAACAAAACCTTTCACAACTTTTACTTAAACATTTAGTCAAGTAAATGATGAGTCAGTCTATTTCATGCTCCAGCCTTTTCCTTTGTCAAATATGATGTTATACTAATTATCTTTCTATATCGTTTTAGACAGAAAGCATTTGCATATTACTCGCAAGCAATACCTACATGCCTTTTTCAAATACAGCATTAATAATTGTGACTCATGTAGCCTCGAGCTGCAGCTGCATATGTGACAAATAAGTCTGGAGTGAAAATGTTTAAAGAACCTGTGAATTTAGATTTAGCTATTAAAGAATGTTTGCATATGTGCCGTCTGCAGCTTTCTCGTTCTTACTCCCTCTGACCCACTTGTTTAACATGCCCGAAATATAAAGATACACACCCCTGCCTCTTCCAAATCCATCAAAGCGAAACCCAATCCACTCTCCTCCTCACCTCCTTATTCTCCGTACCAAACGTTCATGCATACGATTTGCAGCAACTTCTCTTCCCGAGTTGAAAGTCCAGTTCATCAGGTGACTGTGAAGGAAAAAAAAAGAAAAAAAACACATTTCCCTCTGGATGTATGTGGTGCTGGATTTGGCTGTGATAATGCAGAGTATTATTATTATTATGTACGTGTGATGATAGTTGTTGTGGGTGAGCTGGCAAATGCTTCACGTCACGCACTGGATTTTTTCCTACGTGTATAAATAAACCCACTGAAGGCGGCGGAGACTGGTGACTCAAAAAAAAGTGAAAAGTTGAGAATGTGGCTCAGTGAAATGCAGGACAGAAATGTATAACTGTGAGAGAAAATGTCTGTTAATGACAATATATGAAACAATAGATGCAAAAATCCATTTGTCGTCTTTCTTATGGATCTGCAATCACTGAACCGACCTTTCCTGGTGGACGGAGATGTAGGATTAATCAATTTTTTGTGTAAATCCAGAGTTGGCCATCTTAATGTGACCGGATTGGTTGTTAAAGGTTGTTTTTTTTTGTTTTTTTTACCTCGCTTGTTTGTCCTGTCTTATCTCTCAGTGCCCACAGCAGTGACTCCTTTTTGTTTAGTCAGGTTAATGCTCTTTACTGTGCTCTCTATCTTGGAGGTTCAGCCCGAGACCTCATTGGCCGGACTCGCAGATCTTATCGGTTCTGATTGCAGCATTCCCGTTGTTATTCAGGTCTTCGATTACTTTCTTGACCAACATGCACCTTTTTTTTTTTGGCGTATCTCTCTCTTTGGCCAGCTGCAGAAACCCAGACACGCTGACAGACATTGTTTTTCTTCCTGTGATAGAGCGGTCACCAGAAACCCACCCCACCCCATCACGGCTCTTTTATGTGGGTTTAAATGAAGCTGGCGTCGCGTGGGCTCGCACAGATTGTTTTGGCTGTCGGGGTTATTGTCTGCCTGCTTCTGTGGAAATATATATTGGCTGTGAATGACGAAAGTAAAGATGAATAACTTGTTCCCGTTTTTCTATTCTTGCTCTTCTGCCCACACAACGTTTACTCCTGCTGTTCCCAAGATGAGTGCTTTGTATACAGTTTTGAAAAAGTCAATCCACAGACTGCAGTTTGGAAAGTTTTTAGGCTGTGTTCCAAACCAGTGATGCTAATCTCTAAAAAACATCATTTCAACTTCTGTTGGCACCTCACGATTCTGCCGTTGATGAATATAAATGTTATTAATATAGTTTTGTTGCAGCTTTATGTTAAACCAGCCCACTCAGCTTTTTTCGCTGTCGTCGTGGGTGCTCAGTCACAATAATAAGCCGTGGTCTATAGGCCCAGCTTTGTCAGCCATTGTAATGGGGCCCTTGAGTCAGGTCCTTGTTAGCTGACGCACAATAAGCTCCCGCCTAATGAAGTGTAAACCGGAGATCTGGGAGGCTGTGACGGGGCCCTGATTAACATGTCCGGCAGCAGAGAGCTCAATGCTAATGCTATCAGCCAGAAGGGTCAGTCCATTCCACGTCACCTCTGCTCAGTTCATCAGCCCTTCATAATGTGCTGGATGTGAGGGCACGGTGTTGAAACAGTTGATCACACTGGTATGGGGAGAAATGGGTTCACAACAGGCGTGGCGTTTTAAATCGCGGCTGCGTTGGAGTAATTGCCGGACCTTCTGCCCTGAACGAGCTTCCTCTGTGTTGAAGTCTGTCCACTGGAGAGCGTCGCAGCTCTGCTGAGGCCTCCATCTGGCCAGCTTCCTCCGCTCTTCCTCTGCGTTCATTAACAGTCCATTTGTTGCTGCTGCCTCGAGGAGCCCTGCTCCGCTGCTCACTCACTCAGCTCCTCCTAATGCTGCTGATGAGCCTTTAATGTACAGATGGGCCACTGCATGCAGCTCTATTAAGCCTCAGCACTTTTTACACTTTTAATTTCACCGTGTCTTTCATTTTTTATTATCCATCTCTGATGTTAGCGGTTTTTCTACCTGCTTAAAGTTTATACTGAATTAATAAGCAATTTGGTCAAATATGAATTAATGTGATATCTGTGTAAAAATGCATGATATTATTTATTCATTTTCCAACCTGCAGGTTATTGTAAGACACTATTAGTATCCATAGCAAATCATCTACCCCCATATGTTAACCCTTATGAAACATAATAATGCATACATAATGCATTTACTTATTGTAATTCAGAGAAAGCGCTATTGTTTCACGATAGTTCTTTTCTGATGGTCATGTGACGGTGTGTCCTGGCGTGTTTACTTGCACATCTGTGCACAAACACACAAATTAACCCTTGGCATGTTTCTCTTCTAGCCAATGCCGGGGCCTGTTATCCTAAGCAAGGTAACTCACCGGGCGAATGGCTTCCTGCTTTATCACACTTTGAGTTCATTCATTTTTACAGTCACTTTTTTTCTTACATTCTCATACCGGCTGTGTCCGTTTCACTTCCTGTTTGCCGTCCTCCTCGGGCCTGTCAATTAGAGCGCCGATAAAAGGCCAAGGGCTGTCAGAGTGATCCGCCTGCTTAAAAATGGACATCAGAATCAGTCCAGTCCAGACAAGAGACAGTGAGAATATGTAGAGAAAGTGGCAGAGGAGTGTCAAGGGATGGAGGGAAAGCTCAGATAGGCAGACTGGAGAAGGTGAGAAAGAGCAAGAACAAGGACAAATATGAAGGAAGTGTTCCTTACTGACTTTCATCACCTCAAATTTCAGTATTTTGTTTGTCTCTGTTTCCCAAGAAATCAAAGTTAAACAACAAGCAAGCAGATCACAATGGAATATCCAGCAAAGCAAACTCAGTTTGAGCCTCTTCCTTTGATCTATCGCAGACGCATTTTACTCATTTCCCTTCAGAACTTGAAATCAATAATTCTACAGGGAACTGCTTCATCCTGGTGGCAAATAATCTAACATCCCATCCCATTTCTCTCTCTCTCTCTCTCTCTCTCTCTCTCTCTCTCTCTCTCTCCTGTCCCCTCTGTGCCTTGATTTTTCCGTATTTGTTTCCACCTATGTGTGCCTGCTCTGTGTGTTTGTACGTCTCCACCCTGAAATCTTTCTGCATGCTTGTGTGTGTGTTTGTGGGGATTGACCTCTTATCTCTTCCACCTCTTCCTTCCTTCCTTCCTTCTTCCCTTCCTTTCCTTTATCCTCCCTTCCACTCTTCTGTCCCCGTCCCTCAGATCCCGAGCGTGGCGGCGGTCACATGATCTCGACGGATGACTTGGAGTATCCGCGAGAGTACCGGACGCTGGGCAACAGCGCTCGGCGATTCTCCAATGTGGGCCTGGTGCACACGTCGGAGCACCGCCACACCGTCAGCGCCGCCCAGAGTCTGGAGGCCCTGACCAACCTGCACAAGGCCGACATGGAGCGCAAGAGGGACGCCTTCATGGATCACCTGAAGAGCAAGTACCAGCAGCAGCAGCAGCTGCAGCATCCGCATCACAGCCCACACCACAACCCGCCCTCCCCCTCACCCTCCCACGCCAGCATGAGGGGCACATCAGAGCGGTCCGCACGAGAACAGGTACGCAGTCTCATGAGGATTTATTCTCCTTGAAAGGAATTGTTTCTGATATTTGTTCTTACATTTCATGGGTCTTTTTTTCCCCCTCTTTTATCACTTTACAGCCATTTAGAGATACGTGACTCATTTGGCAATCAAATTGGTCAATGTTGTCATTTTGGTGACAGAAAAATGATGTTTACAACACTTAATAGTTTTGGTCCAGTCATATGGATCGTCAGGGCAAAAAAGAGTCTCTTGTCAGGTAACATTCAAAGTGAGAGCAGCACAAAGCTTCACATTGTGCACATTTGAATAATTGAGAGAGAGAGAGAAAATAAGCGAGCAAAGGCTGTCAGGAGGTCTTTGTATGTGTGTTATGAGAGGCCGTCATTAAACTGTCACCGCCGAGCTTTCCTTTGTTCCACTGCTGCCAGAACCTGGAGGACTTTACATACACGCCGTTGAGGTGTGAAGGTAGACGGGAAGTCTCACACATAAACATAGGCAATTGTGGTTATCTGAATTCAGCGTAATGACGTGCCATAAAAGCACACCAGGAGAGAGGACAGTATGAAAGGGAGAGAGCGTGAGCGAGCGAGGCAGGGCGGGTGAAAGGCAGGTGGAGTCCATAGTTGCCCAGGCAACCTCTCCCATAAATGGCAAGTAGTGATATCGCGTTGCAAAGGTCAGGTTGTGTAGAGAAGCAGGAATTGCAGACAGAAGGGGAGAGAGAGAGAGAGAGAGAGAGAGGAATAACGAGGCAGGCAGTTAAAAAATTATATATTTTAAGCAGCAGCAGCCCGGAGACTGGACACATCCTGAAGAGACAGGGTATTTCTACTGCACCAGGGGGGGGAGAGCAGCAGAGCCCAGGATTCCTTGTCATCTCGTGGATGTGGAGGGGGAGAGAGGGAGGGAGGAGCTGGAGAGGAGAGCAGCAGCCAGTCAAGCAGCCCGCTGCTCAATTAGCCAGCAGCAGCAGGAGCCAGCCACCCATCTGCGAAGGAGTTAATCGGGCTGGTGTTGTAATGAATTAAATAAAGAGTTTCCGCCGCATGTGCTACTGGAGAGCAAGACAGACAGAGAGAGAGAGAGAGAGAGAGAAAGGGAGAGAGAGAGAAAGGGGAGAGAGAGGTAGACTGAGCGAGGGTGAGGGGGAGGGAGGGTTAGAGAAGCAGAGGGAGGGAGAGACGGGTAAAAAAACACGCTGAGGATGCTCTGCACCTGACGGACAGCCTGGAGTGACTGGAGTGGTGGACAGGTGCACTGCAGGTGAGATGGGACTGGAAGCTGTGTGTGTGTGTGTGTGTGTGTGTGTGTGTGTGTGTGTGTGTGTGTGTGTGTGTGTGTGTGTGTGTGTGTGTGTGTGTGTGTGTGTGTGTGTGTGTGTGTGTGTGTGTGTGTGTGTGGGATAAGCATGTGCCAGCTGGGATTACATTCCACGCCTGTTGTGTTTACCGTGGTTGTAAACTGTACACAGATTGTTTTTACTGCGTCCGGCTGAGCGTTCATGTTCTGTGCAGACGAGTGTAGGTGTTTTTTATTTTCAAACCGTGAGAGAGAGAGATATAAAGGGCGAGAGAGGCTGCGGTAACGTTGAGATGCCAAACTAGACCGTAGGAGGAATGAGGGGGAGAGAGAGAGAGAGAGAGAGAGAGACAGAGAGAGAGTAAGAATGGTTGTGATGAGGGAGGAGGGAGGGGGTGCAGAGAGGATGACGACATGAGAAAGAGACGGGAGGTGGAGGAGGGGTGGTGTGAGTGCAGCCTGCTTTACATGCCGGTCAGGTAACACAGGCTGCACTGTGTGAGGCTACGTCCTTCTGCTGGAGCACTCTGTGCACACACACACACACACACACACACACACACACACACACACACACACACACACACACACACACACACACACACACACACACACACACACACACACACACACACACACACACACACACACACACACACATACACACACACACACACACACACACACACATACACACACACACACATACACACACACACACACACACACACACACACACACACACACACACACACACACACACACACACACACACACACACACACACACACACACACACACACACACACGCCTACGCCTGTGTGTAAATGTATACAGGGGCATCTTTAGTTGCATTTTTTTGCCCCTCAGCCCAAAATGTAATCTGACATCTCATTACTTACATCAGTAACACTGTCTTATTTTTAGGTCACAACATATTTGATACCACGGGATTTTAAAAAAAATGACAAGATTTATACGAGCCGAGAGTTTCAACCATCATCTGGGAGTTAGCGTAACGATTGACATGTCTGTACAGGAAAAAGGGCTTCAATTAATTTTAATGAAATGTATTTGTATATCACAAATCACAAATTTGCCTCAGAGGCAAATCCTCTGTCCCAGGACACTCACATCAGAACAGGATAAACCCCTTTTATCGGTTAAAAAAAAGGAAAAAACCTTAGGAACAGCTTCCTCTCCAAGGATGGACAGAAGTGCAATAGATGTCATCTGTACAGAATATATAGCTAAATAGAATTACAACACGCATGCATATGATATAAATGATTGATATGATGAGCGTAGTAAGCAGAATAATGATAGAAACATGAGAGGGACGGTTGCAGTGATGACTGGCAGTCAAATAGGCCCTCTGGAGTTTTCTCTCACACCCTCTAAGTGCAGTATTTGCAACTCAAAGTCCATGTCCGGCGTATCTGCGGTTAAAGCAACACGAGGTGGTGAAGAATGAATGTGTTTACTTTACCTGAGGACTGTGAGTAAGCCTCATTAAGGGAACAAACAGAGAAACACTGGCAGAGGCCAACACACCAGAACCACAAATCACTTCTGCGCCATTAAAGCCGGCCCTCAGTCAGTTAGCTTTGTGGGAGCAAAATAAAATCATTAACGTTGTCGGAACAAGTGAACAGCAATTCTTTATGACGCGCCCGATGGAGCCACTGAGCGGCTGTCAGTTCAGCAGCTTTTCAAAGACGGGGCTTTACTGACTGAATGAATGAGACATGATCAGGTAGTCAAGGCCTCATGCTGTATCTTATCCCTGAAAGTGAAAAACTTTACCCTCCATGACCTCTCAACCCTGAGAATTTGCTCTGGACAACTTGCATACTGGTGCAGATTTACATGCATAAAAACAAGACAAACAGCCTTGCTTTTGAGCTTTTTTCCCCAGGTGTTTAACCCATTATGGAGAACTTAATCCTTTAATCCCCCTGGGCAGCGATATTAATATGACATTAAAAAAATACTAGCTAGGAGACTGAAATTCTCCTCAGCGTCACATCAAAGAGTTGTCTTAAATAATAATTTGCTTTGACATATTCTGGTAAAAACATATACGCTATGCGTGGGTGGAGATTATGCTCCGTATCGCTTTGAGTGTCCCACTTGTCTGAGTGCAGACGAGTCTAGGTGAAT
Source organism: Anoplopoma fimbria (assembly GCF_027596085.1). Lineage (NCBI taxonomy): Eukaryota > Metazoa > Chordata > Actinopteri > Perciformes > Anoplopomatidae > Anoplopoma > Anoplopoma fimbria. The sequence continues at coordinate 5,275,679 of NC_072459.1, forward strand.
ATATGCACTGTTTTATATTATTATTAACAGCACAGCCACATTATTTGGTCGGCACATTAAAATGCCTGAGAACAGCAGCTACCTCTCAGAATAAAGGTTAGAATATTACCTTGGTTTAATATTCAGTTTCAGGTAATTGAACCCAGTTTTATATCCTAGATGGATGAGCTGTAATGGAGTTTCAATTTGTTGCTGCTGCTGTGTCCATCTACTAGTGTTAATACCCCAGGACTATGTTGTGTCCCGTTTGCACCCTATTGCTCCACTAATACCACAGCTATTAGTTCTTAGCAGGTTCTAAGTACGTAGTGCCTTCACACAGGTGACTTTTTGAAGTATGCAAATTAGGTCTGCTTGATTCTTGAGTGGGTGATCACATTGCATTAATTTGCATTAACACGGTGAGCAGCGCATAAGCAGAGCAGCAGCTTCATTGCTCCGTCAAGTTTTGGTGTGTTCTCACTGCTAAAGTGACAAATAAAGTAAACTTACAGCAGTTTATGAAGTAGAGTAAAAAAGGAGGAGCTGCTCACTTGTAGATGGATGGAAAAAGCATCTGCTGCATATTTGGGAAAACCTTTTTGACGTCTCTTTGTGAAGTCTAGTTGGCAGTGTCATCCTCAAGTCCAAAACGTTGCAAGTATTGTGTCTTTTCCTGTTAGTTTCCGGTAAGATTTCTTGTATACTTTGGGGCGGCTGTGGCTCAGGGGCAGAGCGGGTCGACCTTTAATCACAAGGTTGACAGCGCCCACTGTTCATAAAATACTTAAATATAAATATAGAGAGAACTCATGTAGGTATTTGTTGAAAAAAAAGAAGTTTACGTTTTTTTTAACATCCGGCAAAACAGTATATTTTAAAAGGTGCTGCATGCATTTATATACAGAAAGTATTTAGTATAGAATTAGGACTCAACTACTGTGACGTTTGGAGTTTTATTAGCTGCAGAATACACTTGTTGCATACTAACAGCCAAAATGTTGTGCGTAGTACTTGCTTGCTCACTATCAGTGTGTAGTATGGAATTGGGACACAGCGCTCTAGGCTGTATAAAATCTGTGTCAGAGCAAATGTTACTTAATCATGGCTCTGTGTGTTCTTGGCAAGGAAACATAACTTCTTTGGATTAGTGTAATTATAACACTTAATAATGTATCAAATACAAGCAAGAAGTTGGACCACGGTACAAAAAGAATAGAGAGTCAGGAAGAGAGAGCGAGAGAAGAGCATGAAGTGAAAGAGACTGTCAACGAATGGCATCGGGGCAAAATCAGGGAACATTAAATGAAAGATTAGATTACAATAAAGTAATAATCTGTTGAAAACGCTCCCTCTGATGCTCCTGTTTACTGATGTAATCTAGGCTTTTATTGAGACAGTATTAAAATGGAAAGCTGATGATGAAAAAGCACCAACTACCATAAATCAAAACTTGCCTGTCACTTTTTTTTTTTCATCACCAGGAAAGTAATGTGGCTCCTGCAGAAGGGAGGCTGAATGGATGAAAACTCGCCTGCAGATAAGAATAAGAAATAGAATAAAGAGTTTGGATTAGAATTAAAATTAAAATTCATGAACTCTGCCCAATCTTTTTTTAATTTCTCCATGTCAGTTTTTAGCCTTGGCCTGGTTTTGACTGTGGGGTGATTATGTTTTAATGGAAAGCTCACATCCCCAGGCCATCAGGAAAGCACCTTTTCCCTACATGGCAGAAAAGGCAGGGAGGGCTAAACGGAAACGGGAGATTCAGAATTGTGCCGGTTAGAAATCAGCAGGTGAGGCGGCAAGATTTGGATGAAAAAAACAAAAACCACAGCAGGTGGATGGAGAGCGAAACAGACAGCAGAGAGCGAGGAGGAGGCGGAGCTGTGGCTCTCCTTGTGGTGGAGGAGTCTGGGAGGGAGGCCAACAATGGGAACAACAGAGTGGGCTGCTGTTTGATTCAATTTCACTCTTTTCATTTCCTCCCCTTTCACCAGTTACAGCCAACGGCCCGATCGTATTTAACGTCCGCTGTAACTCGACGCCTGCAAAACACATCCCCCTCCCCACCCCGCATTACCACCAATCACACTTGATGATTTTGGTTTAGATTCGGTGGAGCTGTCAGCAATTTTAATTAATTCGATATATTGCCTGTCAGAAAAGGAACACGTGACAAGAGAGCGCTTTAGGAAATGCAACTGTTTATTCTTCTTCAGGGAGGATGCATTGGCCTTCATTCACACTCTTATCTCCTCTCCAGTCCAGCTTGTTTAAAGCACCATTATCTTTGAAAGTGGTTTCTTTATGTCCATTATGAGAGAAGAATCTAACTTTTCTCTTCCTGTCACTCTCCCTTCCCTCTTTTGTCCTTCATGAACTCCACAGCAACAGCCCAACTACTGGAGCTTTAAGGTCAGTGCTGCGTGTCTAAGTGTCCCTGTGCATTTGTCAGTCTCCTGTCCATTGTGTGTGTGTCTGTGTCTGTGTGTGTGTGTGTGTGTGTGTCTGTGTGAGTGTGTGTGTGTGTGTGTGTGTGTGTGTGTGTGTGTGTGTGTGTGTGTGTCTGTGTGAGTGTGTGTCTGTGTGTGTGTGTCTGTGTGAGTGTGTATGATCTGTGCTGTGGGATTACGTCAGACTCCTCGGGCATCACCAGTCTATCTCCTTGGTCCTCTGGCTTCTGCAACACTCAGCTCACTTGGCATCTCTCGGCTCTTTGGGCAGTAGATGTGTGCGTTTGCGTGCGTGTGTGTGTGTGTGTGTGTGTGTGTGTGTGTGTGTGTGTGTGTGTGTGTGTGTGTAGGGTTGGGTTGGCAGAGGTGTCGGGGAGGTGGCGACAGCTTAAACTTCTCCAGCTCTGTTTAATCTGCAGAAGACGTTTCTTTCTCTGGATTTATGATACCTCAGGCAGCTGGCATTAATGGCTAGAAGCCATGTGACCTCGCTGAATTACTCAGACTGACTGAGACGTTTAAGAAGATGTTTCAGGCATTACTGAAATAACACAAAGGACATTAGCACAGAGGCTTGAGTCATGGCTCGGGCTGCAGAGGGTTGTGTTATCCACAGGTTGCAGAGAGGAGATGTATGTTGAGAAGGCCAGAGTCGAGATGTAGTGAGAGTTTTCATCTTGTATGCTGGATTTAAAGAGTTGAGCCCATTTGTTGGCTGGTGTGTGTGGTAATGTGTTTCCTTTGTTGTGGCATAACTGTGAGTTATCTAAACAGAGCAAGTTAAAGAACGTATCAGTGTGTGTGTGTGTGTGTGTGTGTGTGTGTGTGTGTGTGTGTGTGTGTGTGTGTGTGTGTGTGTGTGTGTGTGTGTGTGTGTGTGTGTGTGTGTGTGTGTGTGTGTGTGTGTGTGTGTGAATGGGAAGTGCCCAGGGTTTATCTGCGGCGTAGTCTTCTGAATCCCTGCTTACAATATAATTTGTGCAGGTTGGAAATGTCACTGAATATCAATAGCCACTACATCCTCTGACCCACGGGGAAGGCTAAGCATCTCATCCTCGACTCACACGAGCACTTAAACCTCAAACAAGAGGTCAAACAACTAGAATTTAGAGCCCAGTCTATAACATAAATCTGTTATATGACACAAACAAATGATTCGAACTCTGCAGGACTTTCAGGTGGTTTGCTAAGCCTTCTGGGTATATGTTAGTATAAAAAACGGATCAGATATGAAAATGTTGAACGTTGAATTGGAAGATAGAGCTGCAACTAACATTTATTTTCATTTTATAATGATCTTTGGATTATTTTCTCAATTGTTGTAAATAAAAAAAAAGATGAAAGAAATCTGAATTTCTTGGGGACATGTTTTTGCTTCCGATGTGTTGTTTTCTGCAATCAATAGTCCAAAACTCAAAGCTTTTCAGTTTACAACAATACGGAACAGATAAAACACTGACTGATAATAGTCTCCTATTCATTTTTGGATTATACACTTATAAATTAATCATAGCTCTTATCTTCTAAGTTGCTCTTTGTAGCAGCCAAAAGTGGTTTATTTATTAGCTCCTCACGGTGCTGCAGCGTATTAAAACTATAGAATGAAACAACCAAAATGGTCCAAGTGGTAACACTGTTGTCTCCACCTTTTTACGTTGTCGTCTCATGCGCTTCATTTGGCTGTAAAGCTTCTTGGAGCCTCATCCTCCTCCCTCATCCTACCGGCTCTAATCTAAGCTTGACTCTCCGGATCGGCCTGCATGTGGAAAATAAACAATAAATGAAGCTACTACACTCATTTTACCTGAATGTATTATCAAAGATGTAATCAGATAGTAATGATTATTATTTACAACAGCTGCAGGTGTTGGACAAGGAATAATGCACAGTTAAATATGTATCCTAAAAGGCCTTTTTTTGTTGATCCCTGCCATGTTTTTATGCTACTGTTTCTCTATTTTCTATCGAAAGAAAAAGAGAATCATTTCCAGCAATCTTAGCCAGCGTCTCTCCTCTCAAAGAGAACGCCATTCTGCTCCTTCTGAGCCAACATCGACGCACAATTCCCAGCAATTTGGCAAAGCAATTTGTTCTGTGCATTGATGACTCCAGGTATTATAAAGAGACAGGACTCTATAGGGGTTGGGGGATTGTGTGTCCGGGCAGAAGATTGGCCTGAGAGCCTGAAAAGATGGAGGGAAATAATGATAGTAAAGGAAGAGCGAGTGGAGACAAATGGATGTGAGACATGGATCGATTTTAAAGGGGAGCTGTTTTCTCTCTCCGTTTTCTAAAAGTGAGAGTTGTGAACTTCTTTTGTGTGGGGGAAAAAGAGCCGGGTTTTAGTTAAAAGGGAGAAAAATGCAGACAGCCAAAGCACAATGGCACCTGGATTCGGCTTTTGTCCTCTGTCACTGGAGACCGAGGTGCAGGCATCTCAGCAAGGATCAGAAGTGAGCTCTGGGATTTAAAAAACGAGGGATGGGATTAAAAAAGGAAGGAGAGGAAGGCAGATAGGTGGAGGCACAGACAGACAAGGAAGAGAAAGATATGATCAGAAGGAGAATCCCAAAAGAAGCTGGTGGTAAAAATAATAGAAGTCCATCAGAATGTTATATCTCTTAACATGGAGATTACTACATTCAGGGGAAAGATCAGAGGAGGCTCTGGTCTTCAGGACTCTCAGGTTTAGTGCAATTTATCCATATTTGCTTTTCTGCTTGCTGTATATGCAGGAATGTCACATGATAAAATGAAATCTTACAGATTCAATTTGCCTTGAAGGCAAAAAGAGTAGGATGTGTTGAGGATGTGTCACTCGCGATTCGTAAAGACAACATTCAAAGCTGGCCCCTCCTCCCCGGCTCAACCACACTAGAGGTGCACACGCCCCCCTGAAGGGGTCTTGCGGGGTCCTAGACCGCTTGATTGACCCTTCAGACCCACTGAAAACCTCAACAGCAACATTTCGGGGCTCTTTAAAATCATTAGATAATTATTTGTCTCTTGCAGTTCTCACTAAAATGTCTTTTTAAAGCCTAATAATGGCCATTTTTTATGATTCAAAATGCAAAACAGTTAGTCACAAATATGAATAGTGAGTGCAGGAGACAATTTTCTGACATAAATGACAGCCAGCCAGATCTGCAACAGGTTGTGTTCATGTCTGTTTGTGGACTTAATTGACTACTTTGGATTTATGTGATCCAGTTTCTTTAGTAAAAACCTTGGTTAGAGCAGGACATCGCAGATAGAGACATCTCTACACACTTAAATCCTACTCATTTTGCCTTTGACTAATGCTTAATATTGCCCATTGTGTTTACTCCCACTACACATTTTACTCAGCTTTTCTGCACTGTCAGAACCTGAAACGTTTATCCTCACACTGTACGGATCAATTTACCGTCCACAGCGTTGTTGCTCAAACTTAACGCAAAAACCTTGATTTTATCCAATGACAATTCAGAAATAGTTAATTCAGACGAGAAGGCTGCACCCTCAACAACGTTGACAAAACACGAGTAAGGCTGCATTCATTTGTGCAATTCAACTATGAGAAAGTAGGAAGTAAAGAAGAAAAGTATGAAGCTGCAGGCGGCTGGAAGAGGCAGACAATTAGGTCAGTCTGTTGGTCCGCTCTGCATCATAGTTCAATTTAATATGACAGCAGTCTTAAATGATAACATTAAATAGTAATAATAAAACAAGGTTACTACAGTTTCCAACAGCCTGATTCTAAAATTAGGCGTGGGAATTCAACGCTAATCTTTATCAGTACAGTGCTGCCAGGCTTTACAAAATACACAGCCTCAAAGTGTCCACACCGTTTCATCACAGTGTATACGATGTGTCTAACTAGTCCTTCAGTTATTCCTTCAAAAACATTCTGTGTGGGGACGAACTGCAAATTAATTCTTAAGTTGACATTTATATTAAATATATGAAAAAAAAAGGTTAAGAAGTTTGCAGACTGAGTGAGACAACATGGAAGTGTCAGAGTTGGAGGAGTTGTTCTCTCCTAAACATAAAAAATACATACCATTACTTGACCTTAAACCAGAATGCCCCAGTGTGTGTGTGTGTGTGTGTGTGTGTGTGTGTGTGTGTGTGTGTGTGTGTGTGTGTGTGTGTGTGTGTGTGTGTGTGTGTGTGTGTGTGTGTATGTTAGGAACAGAAGAAACAACATGGTGGGAGGTTGCATTTACTTTAATGCAGTTTGTAGGTCTGTTGTCAAGCTTTCCACTCCATTCTCTTCTGTTCCATGTCAGATCATGCTGTTCCCTACATGTTCCTCTCTTTCAGTCCTGCCCTCATAACAGTGTAGAGTTCTCCACAGTAATTGAGGGCTGTTGGAAAAAGTCTGGATCACTCTGAAAGAAAAGGTTGATGTGGAGGGAAGACAGGAGGGGAGGCGTAGAGGGAGGATTGTGGAGCAACATATGAAGGACGCGGAACCGGTTTCCCTCAAAGGGAACTCCATCATGTATAACGCTGACATGTCTAGCAGTACCAGATGCATGACCAGATGGCGTGTTTCGCATATGATATTTACAATGCAAAACGACTGCAGAGAGATATTTTTGCGGTTTTCATGTCACATAAACCGCCAATATGGAAGTCAATGTTTGCAGCCTGTTGTAACAAGTCGAGCTGACGTAGAGCATATATAACAACAGCTGCTGTGAGCTGACGCACATGCATACATCGTGTGTTTCATTGTCTTTGTTCAGCAGCAGATTCGTAGTCGAGAGAGCAGAACATTACTCATTCACTTACTCATTGTTTCTTTTTTTTTTTACAGCTGGTTCAGATATTTGAGTGTGCAAACATCGAGAGGCAGGAGCTCAGTCATGCAGCATCGTATTCTCAATTCCCTTTTTCCTTTTTCTTAGAAAGCTCAAACTAGGTTATTTGGCCTGGAAATAAAATTCTTGCATGCACTAGTGGAATGACTCAATATTCTGAAACAGAGCTGTTCTGTGTTTCCCTTTCAGCCATGCAGGGGAAGGAAAAAATGAGCAGATTGCTACTGATGAAATCTTTTTTTGATGTGTTTTAGACGTGATGGTCTTTTCAGCTGTTCCCATTCATACTGAAAGCTGCTATTTTAATTCTATGCCAAATATATCTCTGGGTGTTACTTTCAGGCAGCTGGTTTACAAATCCAGGTCCAAGTTGGTTAAATACCTACAATTTGTTGAGTCAACTACCTTTTTTTTTTTGGCATTGAAAAGGTGATATTTGTCCACTGAATATGTAGAAAAAAAGTGTTTAAGTTTGACAGGAATAATTCAACATTTTAGGAGACGTGCTGATCTGCTAACGGAGAGCTGGATGAGAATATTTGTATCCCTCTCATGTGTGTACAGTAAATATGAAGCTAACCTGAGCAGTTGGTTGAAAGCGGAGGGGAGTACATTGGCTTGATTCTGTCCAAAGGTAACAAAACTAGAAAACATCTTGATTGTTTAATCCTTACAAAAAAAACATTGTGTCTTGACTATTTCTTGGTTGGGACCAGTAACTTCCTGGAGACTCTGGTTTTTGTTTTTTTAAGAGAGTAGAATCAATCTTGTCTCTTACTCTAAATAAAAGGAAGGGAATCAGCATATTTGCTAACGTTTGTAACTATTCCTTTAAATATGAAGTTAACTGACTTTTGCTTCCTAAAATGAGGGAAATCTAGTCGGAGTTCAAAGAGAATCTAATTCATATAAAATAAATGATACAAGGCTATCGAACCCTAACCTTACATAAGTATAGTCTTTTGTCCAACCCCCTAAAGTCTTTAAAATCCTGCTGTGGCCGGCCTCAGTGTGACACCCTGCAGTACGTGCTGCTCCTCTGTGCTGCTGTTGGCAGTGTTGTTGTTCAGTGTGGTCACATTTTTAGATAAATGAGCCTATTAGAAAACCACGGTGGGGGTTATCAGTCAGCATCATCGTCCCACTGTCTGCCGCCACCATCACCGGACACCACCACTATCACTCTGTGTGTGTGTGTGTGTGTGTGTGTGTGTGTGTGTGTGTGTGTGTGTGTGTGTGTGTGTGTGTGTGTGTGTGTGTGTGTGTGACTGAATTATGTACGATAGTGACAGAAGGGAGTGTACGTTATATAAAGGATTGTTCAGCGCCTTGTAAACAAACATGCGATGGCATAGCAGTTAATTCAAAGAGCAAATTACCAGTGATGGCAGTAGTTAGGTGTCTCTACGGGTCGTTTAGTTTCGTTCGCTGTAGTGCAGCTAAAATGTCTTGATCAACTGACTGAAGTTAAATCAGCAACACTCATTTAACTCACTGATTAATTTAGATACATGATTCATTTGTTTGATTACTAAGCAACTAGACTTGAAGACGAAGGCCACGCTAGTGACTCTGTGAGGCTCTACTTAGGCACAGTGATGCTCTGAGCTAAATGCTAACAGCAACATGCTAACATGCTCACAATGGTAACATGCTAATGTTAAGCACATGCAACGTTTAACATGTTCACCAGCTTAACTTCGCTGTTTACCATGCTGACATTTGATGATTAAAGTTAAACAGAAAATAAAGTTGAGGCTGATGGGAATGATTCTTGTTTTTGATCCAATAATCTGTGAATGTCTGCACAAAACTTCATGGCAATCCATCTAAACGTTGTTGAGATATTTTAGTGTTGCGTTGACCAACTGACAGACTGACATTGCCATCCAGAGAGCTAAAAATAAACTGTTAATCATTTGCTGGTTTCACTTTGTCAAATGTGACAATTTGCTGCTTTTCTCTGATTTACTGAATAACTTTGAGTCCGAACTTCTGGTAAAACAATTAATTTAAAGATGCCCACTGCTGGGAAATTGAGATGGAATTCCTTTTTGTACAATTTATTGATTAAACCACAGTTAATTAGTGGAAAGAAATGTCCAAGGGGTCCATTGTGTTATTGCCTAATTAACAAAATCATAAATGGACGTTTGTGTAATTCTGCTGAGAACAGAGGTGACCGTCTGTGTAGCGGCTGTCTCACATTGATGAATCCGCAGTAGATCCATCACAGCAGAGAAGGAAATCCTTGTAAACCTTTGGGGGGGGGTAAACTATTGTGCTCATGGGGCAAGGAAGGAGGAGAGCGGCACAGCTACTGTACTGTGGCTAAGGATGTGTCTGCTGCTGCCATCCAAACAACCAGCAGACAGCATTCTGGGAGCTCATTACAGAAGCCTCTGAGCTGGAGGAGACACTACATCGTGGGGGGGGATCAGGGAGCCAGTTCAGTGAGCCCCGGCTGCACTAACGGCCTATCAGCGAGAGACGCCTGGGCCACGGGCCAGCAGGATAAAACCCACAGTGACAGCTTCTCCTCCCGTCCCACAAGTATCCATTTAGAGATGGAGGCAGCACAGGGACAGGAGTTGGGATGTGAGGTGTGCAAAGTGGAGCAAACACGACATGACTTATGCAGAGCTGGAGCACAGCTTCATTTTGCTCCTTAACCACCGTAGGTGATCCATAAAAAGGCTGATGCCCTGGAGTGCCGTGCCGTTTGAGAACAATCATATTGTGCTTTTCTGCTGCAGCATTCAGCTGATGTCTGATACTGTGACGCTGCTAATTCTTAGTGAATGGTTGGTAGCTAATATCGTCAGGCTCTGGTTAATCTGGTTATTCGGTCGATTGTGTGGCGTCTCTTTGTGTGCTCACTGTCTCTTTTTTTCCCCGGTTGGTCCTACTCCATCGGCCCTGTCCAATCCATTCTCTCCGCCTTGATTTCACCTCTCAGTAACTGATTCTGTCTCCCTCCATGTGTCTTTCAGAGCCGCAGTCCACGGCATTCCCAGTCCACCCAGTCTGGGCTCGCCGACCAGGCCGCCAAGCTCTCCTTTGCCTCGGCCGAATCCCTGGAGACCATGTCCGAAGCCGACATCCCCATCGGGTTCAACCGGATGAACCGGTTTCGCCAGAGCCTGCCGCTGTCACGCTCTGCCAGCCAGAATAAACTACGATCTCCAGGTTAAGATTTGAAGCTCTGCCGGCTGTCACAACATGCTGGTTGGACTGGAGACAGACTTACAGCTCACTGGGAAGCTGGTGGTGTGCTTACAGAGTGGGACAAAGTGTTATACCCTCACATCATTTTACTCTGCTGCTAAAAACTGAAGAGTAGTGATTCCTCAGACAACAAAACTTTAACGTGTTAGTCTTTTTTCAGTGTCGACACAGTCAGCTTAAAAGTTTAGTTTATTATATTTACCTTGTAATTATTAAAGCATACTATTTTGTGTAGGTGGTTATTTGTTTATGACTGTAATACTGCACACATTTGTGCAAATGCGATAGAACAGGTCCGAGGACAGGTTTACTACAAAAGGACCTTGGGAGTGTAGAGCGGATTAGTGAGAGGCTGGTCCAGATCAGGGAGTTGAGTTACGTCAGGTTAAATGAGATTTTAAAAAAAAAAATGTGTGTAAAACTAAAGTGGCGTCGACTGATGAAGGTCATTCTTCTTGAAAGAGGAGTTGAGACAGAAGTAGATCTCTCCTCTCCATGTCTCTTTACTAACCACTTTGTTTTTCTTCTCTCCTCAACTCGTCTGCAATATCTCACTCACTCTGCTTGACTTTTAATCACTGGTCTTTCTTTGCTTTGTTTGTTCTTTTTGTTTGTCCCTCGGGTGTATGAAGATGAATATTCAGGTTAGTCAGGCGTCAGATTCATCTTTACCTTTTAAAATCAAGGGTTGCAGCATCTGACAAGTGGGCTATTTTGGGGCTAATTTGATATTCAGTATTGCAATTTGATCATTGATAGGAAGTAAAAGTTTAAGATAAGAAAGCTCAACTTGCCTTAAACGTGCATCTTTGCATCTTAGCCACCACATTCCTTTTCTCTGTCAGTGATTATTCATTCTGACATCTTATGATAAAAATTGTTATCTGGATCTTGTACACCAAAACACAGAACATTTTTTTTATCATAAATGGCACCACTGTATCTCTAAAAAAGGCAAAAAAAAAAATGCTACAAGATTTGACAGAACTCGTTTTTTTTTTTCCATTCACCAAACCCATCGCCTTCTCACTCACCCGTCTCTCCCATCTCGCTCTCCTCCAGGCGTGCTGTTCCTGCAGTACGGAGACGAGACGCGCCGCGTTCACATCACCCACGAGCTGAGCAGCCTGGACACCCTGCACGCCCTCATCGTGCACATGTTCCCCCAGAAGTTGACGGCAGGTATGCTGAAGTCGCCCAACACGGCCATCCTGATCAAGGACGAGGCGCGCAACGTCTTCTACGAGCTGGAGGACGTCCGGGACATCCAGGACCGCAGCATCATCAAGATTTACCGCAAAGAGCCCATCTACGCTTCCTACCCTGCTGCTGCACACCTGGCTAACGGAGACCTGAGGGTGAGGAAGGGGGGAGCCTGGGGGAGAGTGGGGAGGTGAAGAGGGCAAACTGGGTTATTTTAGAGAGAGAAAGCAGTCTGATCTCCTGCTGGTCTGATGTTTACAACTGAGCTTTTCAGAGAGAACCGCTGGATTTTATACTTCAATGGTAACTTTGACAGATTGTTGTGTATGTGGGTTAGCAATTTAACAGGTATTCCTCCTGGAAATGTATTTCTTATCTTCAAGTAGGCCATCTGTTGCTGTGCAGACACCGGAGAACAATGTTCTTCTGTGAAATTAGCATATTTTAACATCCGAAGCTATTTCTGCTTCAGTGAAGATCAAGGAAGCCGGAGGGAGACCTTTTTTTTTTTTTTTTTTTTTTTTAATCATTTCATACAAAACCGTGCTCACCATCTGCATTATATTCACACGATGCTGAGAATACAACTGTGATTAACCAGGCAAACAGGAAGCGGAAAAAAAACACACAGTATGTGTCTGTGGAAACAAGATACAGAAAAGGAAAAAAGAGGTAGAGGGACAGCTGACCAGCAGCAATAAACTGCAGAAGCACATCTACATTTTAATACACCCACGAACTGAGTTTAAAACCAGGAAAATATTAAAGGAATTAATTTAACATATTTCATCTTTTACAGTCAGTGTTAGATTCACGGTCCATATTTTCTTTATAACTGTTGGAGACTAAACGCAGGCTGCATCTTAACCAGCTGCTTGTCGTTTATTTGCTCCTGTGCACGGTGTGTGTTTTTATCTATTTGCTTGTTTAAGTTGTGTCCCTTAAATTTAGGCAAACCACCTAATATCGCTTTGTGAATATATAGTATGTATATAAATTTGTACCTGGGCATAAAAGCTCAGTATCAGAAATGTATGTGTATTACATGGGATGGGATGGCATGCTAGTTAGCTAGAAACAGGGAGGAGTTGTGAAAAAAAAAGAAGTAGTAGAAAAAAAGAGTATTTGGCTTTTTTAAGCTGCAGAAATGAGAAAAAATCCCAGCAAGATGAAAAGAGGAGGACGTTTGCAGAGGAGGGTTGAAAAAGCATCAGCACTTCTTTAAGGAGGTTATGATTAAAGGCAGGTAGAGGTTGAAGTTGTTCAGTGTGAATGAACAGATCCTGCATCCTGTCATTTCTCTGTTTAATAGAATAAAAACATATGTTTGGATTTGAGATTGGATCAATACCTGCTTTTAGCAATGTAATGATAGGCCAATAACTTGTGAAGAGAAGACAGAAAAGGAATACAGAATAACAGTGTTGGAAATAGGGCTGAACGATATATATCCCAAAAATAAATCAGATTTAAGGTTTTATGGAAACTTTTTTTTTTTTTTTAAATGAATAAAAGATGCTTATAAAATTAATTAAAAAAATATATAATTTCCTCCTTTTCTACTGAAAACTTTCCGTTGCCTTTATTCTCTCATTGGCACAATAATAAAAAATAAAAATCAACTAATCATTTTTAGAGAATAAATTCTGCAGTTGTATTTATAATTGGTCTTTTGAGAAATTCAGCATCAGCACTCATCGGCTCAGTCGTCTTCATGTAAATACATGAAGACGACTGGGACAGACTCATGGGAAACGCTGCGCTCTCATCCGTACGTCTCCATGGTAACGGTCATCCCTGCTTGTTCATTTCAGAGGGACATGGTGTACTCCTCCCGCGACTCCTCCCCAACTCGCCGCCTCAACACCCTCCCCCCTCCTCCTCCTCCTCCACGGCCTCGGCGTCCTCCGGCTCTCCGTCGCGCTCACGCCTCTCCTACAGCGGCGGCGGCCGTCCTCCATCCTTCGCTGGTCCCCACTCACAGCACGAGCAGCCCCGTCATCCCCACCATCCCTCGGCCGGCCACGGGCCCAACGCGGGCCTGTCTCCGTCGCCCAGCGCCATCCTGGAGCGCCGCGATGTCAAGCCTGACGAGGAGGTTTCTGCAAAAAATATGGCACTGATGAAGAACGAGGCGCTGTACGCTGACCCCTACAGCCTGATGCACGAGGGTCGCCTCAGCATCGCCTCCACCCAGTCGTTAGCTGCCATCGGAGACCCCTTCAGCTTCCCCGTTACCAGTGGCCTGTACCGCCGTGGCTCGGTCCGCTCCCTCAGCACCTACTCAGCCGCCGCCCTTCAAGGGGACCTGGAGGACTCCCTCTACAAGCCCGGAGGGTCGCTCTACTCTGACACGTACTCCTCGGCCACACTCGGAATGGGTTTCCGCATGCCGCCCTCATCGCCGCAGAAAATCCCTGACATGCAGATGAGGGACAGGGACACGTACTCCAGCTCACCCAGCAGAGCATCACCCGTCAGGCAGAGCTTCCGCAAGGACTCGGCCTCGTCCTCGGTGTTTGTGGAGAGCCCCAAGTCGAGGCCCAGCTCCGGCTCAGAGCCCCTGTGTCTGACAGCCGGGCCTGGGGAGGGCGGCAGGGCCACGCCTGGGTTTGGTTCCTCGATGTCTGGACAGGACCCCGACAGCAGCAGGTCAGTACGAGTCTGTGTGGTGAATTACATTGAGGTGTGTTTTAAAGACAGTCTTGAATTATTATTTTTATTTAATCCGCTTCTGAGCGACATGAACACAATATTATCTGCTTAAATGTTTTCTCTGTTCCGTTCTCACCGGTTTCAAACCAAACTCACAAAATCCTAATTCAGAGGGTCCTGAATTTGAAATGAAATATAAAAAATTTGATGGATGTTTTCTCTTAAGACTGACTTGATTACAATAGGATATTTTAAACGAAGTTCACAGGTCCTATAAAAGCTGCATTACCTGCTCAATAGCATTCTGTGTTACAAATTTATGTGGCGAAAGAAACACTTTTTGTCAATTTTCCTGTAATCTAAGTGTTCATCTGCCTCGGCCTTTGTGCCGTCAACGTTTAGGGATCAATCTGTGACAATTGCATTTGCAGGGATCATCGTCTGGAGCGCATGGAGGCGATGGAGAAGCAGATAGCCAGCCTTACTGGCCTGGTCCAGAGTGTGTTGACCAGAGCACCGGACAGCGACAGCACGTAAGACCCTCCATTATACCCCATTAACCCTCCAGGACTCACAGACACAGCTTCAGGTCAGACACATGGGCAGCATTATCGACAGGAGCGGCGGCAGGCTATTATCAGAGCCATTACTTTGTGTTGAGTACAGAGCACTAACCATTAGCTACAGGGCACCTTGGTATTGATTTATGCATTGATACATCAAGAGGTGTAAGACAGCTTTTCAGTAGGCTTTGAGTTCACACCTTGAACATTGTTATCATGGCACTTCAGTCTCATGAAGAAGATAACTTTGTTAGAGTCCAGTAGTGGTGCTGTTAGCGTTAGCACTGTAATTGCCTTGCCCTGTGGCCGTTGATCCCTTAGATGCGGCCTGCTGCGTCTCTGCATGATGGCGGGCTGCCCTCCGGACCAAGGGACGGAGTTCTCACGGCCATTACCTTTCTCTTCCAGCGAGAAGACCGAAACCAACAGTGACGGCTCCGCCACCGGAAGTGAGTACAGCAGCATGACTGTGACCCGTGTTACCAAACCTTTACCCGCCTTCTTGATACTAACACCACTGCTGAGCTGTTTGGAAACTATTTTCATTTGTTGCATTTTACTGAAAACAATGCACTGCAATTTAAAGGGGATAAAGGACACAAACAAGCAGTGATGGTGACCTCCTGGTTTACGATAGATTTATACTACTCTCTCACAGGGTACGCTGCTGTCTCAATCATCGCCTTCAGTTAAGAATTGTGGTTATTTAAGGGCATTGTTAAGTTAATTTTGTCCAAACCAGGGGAAGATTCAGCATAGGTTCCTTTTAGTTCTGGTTTAGTTTGCATTCACACGCCTTTTAACTGAAAAACTAAGAGCTGTAAACAGGAAGTTACACAGACGGACAGGTAACTCATTGATTGGACGGTTCAGATTCAGGTGACTTCTTATGAAATCATGCTAAAGTCACATAAATACTGTCAAAATATTCTGTTGTTGGTCAGTTTGCTGTCAGTCCACAACAAACAGCACCAGAGTTCCCTCAGTATAAGACTAAGACCTCCCTCGTTTACTGCACCAGAGTTTGATTTAATAGCTTTCACACCTTTACAAATGAACCAAACTTAACATGCAAACACACCAGCGTTTGTTTTAACGGATAAGTACTGGTTACGTTTCTACCTCATTCATCGCTCCCTTCGTTTTTCCTCTTTCACTTTTGTTTTTTCTCCAGAAGGGTTTCATTCCAAATGACTCATTCACCATTTAAATAACAAGATGGCTGGTCAAATCCTCTTTATAGAATTGTTCAAGTTAAATGCCTTGGAGACTTTAAAGGAAAAGTCTAATGCACTAGAAAGAACACTTGAGAATTGTTCTTCTCAGTCAGATAAGTATTTAATGAATTAGTCCATTATGGGGAAGGTTTTAACCTCAGTAAGTGCAAATACAGGAAGCAGAGAGGAAATGCTGTTGAGGCTTTGACGAACATGAAAATACCTTCAAACAGCTTGAAGCTGCAACAAACAAACAAACAAACACCACAACCGTCTAGGCGAGGTTGTCAGACAGACATCTTTGAAGTATTGTGAAGGTTTATTTTCTCACTTTTTCTTACTATTTAT
Source organism: Anoplopoma fimbria (assembly GCF_027596085.1). Lineage (NCBI taxonomy): Eukaryota > Metazoa > Chordata > Actinopteri > Perciformes > Anoplopomatidae > Anoplopoma > Anoplopoma fimbria. The sequence continues at coordinate 5,292,136 of NC_072459.1, forward strand.
GTGATGGATGCATAGATATTGAATTGAATGTGTATTTACTAAACAATCATTTAAGTTTAATTTAAAAAACAAATATTTTTCAGCATAGAATTTTTGAAATACTGAATTTTATCCCTTTCATTGCTGTTTCTCTCCCATGTCCTTAATTTTGTAGCACAGTTTTGGCACAAACAAAGCTTTTTTTGAAGCCAGACCTTCACAGGGCCAGTCCAAGGACAAAGTACGCTTTGAAGCTCCCTCACAATTTGATCCACCGCCAAAACACTTAGCCGTCACCTGGAGTCATTTTCTCCGTTGTAGTCTATAAAAAAAAAACTCTCTCCAGGACCATCATTCAGTAACCGGCTCATTCTTTCTATATTCCAGCTGGACGGCTGAAGCAGAAAGGTAGTTGCCATCTCCTCCTCTATCGCCCTCTTTGATTTCTCCTCTCACACATCTCATGGCTCTCTCCTCTCTGTATGGGTGTGTGGGTGTTGCTGGGTAGCTGGCGGCGTCTATCCTCACGTTTTCCTCCTGGCTGGTTTCCTGGAGAGCGAAACCTCCCCCTCCCTACACCCCCCCCCTCTCGTGCTGTCTCTGTCTCTACTTTTTGAATTTCTGCTTGGCTTTTCCTTTGGGAATTTCAGAAAGTTGTTTTTGTCACAGACTTGGCTCTCCTTTGTAAATGTGTATGAGTGTGTGTGTGAGTGTGTGTGTTGTGTGTGTGTGTGTGTGTGTGTGTGTGTGTGTGTGTGTGTGTGTGTGTGTGTGTTCAGGAGGCCAATGTGTGTGTGAGAACAACGTCAATGGCCATACTCACAAAGCCCTGTGTGAAGATAAGAGCATGGTTATCCCCCTGTGTGTCACTACTGAACAGACTAATTGCACTTCTATACGGGTTACTAATAGCATGAGATCACTTTTCTCCCAGTGGGCTATTAGAGTTTTGTGAATAAGGTGCTCTTTTTAGCATTCACACACTGTATTTGCTCCAGTGTGTGCTTAGTTTTTCTATTTTTGTACATTTCTTTGGGCCTGTATGCTGTGTGTGTGTGTGTGTGTGTGTGTTTTTGTTTGTTGTGTGTGTCGCGCTGTGTGACTGAAAGTCTCACGGGGGAGCACAGCCCAACAAACTAATCAATTTGTTTCCCGGCGACCCTCCTTGGTGACGCTCCATGTCCCGCTCTGTGATTGGCAGCTCATACGCCGTCGGCACCTCTTGCTCTGATGCCGCCGCCGCCTTCCATCACAACGCCGGTGAACGGTGCCGGACGCCTGCAGATGCAGCTCCACCTGCACGGCCTGCAGCAGAACGCCACCGACCTGCGCAAACAGCTCGGCCAGCTGCGTAAAATACAGGTACAAAGTCAATCCATCGAGAAATAAGATGGATTATAAGAGCCTATTTTCCCATAAAACAATAAATATACATAGTTTTAGCTTTAATTTGAATATTTCTTTGATATTTTAGTTCAAATTTGTCTCCTTTTCCTTGTTGTTCATTTCATTAATTTCATATATTCATATATTTTTCATTATGATGAATCTTGCAATCATTTTTTATTAATCTCATACCTCACTGATGACATGCAAGTCATGCAGAGTGTAAGACCACATTTAACACTGGTTTGCTTTTGTTCCACAGTTTGCCCCAAAGTTGCAGAAAACCCCTAAATTAGTCTTCAATTTTTAATCCTTCTAATGTTCTAAATGCGTTCGTGAATCCAGCATTTTTATGACGTGGTCTGTATACTATAAAGTATTTCAACACGCACATGTTCTGTATGCAGCATCGCTGGCTTTGATGTTTATTTGATCTTCTCTTCAATACTACACCTACAGTAAATAACACCTGCAGGTTCACGTAGCTGTAGTGCATGACACATTGAGGTCGTTGCACTTTTTGAGGATTTGTAATAAAATAGAATGAGTGGAAGATTAAAGCTCCGTTCACATGGCACGGCATTCTACAGAAATGTCACAAGGGATGCAGAATGCGATGAAATGGCACAAACTTACAAACAGAAATGTGCCGACGCGGTCCTCATTTATCCCATTTATCTCTGAAGCCAGCGATGCCATGGTTACAGCAGGAAGAGATGGTGAGTTAAACGCTTTCAGCAGCAGAGGAAAAGAGAAAGAAGGAGAAACAGGAGTGACAGATGATGGGCCCTGCAGTGCTTTTATTCGTTCCCTGACAGCAGTCACACAGTCAAAGCTGTGCAGTTCCCACAGAGGACAGGTTTGCTGTGTACCTGTATGAGCGTCCAAGTGTGACCTCTCCACCTGGACCTGTGTAGTTGCCCGTGGCGATGGCCAGCGGCTTAAATTTTACATGCTGCTCATGAATTATTCAGAGACAGTGTGCAGGAGAGACAGTCAACTGGGAGAGAGTGAGCACAAGATTTAAAAGAAAAAAAGAAAATCTATGATTTTTTTTTTCTGTATATATTAATATATTTTTTTAATAATTTATCATACTCCCTGTGTTTGGCTTGATGCATCCGCAGCATCAGTAGTGGTTGAATAGTGGAGGGAATACTGGGTAATTTTAAATGTTAGTGGTACTGGTGTCTTGCCTCACCTCCTGGAACATAAGGCTGATCAATTATTCATTTTTCTTGCTTACCAGGTGTTTTCATCGCGGGGAGTTGTATTACAAGCAGCAGTCCTGCAGAATATTCCATTCACAACACGGAGAGGGAGCTGAGTTCACGCTCAGTGCTTCTGTCATGGACAGCCTTCGTTCTCCTCAGGGCAGCCCGGCTTTCTGTGTTAGGAGAAACATTATATATACACACACACACACACACACACACACACACACACACACACACACACACACACACACACACACACACACACACACAACACACAAACAACACAGAGGGAACTACTTGCTAGCAGTGCTTTTAAGGCTAAAGACTCACCAAGCAATCTGATGCCATGGTTGCTGGATGATACATAAGCAAGTCAGAGCAAAATGTTCTTCTGGCGGAGAAGGTTGCAGAGTAAAACAAGAGGCCAGAGTTCTCTCAAGAACGGGGCAAAACAAAATGTATAGATACTGTAAATCACTAAGGTCTGTTTTCAAAAAGCCTTAGGCGATTCTCATCTTCGTTCTCTCGTTGTTATGCTGCCATAATAGCAGATTTCATTAAAAGTCACTCAAAAAGTTGCAGAGTGAACAACGAAGAAAGAGCAATATCATCTGTTACATTATGTGTGTGTGTGTGTGTGTGTGTGTGTGTGTGTGTGTGTGTGTGTGTGTGTGTGTGTGTGTGTGTGTGTGTGCGCTTGTGCTTGTGCAGATGGAGAACCAAGATTCGGTGCGAACTCTGCTGAAGCGGACGGAGGCGGAGCTTAACGTGCGTGTGGCCGACGCCCTGAGGAAGCAGGAGGATCCTCTGCAGAGACAGCGCCTCCTGGTGGAGGAGGAGAGACTCAAGTACCTCAACGAGGAGGAGCTCATCATCCAGCAGCTCCAGTCAGTGACGGGATAATTATGTCTTCAGTTTTTTTTTTATTAATAATAAACAAACAAACATTAGTTATCAAAATAAACATATATGCATTGAATTGAATAGAATATACACGTTAGTTGACGGGTATCTCGTTTGAGATGAGTCTTATTTCATAATTGCTTCAAACGTGACAAAGTTCATATCTGTTTTATAATTAGACGGCTCGCAGGGTGACGCGGTGATAGGATGAAATTGTAACTGTAATTAAGCCCGGCACAGAGCAAGATGCTTATTAAGATCTGAGGTATGAGACGGCCGAGCAGCTAATTGAAGCGACTGCAGAACCCAGAGTAGAGAGCTACCTTGAGATTTTAATAATCAGATAACTCGCTTCTGTCTCACGTGTGGAAATGTTCTGCTGGTAATAAGTCCTGGATCTCAGCTCCTGGATCTGACTCTGAGCCGCGTTTTGATTGCAGACTAATTGGTTGAACTGTTCCATGATCTCCGCTAATCAATGGCGGTTATTCATCCTGGCTAATGGCCAATTTACTTTTGGTTAATTATACATGATGCTTTCCTTTATTACATAACTTCAGGCAGTTTTATATGACTTGAGGCTGAGCAGACCAGACACAGGCTGAATATCAGAGCTGAACAAACTCACATTTGTACAGATTCTTTGTGTTAAAACTTTTGAGCACCCGTCCACACTCCTCCAGTTCAGCTGTCCAGATCTGTCGCTCTTCCTGCCGGTTGATCACGAGGCAGTTTATTGGCAGAGGTTTTACTGAAACTCAAAACAGCACAACTTTCAGATAAATATTCAGTAAAATCTAAGTGCAGCAGAGGAATCCCTGGTGCTCAGCCTTCTGTCTGTTCCATCCCAGCGACCTGGAGAAGTCGGTGGAGGAGATCCAGAAGGAGTCGTCTGTCAACCACAAGCTGGTGACGGTGCAGGAGCTGGAGGAGAAGGCCACCCTTCTGAGGAAGCTGGGAGAAACGCTGACAGAGCTGAAGAGTGAGTCACGACAGCACATTTCACATTCTGTGCACAAAACAGAAAACATAGTCTTTTAGTCAGACACTTGATAAAGCACTAATTACTCACCAAGGCACTGATTATCTTCTAGTCACCCGCAGCCAGCATGTCAAATGTTTAATCAGTCTCAGATGGCTCATTGTCTTAATGAACTCGCTGACCATTTACAGTAGATCAAAAATGTTTCGAGTGGAATTGATTTGTTTGGGGCAACATGGTTGGGTTCTTGTGTTACTTCTCTTTTTTTCTCCTGCAGATCAGTTCCCAGGCCTGCAGAGTAAGATGCGGGTGGTGCTCAGGGTGGAGGTGGAGGCCGTCAAATTCCTGAAAGAAGAGCCGCACAGGCTTGATGCCCTTTTAAAACGCTGCAAGACCATAACCGACACCCTCGCCACCATGCGCAAGTACGAACCTGCTGAGTACCTTTATGCTTTATGTGCCAATTTTAAAGAAGCTGAATGGAGATACAATTCTTTAAAACTTTTCCATCTTTGCGTCAATGTGAGGACAGTTTTTAAGTACTGATGGAAGTGCTTTTTTGCGATGCATTCTCTCACATGGTGACACTTATAGTGAAATATGTCCGACATTAGCTGACGCACTCATTTGTAATCAATATCGAGGAAGGCTTTTCCATTTGTGCCTCTGCCAAAGACATTATGTTTTCACCCCTCTTTGTTTGTGAGTCAGCAGAACATTATGGATTTTCTTAAAACGTGGTGGACAGACAGGCCTCGGGCCGAGGACAAATTGATTAGATATTGCTGTTGAATCGGATTAGATATTTCCGCCATTAAACATTTATAGTTTTAAGCCAAAACTCAGAGATGGAGAGATGATTTACAGTCATAATGTATGTTTAAGTCCTGCAGGGTGCATTCAAGCAGCAAGTCAAGTGACCCCCGACCTTATGGATAACACCCTAATCAGGGCTCTTTTCAGCCACATGAATAAATATTTTTTAATTTTATGGCGAGCTTGTACTTTTAAAATGTGCCCTTCAGCATTCTGTCGTTTATCTCCTAATCAGCTGTGTGTCCAAAAGAATCACTGAACTTTCTGGTTTAATTAACCTCACTGATCAAGAGAGCTTATCAAATTCATTTTTTCTCTCATCTTTGTGGGTATAAGAGAGAGAATTGGCGGAAGTTTGCCCCCTTCACACAGTTTCAAGCATTTTTTAAATATTTTTGGCATTTAGCAACAATTGTTTTACACTTCATGGTCATGGATTTTTCATGTTCCTGTTTGTGTTACATTTCAAAGAGTTGATTATTGAATTAATATTCCGTGTCTTTGCAGACAAGCCAATGAGGGTGTGTGGAAGAAGCAGGAGGACTTCTCCATTCCTTCATCAAAGAACAACGGTGACTTGCGAAAGTTTTCAGACTTCGACATCTCCACCAGCCCACAGCTCACCATCAACGACCTCGGTGGAGGAAACAGCCTGTCCAACTGGAGCCCCCACTCCAGCCTCAGCCGAGGCCACGGGACCCTGTCCGCTTCTCTCAAGGACAATCATCCTCCTGTTCCCCACAAGGGTAAAGCCCTGGAAGAGCTGGAACGCCGGGCTTTAGCTGACAAAGCGTTATCCGTGGAGGTCCGACTGGTAGGGATTATTTAATCTGTTTTTCACCATATAACAACACCAGTCCTGCAACACCACATTGTCTGTGTGTTTTATGAAGTGTTTTAATTATTCTCTGCACTCCGCAGGCAGCAGAGCGGGACTGGGAGGAGAAGCGAGCCAGTCTGACCCAGTACAGCGCCCAGGACATCAATCGGTTGCTGGAGGAGACCCAAGCCGAGTTAATGAAAGCTATCCCAGACCTGGACTTCGCTGCCAAGCAGATCAAGCCCTCCTCCAACTCACCGTCCTCCCATATCCCCCCAAGTGGGGTAGGAGCCACAGAGCACCGCGTCAGCAAGCCTCAGCACAAGCTGTCCGGGAAAGAGGGAGGATCCAGGCGTGGCTCTGGTGAGAAGGAGAGTTCAGTCTGTATCATTGTCAGGCAAATCTAAAGAAAAACGGCTTTTTTCCTTCAGGGTAACCACCGTTCATTTTAAAGTGAATCCAATTAGTTTGAAAATAGTTTTACAACCCCTGAAGGTCATCAGGTTTTCTGCAGAACATGCGTTCCCTAAACTGAAATAAAACATTTTAACATTTTAAAAGAGCTGGTTTGTTCTCTACATTCGCCCAGAAACTTTACATTCAATATTAAGTAAAGCAGGTTTTACACACCACACATATTATAATGCCTCCAAATGCCTCATAGCTTGTTCTAAAATGTATGAGTCCTTTCTCAAGATGCCTGAAATACTTGTTTTTTTCCCCAGATGAGCTGACAGTACCACGATATCGCACAGAGAAACCCTCCAAGTCTCCTCCTCCTCCACCACCCAGACGCAGTTTCCCGTCTTCTCCAGGCATCACCAGCCGCAGCGGAGAACCCCTCATTCCTGGAAAAAGCATAAAGGTAAGACAGAGAAAATTCACAAGCACATAAAGTAAGGATTGTGCAAACAAGTTTTTTAATTTCACAAGGATTTCTCTAATATGTAAATGTCAAAAGATAAGCTAGCCCATAAAGGTTATTCGTGCTAAGCAATTTTTTCAAGGAAGATTCTTGTCAGATCAAAGCATTGTGTGCTCGTCTTTAAAACGTTGAGGCTGCAGGCGTTTGACTCTGGCTTCAGATATGTTCAAAGCCTTTTTTTTTTGTATTTGCGATGGTAGAAGACTGAATCTGAGGAGGCCGAAGTCCAGAAGCAGCATGTAAAACTGAGGAGGACCGTGTCTGAAAACCCCCGTCCTGCATCTACACCACCCACACTAGCCTCTGGGGACAAGGAGGAAGCAGAGGAGGAGAAAATTGCTGCCGAATTAGAGGTAAACTAAAAAACATGGGTTGTGTATTATCTAGATCATAACCTCACTAGCTTGTTGTTCAATGACTTGGAAAACTGCGCTCTTTTTATTATCTATGTAACGTCCACAATCTGCCGTTGGTTTATAGCCCGCTCACATATACACACGAGCAGACACGCTCACCATCATTTACCACATGTTCAAGCAGCAGGTGCCATATGTCCTCCCTGCCCCTGGCACTGGGAGAGCCCAAAGATCACATACTGCTCACTCACACACATCATCACCCAGGGCTCACAGATCACAGACGGACAGATGGACCCTGATGGCTGCTTGGAACGACCCGCCTTGAAATTTGATGGAGCACACAGTCAACAAAAGCAGATTTGGGTTTTTCAGTAGCTGCTGTGTTTGTGTCCTACGATTTATGACCGCTGTTGAACCTCCCTCTTCCCTCCCCAGCTGTTTGAGAGAGCCCCACTCAGGCTCCCTCTCCCACTTACCCTTCCCCAGCCTGTTAGCCCTCGCAGCAGGATAAACGTACCCCCCTGCAGACCGGACCTGTGGCCCTCTGAGGCCCCTGGCACTGAGGTATAACACTCTGGCTGACCCTGAGTGCTGTGGATTGCTGCCCTCTATAAACCTGTTTTTTCCTTTTCATCCCTCCACCACAAACCGAAACCACCGGCCAAGCAAAAGCAAAGTTTCCCCTCAGCAGATACTATTGATCTTAATTTGTAGGATTTAAGGTATTTATGGTAAAAAAATAAAAAAAAGCATAATACAATAAAGCAAGGTCTTATTTCCACACAAGCCTGCAGGTTTGTAATTGCATTATGTGTCTCAAACTGGTGTGGAGAGACTGAATAATCATGTGTAACCAACCACCATAATTATTTGCAAGTGTGATCCTTTGCACACACACAACTTTCATTTAAAGTTGCATAAATCCTTTTTGGGCTTTTTTGGGACATTTAAAACTAACTGATATAAACTCATCAGCAGTTCCCTGTCTGATAAAGTTGTGACGGCTGCATACTTACACATCCAGCAGGCATGATTCATTAAATGTTTATTATTACACGCGACTTGATCTTCCCAAACAACTGAGGAAAGTATATTAAAGGTGCCAGGCGCTTAATTTAATTTATTAGCTAATTGCTGATTAAGTCTGTCATTTGCAAACATTAAATACAAGCTGCTTAAATCGCTTCCTCTTCTATCTTTTGGTTGTCTGAGTTTGCAGTGATCTCACGCAGGACGTTTTTGGATTGTGTCAATGTGTTTGAATGTAATCCTCAAGTGCTTTCCTCATTTGTAGGGAAGGCGCTTGTCTGCTGTCCCCAACATCGTGTTGACAGAGTGTTTGCCTGCTTCGCCAACTGCCTCAGAGGATCCTGTCAGAGATACAGGAAATGACCCGGTAGAAGAGAGTCCATCACGAGATTGGACTGCTCATCACACCGTCTACCAGGCTAAATGTTCAAACGAAAGGGATTCCTCTGGAAGCCCCCCTCAGAGAGAGCGAGAGCAGCTCTGTTTAAAGGAGAAAGTGGAGTTAAAACAGGAAGTGGCCTTGCTTTTGACGGAGCAGGAGGTCAGGGTGGTGTCTCCCATTGAGGCCGAGGAGCTCAGCAAGACTTTAGGAGAAGCTCTGCAGACCCTGATCATCTCAACACACACTAATGAAGTCCCTGAGGTCCAGCTGAGTGGCCGGCCTCTCCTGGTGCTCCTCAGAGATGGAAAAACAGTCAGGGATGCCTACAGGCGGCTGCATTCTCTTTTGGAGTCATCCAAGCCGGTGCCCAAACCCAGAATGAAATCCTCCCTCCGCTCGGGCCAGCAGAGCTCTCTGGTGGAGGCTCTGAGGAGAGGGATGGAGACAGGAGACAGAGTGCTGACTCTTAAGATTCCTGATGTGCAGCAGGAACCAGTAGACATAAAGTCCAGTGGGTCGTCTCCCTCTGTGGAGAGTCCATCCGACCAGAGCCAGAGGAAAACGAGAGACGACATCCGGTGCAGCACCTACAGGCGGATGGACAGCTTGGAGGAAACTATCCGTGAGCTGGAGAACACGCTGATAGAGATCAGTGGCCAAGCAACAGCAGAGCAGCTCTACACTGAGACGACCCCAGAAAGCACAGCTGTACAGGTGACAGGAGGTCCGACCTCGGAGACCAGGAAGCCTCCGGTCCCACCCAAGCCGTCCTCGTTCAGCCCAGCATCCATCCAGGTTCATTGCTTTGCTCTGAAGCAGCTCGCTCTGTTTTTCCGTCTTCGCTGCTTCTCTCTGGGTGTCTGTTGGAACTTCACTTTCATTCTTCTGATGTCTGCTCCCTGACAAAAATCGGCATTTAATAGTTTTTTTTTTTTTGAAACGATATGTGATAGGGGACAGACAGCAGACTTCCTCTCTTCTTGTCTCTTCTGCGATTAGTGCTGGAGATTTGTTCCTTGTTTCTTTATCGATCTGTCCTGGCATCTGTTTTCTGTCTGACAATAATCGAGCCACCAAACAGACAATAATACAAATGTCTTTTTTCTCCTTTCTACTTGTTGGCTCAATCTTTTCATCTTTGCTCTTTCTTGAAATCAACTCTCTTTTCTTCATAAATTGATTTAAACAAAGTCAAGGTACATCAGCTGTTGTGCAGTATTTAAACAAAGCTTAAAGGTTTTGCGTCACATTTCACACACCAAAAGTTACGTAGTGGTTTTGTTTTTTCCAGAACATAGACATTCTTTTCGACTTCATTATGAATCTTACTGCCCAAGAACCTGTATGACGACATAAATCGATCTTTTCACACCAGAGCCAACTATAACTTCTAATGCACTTCATGTTAATATCTAATTACCACGTGTTGAACTCTATTATCAGACGTTGCCAGGAGCCTTCTTTCAACTCACCTCCAGTTGAGCGTAACACAACATAAGATTAGCGATAATCAAAAGACTTATTGCGTTGCTGTGTGAGACGCCACGTCGGCGAGGTGTCTTGACAGCTTGCGTAGAATTCCCTGTTGCTGTGAACGCCTCCCACTCAGGGCCGGGGATGCAATAATTGACAGTCGCGCTGTCACGGCGAGTTTCAGCCCCTTCTGATGTAGAACCGGGGAGCGTTCCCGTAGGCATGGCTCAGGATTACAGCGTCTTCACACATTATTTCATCACTCCAACTTCAACCGCCTTCAATGTCTCAACATGACCCTTCTTCCTTCTCTTGTCCCGCTGACTAGCGATCCCCTTTTCAAACCCCTTTACAGTTGAGTTTTTAATCAGCACTTTAAATAAAGCATTGAAGATACTGTATATTTTATGTCTGCATTTACAAAATTCAAGAGGAGGCAAGGCTCAGAATGAAGAGAGACAGTTTTCTTTGTCTTTAATTACCGCAGCAGATAAAGATATTTGATGCTACTACAGTTAATATTTTATTAGTTTTTCTTCCAGCTAATGTCTCTGTGTGCAGAAGAGGCACAGTGGGGTGGAAATATGAGTGTGTTTGTTTTTTGTGCGTATTAGAGAGTAACTCAGCAGGAAAGATCATTTAGCGCGCTGCCTCGTGGATCCTGCGGTGAGGCTCGGCCACGCAACGTCAGTTTTGATGCTGCGTTTCTATATTCTTGTCTTTGTCACTTTTCCCGCTGATGGATGGTGAAACTCTGTGAAGCGGATTGTTCGGTTGCATCAGCTATACGAGCTCTGATCTTAAAAAAAACCTCATTGGTCACAGGGGAGAGACTTGCTTGCAGGAATCAAGACACCGTACGGAGCCGATGTGGTTCTGATGCGTAAACCAAAAAGCACTGAAGAAGAGAAATGAAATGTATGAACATGTCCTATGTGTCCAAGGTCTGATTCACATGTCTCTGCTCTCCTTTCAGGGGGGGAACAGTTCAAGCGTAGGGAAGGCCCTCCACTCCTCAGCTGCCTCCAAACTGAAGCACCTGCAGCAGAACAGCACAGACAAGACTAAAAGTGGCAGAAGAGAGGACTTCATGAAGATCCAGGGCCAGCACCAGGTACTTTCTCTATATTTCGCTCCGTCAAGGCCAAAGCACGCTTGATCTGGCAGCGCATCGGCAGACTGACACAGTATTTTTCAGACAGATTCGCTTTTGGATGCCTTTTGTGACCAAGGCTGTGACCGTTTTTTCAGGAGTTTAAAAGAAGGCTTGCACAGACGAGTGAAGATGATGATCATTATAAAATATAGCGTTTTACTTTGCCCTCTATCTGAAACTGGGGCAAAGAGAGGCAATGATCTGTGCCCGCTATAATTTAAGAAAGATGGGGAGAGAGTTTAATGTTTTTTCTTTCACATATACTGATAAATTTGGTGACCTTGTTCTTGATCTAGAAACATGTTTTGTTGTAAAGGTGGTGGCATCTTCACACACACCTTCAGTAAGAATGTCTGCATGCTGACCCTCTGTCTGTTACGCTCCAGATCAAGCAGAAATTGGCCTTTACCATCACGCCTCACCTCCACTCAATCCTCTCCTTTGCTCCACACAACTACTGCACGGCCCCACCGCGCTCCACTACGAACTAACATTTCACCTAAAGTGTAATATTTAAGATATCTACTTTATTTTTTGTATGCAACGGCAACAGCCATTTTGGTGAACCTAATTTTAGGAACGCTGACAAAAACGTAGAAAAGTTTTGCACAAACGTCCACATGGACCCAAAAAATGAACCGGTTAGATTTTAGAGGTCAAAAGTCACAGTGACCTCCTGACCCCATTCTCTGGATATCCATAGGAACACCTTGAGCGACTTTTCTCTATTTTGTCACAAACGTCCACATGGACTCAAGGTTTTTGGCCATAACATAGGAATTCATACGCTAACTATGACAATTTCATACAAATGTCAAACAGGATGAAATGATGAAGTGACCGTTTGGACAGACAAAGATGTCAGTGCGGTATTTCTAGCTGTTTTTGAAAGACTAGAAACACGATTAATTCAATTTAAAACCAGTTTAGCTAATAATCGTAAATTATTTGATGCAAAGTCACATTGTTGTGACGCTCTCATTGTTAGAGTTTGTGAAAAAAGATAAAAGAGGCTTTTTGTCCCACAGAGAGACGACGTCTGTCAGACAGGTGACAGTGGTGGAGGATAAGCGCTTCAATTATCTAAACTGTGGTTTCATCTCTGAAAATCTAAAATCATCTCTAATTATAGACCAATTAAAAAAGTTATGAAACACCTTTACTTAACATTCTGTATTATCATTTTAAACCTGTTGATGTGTTGAATTTTGTTAAATCGCTCTCAGAAAAATGTAAAACTAGACACAAAAATGTGTAGTTGAAGTCTGGAGCCTATTATATTTAATTGTTTATTAAATTAGAAATATAAAATGACCTAAGTTTAATATCAGAACTTGCAAACTCATCATCTTTCTATACACACGTTGTTATACATTTGCCTGATGCTGACTCAACAAATTATTAATTTTTTTGTTTTAATTTGCCATCATTGCGGTCGTATAAAATAAGGTAAAGGACTGGACATAAAGACGCCTGATGGCCTCTGGAGGGCGAGGAAATTGAACTGTTGAAGCATGTCAGTCCAGTATAGCCAAGAGAAGATTTCTGCACCACGCCTGAGCACCGGGGGGAAAAAAAAGCTTAATGTCAATGTAATTTGAAAAATAACAGGAGCAGTGGAGTGAACCTAAACCTTCATAACCCCACAGAATCCGACCAAGCATTCAGAACTCAAATTCAGTCTTGGAGATTGCAGAGAAATGAACGTGTTAGGCAGAGATGGGGACGTAATGAAGCTTTGGGAGAGAAGATTGGGAGGAATCTCTGCAGTGCTGTGTAATAATCTCTCCTTGAGTCACTGGCAATCACTGATTATTCACTATGAAGAGGACAGCTCTCTCTTTTCCCCACCATTAAGTCTTTCATGTTTCCTCTCCTTTATGTCTCTTTCCGTCTTCCATTTTCTTTACTCTGCAACGCCACCAGTTTCTCCTTTTCTCAGTCTCTCTCTTTCATTCCCTGTGATTTGAAAGCAGAGTGGATTCCTACACTTGTCTAATGAAAGCAAAATTAGTCCCTATGTTTCATAATGACACTCGCGCTGTATGTGTGAAAAGAGCTGCACTCAAAGTGACAGTGGGCACTCAAAGCTAATTGTCAGCGTGGGAGGTCGCTACCAAACCGTTTACTTTTGGCTTTTTAATAACAGAAAGAAACAAAGAACCAGCTGACTCTAAAGCAACAACAACAGAGTAAACAGTCAGCTGTGGCGGCGCCCACAACAGACAATAACTGCATTTTGGGGCATTTTGAAGCACGAGGTTCAGCGAGAAGTTGAGAGGTCAAGTGTTGTTAGTGCACCAGGATTGGAGAGGTTTTCTTTAACAAAAACAAGCACATTCAGTCTTATTACTAGTATCTAATGTAGATGCAAAATCTGAACTTGTTCGGAGCCCAAGAGTGTCCGATATTAAATAAATTATTATGAAATAAATAATGATGTACTTAAATTCGGTGAAATTGGGTGAAAAATAATTTCTTCAAAAGAAATGATACTAGCTCCTTTCATCTGGAGCAGCAAAAATGTTGAATAAATTAAAAATTGTCATGAAATTGACAGTATGACATAATAAAAAGTGACAATTAAATTTAAAAAAAGTTTAATTGGAAACATTAGAATTTATAAAAAACACATCTTGAAATGAAAATGTCTTATGAAATAAAAATGATGATACAATTAAATTCTGATATTAAAAAAAATGATGAAATATCTTGAATTATGCAACAAATTCTTGTTTTATTTATATATTTCACATATATTTTCATGATTATTTTATAATATCTTTATTATTAATGTATTATTGAACTCTTTGGGGCTTTATATACTTGAAGTGTGAACTCTATTAAGCATGCAGTGCCATGTCCTGTAGCTTAAGAGTGGTGGAAAATGCCAACACAAATATTTTAGCACCCTATTCAAACCTTAATGAAGCGCGAAGCCGAGTAATCTGGGGTCGTGTTTTTAGTTTCAACAAGCTGTTTGCTTTTGAAATCGCTCCTGTCTTTAATGTCAAACCAAGAAAAAAACAGCACAGATCCTGATAATTTAGCTTACAGATAGAAAATAACTGTCTACTAAATCATTTAAAATTCAGTATAATGAAACAGCTGAGCATGGACTATGTCGGCAAAAACCTCACTGATTATCTGCAGCTCATCTCTTTAAATTATCAAGGCGGCTGCCTCATTTGCATACAGCATACAGAGCTAATTAGGAACTTCTTATGACTCTATGTTCACTTCACCTGGTGTGTTTTTTAACCCGTCACTGGCATTGTGCTCGTGATCTTTTTGAAGAGAAATCCTAATTAAGACAGCTAAAAAAAAATATATATATAAGCATGATTCATTCTTTTTCACAACTATGAAGTTAGCCAATTATTTTTGCAGAATTAATTTAATTTGTCAAAACAGCCAAGTCACCAAAACCTGTCTTTCAAGGATCCATATATTTACGCTTTGTTATTGAGCTGTAACCTAGAAACTCTCCCTATTTGAGGTAAGCCCCCTCATTTCTCCCCCAAACTCTCCCCCGCTGACCTCACTTTTGACTGAATCTGTTGTTCTGACAATCAGACGTGCCCACCGTGGGTGACCTCTCTGCTCTACCCACAGATGAAGGTAATGCTGTCTCTTATCTTACACCTTTTCATGGACAAAATTCCCTCAATGTGACCCCAAATTGTTTGACCTGTCTTTGTTCCCATTGGTGTTTTCTCTTTTGTTTCCTCTGGTCACATGATTTCTGACATTTCTAGGTCTTTTTGAACTCACTCGTGCTCCTCATTCCCAGCTAATAGATCTAAATATATATATAAATACCTTCAGCATCAGTGGCATTATCAACACGATGACATTGACATTTCCCACCAGTTCAGATGAAAACCAGCTGGAGGAACAGTTAAACATTTTAAGACATCACTGTGAACCATCTGCATTCTGATAAAACAAGATGCACTGGCACCATTTCCTGTGTTTAGCAATGCTTTTTCAGGGGTTAAGCCTTGAGACACTTGGTCACACACCTTCACATAATGTGGTCTTAGTTTACTTTATCATCGGAGAGATAAAAAAGGAGCATTAAAGGGATAGTTTGGATGTTTTGAATTGGGGATGTATGAGGTACGTAGTCAGTATGGCGGTTGTCACGCCCCCAATTTGGAGAAACCGACAGGACTAACCATCACTGGAGCAAAGCGATGTTCTGCTGCTGCCTCCATCCACAGCAGAATGTATTTAAACCTCCTAAAAGAAAGGCTTTCCTACAAAAAAAATCCATACCAGTTTCATCGTACGCTGCAAGGTTTAATTGGAAAAACTGGATCTTTGAAAAATGACTTCTTGAGATGAAATGTCTTGTGAAATAAAAACTGATTATACAATACAATTCTGAAATTATAAAAATGAATGATGAAATAACATCACATGATAATAAGTTGAGTTTTCTGTATATCTTGAATTATATATTTCACATATATTTCATGATTATTGTATGATAACTTCATTGCCTTGTTGTCAGGCAGCCGTTACCCAAACTCTTGAAAGCTACAAATCCCCAAATGACAGAAACAGAAATGATTCCTTGCAGAACACAGACGTTGCTGGTTTACTGCTACCTCAATCGGTCAGTTAGTTAATGTTATTGTGTAAATTTGGTAAATCCAAACTAACACCAAAGTCTCATAACTACACAAACAAACCAACTGATCGAGGCAGCGGTGCACCTGCAACCCTTGTGTTCTGCCAGGTAAAATTACTGTTTTTGTCAATGGAGTCTTGTAGCTTTGAAGAGAGCATAGATAATGGGTGGGTGAAGTGATGGAAATATTCTAAATATAGCGTACACAAGTGGCTAAAATATGTTGTGTTGCTGCCACTGGGAGCATGTCGATTGCCATCTACTGTAAATAACACACTGACTAAAGTTAAGTACCTCGCATAACCTCACTTCAAAACACCCAAACTAGCCCTTTAATGCTGAAGTCTTTTGTTCGTTCATGCTCTGATGTTATATGTGTGTGTTAAGGCGGGACTTCAAATTAACAGAGCCTCTCTGGTGTCGCAGTGCTCAGGCTGCTTTGCTCACTAAAGCTTTACTCAGATATGTACTACGGCATTCCAGGCATGAAGATCCTTCAAATCAATGTGCTGGATAAGAACAGACAGTTCAAAGCCACAATTTCTCCCCGTTCGCTTTGGCAAAGATCAAGGAGGGCACGACAATGTGAATCACTTTCACGCCACAAAAAAACCCAGATTTCCATTTCCCATCTGACCTCGTATTACTGCTGGCCGTAAAACAGGCTGGTTAAATGTGCCGGGCATGAGGTCGGGGGGGTTGTGAGGGACCAATCCTGGGAGGCCGTCGTTTGGCAGGAAGCCCGGTGTGTGCGTGAGAGATGAAGGGCGGTTTCTCTGCTGCACTCACAGACCAGAAATAAATCGGTCGGTCGGGGTTGAGAGGAGTTCCTCGAGCAGAAGGAACAGCTCCATTCTCTGGGGACGGCCGGCAGCACAGGCTCTGGAACTACAACAGAGGTCTGGACTAGCACACCTGCTCTGCTTTCATACAGAGCTAAACCCCATAATCCCTTAATAAACGTCTTTTTAGAAACTTTTAGAGCCACTGCAAAAACTCTCCTGTTGCTTCTAATGAACAGCGTAAATAAAACTTCCCTAAAGTGTAAAATACTTCTGACAGAAAACCGTTTCCGTCAGATGCATTTACTCCACCTGCGAAAGAGAGACAAAATACATGTTACATGTCAAACGTGTCACCCTCTAGTTTCATACTGTTGGAACAGTGCCATCTACTGTCTCATTCCAGTATTACATGAGGGGACTGAGTGTGTTATGCTGCCTGTCCGTCAGAATATTTTGCATTTTTTTTAATGAGTAGAAAGTCATTAAAACGTGTCAAAATAAAACACCAGTGTGATGCACATCGTCACAAAGAGGTGTGTTCATCAGCGGTTTGGTCGCCATGCGTAGAAGCCAGCCGCTCTCATGGCTCGCACCACACATGCTGATATCAACCTGAATAACGATCTCCTGTGTTTGTCTCTTGTTCTGTTCTCACCTCCCCCCCCTCTTACCCCATCACTACATGTTCTTCCGACACTCGTTCCTGCGGTTCCTACCCTGTGTGAACCCGTGATGCCCTGCAACCTCCCCCTCCACAACGCCCCGCCCTCCTCCTCCTGTGGCCCTGCAGCAGTGAGCGACCCGTCCATGTCCGGCCTTTTTTAGCGTCCTTCTCCTTCCTGTTCACCTGAGAGAGCTTCACACGTCCATCTGCCCCCCCACACCCTTTTTACTTTTATCAGCTTCTTTCACATCTCCGGTGTTTACTCCACTGAACCCCAGCCTGTACACGTTTGTAGGGGTGTGTGCGCGTGTGTGTGTGTGTGCAAGCATGCATGCACGGGCATGTTTGACTGTAACGGTGAGGGAAGGTGCTGCAGGGGGGACAGTGCCCAGCCAATTTTTGATTTTTCATAATCTTCCCTAAATACCTCCATCCCCCCCCCCCCTCCTCTCTTCTGTGTCCCCGCTCCACCTGAAGGCCTTGGGGAGCAACAGCGCCGGTGGCAGCATTGAGCCGTACCTCTCTGGTATCAGAACGGGACTTTTCTCAGGCCGCGCCTCCTCCCCTGCAGCAGCGTTTGCCCCCGGTTTGAGGAAGTACCCCCAGGAGGGAGCGAAGCCCTCCCTGTCTCCCACCCCCAGCCAAGCGAAGGCCCTGCTGGCGAGCCTCTCCGCCTCCGGTCTGAGCGCCGAGGCCCTGCTCCTCTCCTCCACCCTCCGTCAGCGCCGCCTCCTACGCGAGCAGCGGGCCTCCTCCTTGCCCCCGCCCACAAGCTGGTCCTCCCCCACTACTCCCACTGCTTCCTCCCCCTCCTCTTCCTCTTCACCCACAACCCCGACTCCTTCCCTGTCTCCCTCCTCCCCCGCCCCTTGGGGTTCCCTCACCCTCTCCCCTGCGGCTCCCAAACCCAGCGGTTGTAGCTCCGGCCTCAACAGCTGCAAGGAGGGAGGCAGCAAGCTTGTGAAAACGGACCTCGCATCCGGCAACTCTCGATGATGATGAGGAGGAGGAGGAGGAGGAGGAGGAGGAGGAGGAGGAGGAGGAGGAGGAGGAGAACATGGGAGAATTCAAGCACCATCACATCATGAACCATAAAGAGAAAACAACTACATTATGGGAAATTCCAGCGTTGTTTGAGGTCCTATTTTCTTTCAGGACTTTTTTCTCTTCTTTATTTATTTCCATGGCAAGAAATACAGTTCTGTCACAATCTTCTTCTTGGACAAGTTTCCTACTCTGATCTGGTTCCTCTGCAGTTCTCCCGCACAGTCGTACTGCCAGTTTGCCAGATAGCGAGTGCACAAACGCCCCTCCTAACAGCCGCCTGCTGCAAGCTGATGTGGTCTGGATGGATTACCCGGCGGTAGCAGTCTCATACGGACCCTCGCTCAGCGGGGTTCTTAGTGGAGTAGACATCATTTCTAGACTGTGACTTTTATCATAGAAGATAGAGCTGCAATAATCACCAAGTGAGTCCAGTAGTTGTGTGTGTTCAGGATAGCATTGCTCTCACTTACCTGCATCACCTGGCAGAATGTGCCAGGTGAAAAAACTAAAAAAATCAAAAGTAGATCAAGGTGATGATTGTGGTTTCAAACTGTTTTGTGTTAAAAAAAAAAAAAAAAAAAAAAAAAAGAAGGGCATTTGTGGCTTTTTCTGGCATCACCTGTGTTTTACACTCTGAACTGGTGCTATATTTTCCCCTCTGTTTGTACACGCTGTGTAAAGAGTTTACATGATTGTCCTCACTGCCCGACCTTTGACCTTTGTTTGTGTACATTCCACTGTCTGACTTTGATTTCACGTCACGCTGTCTGAACATTTATATGCACCCCTACAGAAGGAAATCCTTAAAGGACGTGTTCACACTTATAGGACACGTTCAACTTAAAAGTGACAGTGTTTTCACAAAAGCACACATTGTAAGGAGCCGTGTTATAACAGCACATTTCTATTTGTAATAGAACCAGGAGTTTCAGATACACAAACAGGAGGGAAGAACAAGTGAAGGTGAATTGTACAGACGTGTTGAATTATCTGTATATGTGTATTAACTAGTTAATTATGACAATCAGGATGTTTCCGCAGTAGCGTCTAACAGGTTGCTCTGGCGTTTTTAGCACCTGACATCACAAACCTTCCCAAAGACTCGAGCACACACACACACACACACACACACACACACACACACACACACACACACACACACACACACACACACACACACACACACACACACACACACACACAGTGATGAAAAACACACACAATCTGTCACACATTCTGCACTTGTAAAGCCAAGATGTTTGCAGAAGCACAGACTCAACAAGTTTTTTTGTTTCAGCAAATATTGTGTGATTTTCTTTTCTTTTTTTTTATAGTCACACCTGTTGCACCACTGGTAGAAATAGAGCACACATCAGCCACTGATCCACAGAGCGACGGATCTAGTGGTTTCTTTTGAGGCACTTGTTTCTTTAGAACTTGAAGGTTGTTCTGACGGGAAACGGCTTCCAAAGTATTTAGCAATTCGCAGGTTTTATTGTAAATCTTTCACTGCAGTGAGCTGATGGCACTTCAACATCTATGGCACTGTTTAATTCCTCTTGCATCGATTAAAGGAGGAAGAAAGTCAATCAGCACAATATTCAGATACAGCTTGAAGAAAGGGCCCGAGATGAGAATTTAGAAATATAAAAAGTAAGCACAGTTTCCTCTCAAGCACTTGACCCTTTCCTCTAAACTTGACCTTGTGAATCTGCTTAAATATGACGAGCACAAAGCTACAAATGATCCCTGAGGGAAGACACCCACTGTACGTTAGATTCCCAATATTTACTGTTCTCATTTGGTTTTATTACCTGCATGTTGGATCATTAATGAATGTGAGGCCTTTGGTGAGCATCAATGACGGGAGATGTCACTATTTTAGGCACCTCAAAGGCCCGTCAGTGATTCCCTAAGTGTGAACCCGGCACAAGGAACCGTTTTGAAGCTCCGTGTCCTGTGTTATTGCCTTAAGGGCGCCCACTGGGGAGGTGATGAGGTTGAACGGACAGTCGTCGACAAAGTGATTTTTCGTTTTTTTTCTCCCTTGGAATGACTGTGTGAAATCGATTCTTTGTGGCATTGAGATTAAAACATGTGCAAGAGGGGATTGTGTCAAAGAAGAGGCGGCTTGAGGAGAGCGGATTAGTTTGGGGGGGACATGTGTTTGAAGGCTCCTTTAATAAGGCCGGCTTTGACTCGCCCCGTCTCCATCCAGAGTGCTTGTGATATTAAAAAAGAAAAAGAGCCAAAGAGATGAGAAGGAAGGGTCTGACAGTCTGAGAGCTGGTAAGCGGCTGTTCTCTCCCTGCCCTTCTCACTTTGCTTTGTCTTTGGTGTGAGATAAAAAAACTAAAAACATCGGGGTTATCCTAGGACAAAGTTTGATACGCCTCGATATGAACAGTTCTTCAATTCTTGCCCACGCATTGCTCTTTGCCTTTGTGAAACTCCTGCCTGTTTGTCTTCAAGGACCTGTAACCATGTTTTTTCCCAGTGCCTCAAAGACTTTGTTCAGAAATCCCGAGTCGATCTATGTGTTACAGTATTAGATCAGCAGCAGCGACAGAAGAACGATTTTACCCAAAGAAGAGGCTAAACAAATTGGCTTTTTCCCCATTTTTTCACATACTTGAAACGCAGTCGGTGTGTGTGTGTGTGTGTGTCGTTTGACTAAACACTCCCCGAGCTCGAACAATGTGCAAAAACTGCGAGCTCACTGCAGCGGGTTTTAAGCCTCACCCTGGGTGCTCTGAGGCTCCGCCAGGCAGGTTCAAGCCCCGGAGGTTCATATTGAATGAAGTCAAATGAAAGGAATTCACTTACTCATGCTGTTTCACACTCAAATCCATAAAAAAAATAAAAATTGCTGCATTTGCGTCTGGTGAGCGTTTGGGGGAGGAAGTATTCACGCTTGGCTTCTTTTCCCCCAGTAAAGTGTGAGATGAAACCTCCCAGAATTGCGTGACCGTGCTCTCTGGAATGATTTTTTTTTTTCCAAGACAAGTGTTAGCGGGCTGTGATTTCAACATGGCTGGAGGCGTTGGAGGGCACTCCGCACACTGGACGCCTCTGGCAATCAGAAAAAACTCATGCAAACTTGAAACGAAATAGAACAAATATACATATATAAATATATCTAAGTGAGATGTTTGTGTATGATATTATAATTGTGAAGAAAAGTGTGATATATATATAGGCCTAGATTAAATTATATACTGTAAAATGTCTTCATCTCTTCAGTTTTTATATATTAGTGACCATTTTGTACAGATTTGTTTCTTTTTTAATTCATGGAGAGAGATATTACATTTCACACTGAGATTATTTATTCATACGCAGAACATTTTTATATTTGTTTAAAAATATCTGTATAGATAACAGTTAGCCTCTGTAATATACGCTGAAGTTCATTTTTAAAAATTCTAGGGTTTTCTTTACGAACACGGAGTTAGATTTTATGTAAGTTTGATTTAGTTTTTTTTTAAAAACTTGTCCCTGAAAAAGCTTGTCCAGCTCGTCTGCACCTTTGCCTCCTTATGTGAAGGGTCACTATTGAGGTGTAAGGGGCTGGACCAGTGCCTGTGCTTAGGGGCTTATTTTGCTACTATCTTTTTTGATTTAGGGGGGTTTGTTTTCTGTACCTGTGGTCTGTTTTTTTGGGTTCCACCCCATCCTGTATTTGTGATTCAGCTGGTATTTGTGAGTTGGGGACAGATTTTGTGGTAACTACTGTGAAAGAAGAGTTTAAGGGCCCAAAGGCTTCACAGGGAGCCTTGCTGCTTTGACAGAAGTAAGTTACATGGCTTTAATTTTCCTCCTCCTGTGACATATGTTTGCATGTGAACAGGAGCGGTAGCATTGTGAATGTGGATGCTCAGCGCAAAAAAATATTCAGAGAAAATCGACTCTTATTCATCGTTTTAACAGGTGGAAGAACATTTTGTTGCACTGAGTTGCTTTAAGTAGCCGCTAAGCTAAACCACAGAAGTTGTTAAAACCACCAAGATGGATCAATGAGGGAACCACAAGTTGTGTGAATTAAAAAGTTTTATCTCTTCCTTTGCTGTTTTTATTTTTTAAATAACGAACCTACATTCTATAGTATGTATATGAGGTTTTTACATGAATGTGTGGATGTTCAAAAGTCTTGGCATCAAAAGTAGAAAAACAAAAATTGACTTGTAAATAGGCCGAGTCATTCCTAGCGAGTTCAACAAATTGTCATGTCCAAAAAGAAGATGTTTTATTAATAAACTATGACTGATGGGTACAAAGGTATATACAAAAACAATGCATGTATAGTCTCAAGCAATCGCACGGTGCAGTCGAGAAAAAAAAAAAAAAAGTCGTATACATGTTTTCTCAAAAGAAATGAGAAAGAAAGAGGAAAAGAGAAAAGGTTCTATGTTCGGGGTTTTTACAAACAATGAAGAACGAGATATTATTTTGGTATCTGTGACACAGGCATGTTCAGTCTTACTGTGATGTTATGTGATGACGAGGGAGTTGGATGTCTCGAAGGATTCAGAAAGCTTGAACGCACCCCCAACCAGAGACGTCACCAGCGATGGTGTGCTCATTTGTAGAGTAGTGTGATATAAGAACAAAAATACTACAGAAAATAGATCTATAATATAATGATATATAAATTTAAAAAGCCTACTGATACTGGAGATACTAATTTATCAGTGTGGATGCCATGATATTCTGTGAGAAATGTGTGTGTTTTTCCCGTGAGAAGACAGTAGGCAGTTGAAACCTGCCTTCTTTTGTACATAATTTGCTGTGATTGTGTGTCCAATAAAGTGCAGCTCTCTTGTACAGTGGCGGCGTCTGATCTTGATTTATAATGACCCGTTTATGTCGTCAGTGAGTGAACGTTTTTTTGGGGTTTTTTTTTAGCAAAAGAAATTGCAGATACAAACTGTGGATGTTGCAGCAAAGCTCTCATACAAACACGTCTAACGTCGATTTAGAAATAAAGTCATGATTTTGTTTTAATTACTCAAAAGGACACGACAGTACAAATTCAAAGCATCCAAAGCCATTAGGCGCCACAAGATACATTGTTTTAGCAAGATTTGTTATCAAATTGGCTGCAGCATTAAAAATAACAAATAGTTCCAACTTCAAATTCTATTTACAGAAAAAATTCACACTTAAATGTTGGCAAAAATACACACTGTTATAAGGCAAATTATGAATTTTTGATATACTGTATATACAGCACATTTTAAAGCATGTTCTTCTGTCCGTATGCATGAGTGTCTCTCCAGTTACATTTGTAAGAAGTGGTGGAACAGAAGTGACTCAAGTGTCCTGGCGCTGTGCTGGCCGTCGACCATCTGTCCTCCTGAATGGTGTGGTCCTCAAATCTGAGGCAGAGAAACAAAGACGTGAGCTTTTTAACAGCACGTAAACATCAAACTAAAATATCACCATGTGACTCCTCCAGGAGGCGTCGAGTGACCGTACCTGTGATGATGTCCTCCAGAGCGCCGTCCTTCCCCTCGCGTACCTGAGGTTTCACCTGCCTCTTCTTCAGCTCTGCTATCAGGTCCATCTTCGGCATCATAGGCCCCTAATGAAAAGGAAAGTATTTGAAATCAAAGTAGATTTAGAATTTGAGTGTTTAATTCACAGATTTGTTTTAGTTGAGGGTTTATGTTGCATGAAGTACTGCATATCTCACATCAACACATAATCAGAAGATTGTGAAGAAGTAACACTTTTCACATTATGCCAAATATGAGCTAGGTCGCGCCCGTCATCTCTTGTAAAACAGCTTGTTCCTCAAGACCCGACAGTGAGTCTCTCTAGAGTCTGCTTTTCAAAACTACATACGTACATAGTCTGTGTGCGTTTTTATAGTTTATTTGTAGGATTCAATCCAAAATGGCAGAAACGAGAAAACAACTCGCACCCTCGCCTCTTCCTTTTTGCTGAAAAAGAGTCGCTGTGGCCGCTGACTGTCTGTCCGTCTGTTGGTGATGCCAAGTGCTGACCCCTATCTCTTGGCCGCGAATTGACAAGATGAAAGTGCGAGTCGTTTTCTCTTTTCTGCCACTTTGGATTAAATCCAATAAACACACAATCAAAATATTCACAGACCGCACATCCTCTGTTTAGTGGAACAAACACACAGATGTCTAATGTAAACTATAGGCCGATGCCACATGTGAAGAATATAACACAGCAGTGTTACTTTGAACGTCTCTCAGAGTTTCAACAGTTTGGTTGAATTTTGCGTATTTTGCCCTGCTGTTAGCTTGTAGTTGGCTTTTTTTAAATAAATAACAGATGTCTGTAAATTTAGATAGTATGGACCCAGAAGTAGAGGTGAAATGCTGCCCCCTATGTCTTTGCTGCAGGATGCTACATGTTACACAGACCACCTTTAAACAAAGAAAGTTAATACATCTTTGAAGACTGGACCTTTAATATCTTACCTTTTGTGCCCCGGCCTTGTTTGGGGATGAAGACACTTTTTCCTCACTGCTCTCACTCTCCATTTTCTTTTTCTTCTCAATCTGTTGCTGTGCCGTCTGTGTTCAATCAAGGAAAAAGACAATTAACATGCAATAGCAACGATTGTAATGGATGAATATCAGAAACCTCCCACACATCCTCACCTTATAGGCCCTTATCAAGCGTCCAAACGTCGGGAAAAACATGGAGGGCTGCGTGGTTTTGGGGTTCTCGCCGAAATACTCCACCACAGAGCCATATGCCTCCTAGAGGGAGTCAGAGATAATACATGTTTAAAAGTATGTAATAAGGTGTACGTTTTGTTTAAATTGATATGAATTACTGGTTTACCTGTGCCGTCTTGCTGTCTTTGATCAAAGTTTCCAGCTGCTCACTGTTGGCTTTGATGAATTCCTTCAGCACCGTGCTGTCGTCCTGCAGGAACTCCTTTTTGGCCGTTTCCATTCCTCGTTCTAAAGAGCGGATGTCCTGAAGGATGCTGTCCAGTGATACTGGTAAAGAGACAGAAACAAGTTTAGTAAAGCTCCCATTTTAAATCACAAGATACATAACTGCTTGACTGTTTTGTGTGAATGTACCGATCGCTGCCTTGTCTACAAAGTGCAGATCAGTGTGGAAGTTGGCCAAGTCGGGGTATTTTTCCTGGATGATACTGGTGATGAAGTGAAGAAGCGTCTGTGTGCGATCCGTTGACTTCGTCTCCAACAGCTGAAAATTTGACAAAGTTGATTAGATTATTACAGTTTTTTGCTTTTGCTTAATATCAGTCACTGCCCACTAGGACAATTATGGGATAGTGATACATTTATCTAAAGTTAGCTAACATTAGCTACCATTTGGCTACTGGTCATACCAGACCAAGTAATACTGTTATGATTGAAAGCATCTACTAAATTGAGAATGTGTGTTTTTTCACATTTCAGATGTAATAATACTAATAATTATAACCTTTATTTGTATTTTTATATATTTGTTTTTATATATATTTCAAGCAAACTTTGTAGCTCAAAGTGCTCTACATTTAAAAAAATAGATAAAAATAAAAACCTTCCTTTTACAGATAAAATAAATAGAAGTGGTAGGAAGAAAGCATGCATTTTGCACTTACATTTTAAGTATAATTAAAAAATGTCAACAGATGACTAAAAATTGGAATATTCTTTATACTAAAAATGACAAAAAATATATATATTATTAAATAAATAAATTAAAATGTTGAGACATATAAGTGTTTAAATAAATAAAAATATATAATTATATTTATATTTATATAAATAAATAAAAAATAAATAAATAATATATTATGTTATAAATATATAACAGATCATTTAAAAGATAAATGTGGGACTCTGTGGAAAGCAACATAGTCTTGCTTTAAAAGTGAAAGAGTAAATGTAAAAACAAATGCTTACCAGATCCAGACTCTGCAGCCGAAATCCGTACGCTGCACCCTTCTTACTGCTGTTCATGTAGTTGCCAAAAGCAAGAACAATCTGAGGGGAAACACATGAGATGAGTTGTGCAAAAAAATCACAACATTTTGAAGCTAAATCTGAATATCTTACTCTCTTTTTCTTACCTCTAAGAACTTTTTCAGTTTGTCTGATGACTTGATGGACATGGACGCCGCAATGATGGAGTTCAGTTGCTGTGGATGAAGCGAAAACAAAATCAGTGCGTCTGTTAAAGAGCTTGAATCTCAAGTTACAATGCATTTGACAAACTGACCGGCTGCAGGCGTTTGACCGTATCCGGGAAGTTGCCCATGAAAGTGAAAGTGTTTATTCTCTGCTGCAGACGAGGAATCTTCCCAAAGCGTAACACGAACTGATCCTCGTCAGTCAGATCGTCCAGCGGGCGGCCATCCTTCTCATAGTTAACCAGCAGCTTCATCTCATAATCTGATGGTATGAAGGGCACCAGTATTTCCAGGAGGTCAACGGACAAAGACTTCTGGTCATACCTGTAGAAAAATAGCAGTGAAAGTCCCACCAGTCAGTTCATGAGAGCGAGAACGGAGGATTTCTGAAGAATGTCAACAATGCAGCAGATTTTCCAAGAAGCACATACATCTCTATGGCCGTGCAGATGGCGGACGGGTTCATCCCCCCCTTGCGTAAAGAGATGGCCAGATTCTTCGCCTTGTTGGCATCAATCAAGGTCGTCTTGCTGGGGGCCTTCTGCACCACCTTCTTTTTCATAGTGGTGATGTCGGCTGGATTTCCCTGGGCCCTGGTCTTAAAGTGTTCCTCAAACATATCCATGTTTAACTCCTGAATGAGAGACGGAGAAGAGAAGGTTTGGATAAGAAGTATTATCACTGTAGTTTTCTTATAAAGTGTACAGGGGAAGTAAAAAAAATGGCTGCATCTTCTTACCTCTAAGACCTTCTCGTCATCCAGGTCTTTGAAGACGGTGCCGGCCACTTGGTTTGGTTTTAAGGCCTGCCAGTTCAACAGTGGCATCCTGTACTTCGTCTGAATTGGCTTCTTGCTCTTAACGGCTAAAGAACAAAGAAAGAAGAGGAACAATCAAACAAGTAAGATCTTCACTGCTCCATCTTTCTACCAGCTCAGCTTTTGGTACTTTTCTTATGTAAACCTCATTACCAGGTTGAGCGTTTGGTGCTCCAGGAGGGGGAGGCGGTCCAGCACCGGGCGGGGAGGGGGTCCAGAACCAGGTGGGGGAGGGGGCGGTGGTGGACCTCCTCCGGGGGAGGCGGAGGAGGAGGTGGGGGCACAGAACCGAAACCACCTAGAGGAGGCGGCGGTGGAGGGGGAGGCGGAGGAGGAGGAGGAGCGGAAACTCCACCTGGGCCACCCGGAGGAGGAGGAGGAGGAGGAGGAGGAGCGGAAACTCCACCTGGGCCACCAGGAGGAGGAGGGGGAGGTGGAGGAGGGACAGAGCCAGGAAGGCTGGCAGGTGGGGAAGCAGAATCAGGGACGGAGGACGGAGCACTGGGCTCGGAGGCGGAGGCGGAGGTTTGGACGTATTCCACCACCGTGACGGGCACCACCTGGATGTCCAGACCTCCGGAGGCGGTGCGTCCCAGTCGGATCAGCCCCTTGTCCTGCAGCTCCTGGACCTTCTGCTCCAGCTCTGAAGCCGTCTGAGGGGTGGAGGTGCTCAGACGCTCCCTGTCCTTCTCCCTCTCCCAGTCCAGCTCCCGCTCACGTTCCCTCTGCTGCAAGACACCAACCTGGGAACAGGACTCTCGCAGACTTTCCTATCAGACACAAACACGGATATAAAAAACACAGAGCATTAAACACACAATGTATCGTCACACTTTAAACGTCAACATGCTCACAACAACAATGCTAACATGCTAATGTTTAGTAGGTTATGTGGAGTGTGTTAACATTCTGTGTATTTCATAAATTTGATTATTTTTATTATTTGTTATTTTTGTATTTATGGTATTTGACACTAGGGGCACTCAGCAGGAGACCGAGCAGGTGAAATGATAAAGGTAGAAGATGGGTCAAGTCAGGTGATGCACCAGGAAGAGAAAGGTTTTTTTCTTTTTACTAGAGCAACAGAGAGGCAGCATGACGAATCAATGTATGTTTGATTTTGAACTGGAGATTTACTTCAACCTACAAATGGATCAGACTGAAATGGTGCATCAGTCACCTTTTGATGTAAGTTTGTTTTTTTTGAAAAAAAACTTTTTTATGACAAAAAGGCCACTACATGCTGACATTTGCAGATTAACACAAAGCACAAAGGGAAAACCATTAGTTTTGCAGGAATTTGGTCATAAACCGAAGTTTTTGACAAGATGAAATATTGACCTTTTGGTGGTTCTTGACGAAAAGTTTGAGAATCAGCATTACAATTAGAATTCATTATTACGATTAATTCACTCTAAACCAAAGATGTCAACCTCATGGTGATGCTAGAGGAAAAGTCACGGGGTCACCAAACTCATTTAGATTCATCCTCTTAGAACTATGGATGTCTGTATAAGAAATCACGGCAACCTGTCAAATAATTGTTGAAATATTTCCGTCTGGACATCCTCAGAGTCACAGCCGCTATCGGGGCGAACATGCAAGGTCATTTAGATTTATTTGAAGAGTGCAAATGCTCTCATCTTTCTCATTTCATATTGATGATGATTAGATTTTTACTTTAATATTAAGATTATTAAAATAAAGTGAACCGCCACTCTTTTGACCTCATTATGACTGATCACTGTGAGAGTGAGCACACCTCTCCTCGCAGATTAATCTTATTAAACACTGTAAATGTCACGGAGCAGCGCTTACTTTGAGCAGCTCGGTCTCCTTGGTGGCCTGCATGAGCTGAGTCTCAAGTTCAGACATTCTCTCTGTGGTCTGACTCTCAATCTCCTGAAGCCGGGTGCTCAGCTGCAACACAGACAACATTGATTTGAATTCAATCCAAGGACAATATTGTCAAAGCGTCGAATCATAACACCAAAAAACAGAGATTTCTATTTGTCTTTCATTCATGGCCGACCTCCACGTTGTGATCGTGCAGCTCATCCACATGCTCCATCACTCCTCCTCTGTTCTCAGCGTCCTCCAGCAGGGCTCCCACATCCAGCACATTGTCCAGGTAGGCCTGGATCTGGACCTGAAGCTTCTCGCTCTCTGTTTGCTTCAGACGCTGACACACAAACACACACAATAATGGCATAATATAGATTTAAAAAATGATGATCTGTTGGTATATTTTAAGTAATAATGAACATACGATAAGCAAGTAGGTAATCCAACGGTAATTTGATTATCAAAATAATCTAATTTATAAAACGTTTCATAATATATTTTTATGTTTTGAAATAGATGGCTCCGCTAGAATAATTTCGAAATTTTCTGTCAATCAACATTTTGCCTATACAAGTATAAAAGTACGGAAAGTTATATGTGATATAAAACAGGTTGTCATCAGCAAAAGGTAAAGGGAAAGTGGACGATTATGCAGTAGCAACATCCTATTAAATGGAGGAGAAAGGGCTTAGAATTGAACAACTAGACACAACAAGTTACTTTAAACTCATTAGATTACATGCATGAATTAAAATAGAAAGATAATTCATATATTTATGACTGCAATAACTGATTTGCTGTTTTGCGAGCAGCAGAAACAAGTTGCTTATTCATGCATCCAAGAGTTTAAGAGCAACCTTAGAATTCGTGAATTTGAAGTCGTGTTTTACTGTCTTTTCACTCTGTTGTTGTTTTTGGTCCTGAGCAAAACATCCGGCCTCTTAGCTGCTAAATGCGTCACACACCGTCTACATTGACCTCTGAGATTTTTATGCAAACTCACCCCAAGATACTTGTCCAACCTGTGGTTAGTGAACTCAAACTGTAGATGAACGCGGAAGTTCATGTTCTCCACTGAATGCACCACAATGTTTATGAACTGCATGCAAGCCACCTGGAAAAACAGACGAAACGACAATTAACAATTTAAAAAGTCTAAATATTTGTTACACAGTCAGCCAGCGTGTTGGTAGTTCATTTGTGGACTTACCATGAAGTCAATGTTGCTGTCATCATTGATGAAGTACTCCATCAACTTCTCAAAGCGGTTCTTCTCTTTGCTCACCTGAGAAACAAAAAGGGATTTTATCTGAAGATGTATTTTAATTGTTGTCCACATGGGGGCATAAGGTGGGCATCGAAGCAAAATTTGTTAAATCTGTCACATGCAATCTCTGATCTCAGCTACACAAACAGGGTGTTTTTCTTAGCCTCGCGCCTTTCTTGAACCTACACACAGATGCATGACCAGAGTGCATGTGAGGGGTGGATTGTCAGTCACAAGATGAGTAATCAAGTTGAGGAAGCAGAGGAAGTCTGGAACAATTGTGTGTCTGAATGAGCAACTGTCAAAGTCAAATCGCAATCTAGTAAAATAGATAATGTTAAAAAAGTTATTTCACCTCTTTGAAGTTGTCAAAAGCAGACAGGATGATGTCATGTCCGCCTCTGACAAGACACACGGCAGCCAGCAACTCCAACACGAGGGCTTTGGTCCTGTTACAGCATTGGAAATGTTAGATTTGGATAAAAACCGACGGATACACACACATATACTTTGATTCACACACAAGTGCACTCACCTGGGATTCCTGCTGTTGAGACTGAGGGTGATCTCGTTCACACAGCGCGGGTGAGTCATCACCAGGTTGAAGCCGGACTGAAAGCAGAAGAAAAAAGCATAAACAGTTGTTTCCCCCCAAGAGAGCTGGTGAAGGTAAAGTGTTTGTGTTTGGTTTGAGGAAAACTACATTGTAAGCTTTTCATAAAACTTTAAATTAAAAAGATATTTTGATCAAAAAGTGTGTTTCAATTCCAAAAAGCAAAATAAAACAGCAGTTGGGGAAAGAAATAGATTTTTGTCAGCGCACTGGCAAAAAAATTATCTTTCTTCAAATTTGTAGACATCTAGTGATGAGGCTGTATATTGCAACCAACTGAAACTTCTCCATTGTGCCAATTGTATCAGAGAACTACGATGGCTGAAGGGAAAGCCTGAAAACATGAATGGGCCTATGTAGAGACAGTTTAGTTTGTCCCTTGTGGGCTACTGTAGAAAAATTGCGGCCAGCTTTGTATGTAGAAACAAATCAATCTAAAGTAATGAAAACCCCACAATTCTTGTTTTCTGTTGAATATACATTAAAGAGAACACAATAATTAATATTATATTCCATTTCTGCTAATATATCCCCCTAAATGTGACACGATGTTCATTTTAAAGCATGTTTTTTATGACAGAATATGAGATAAGTGACTGTTTTTGCACTATAAGAAGCAGAGTATGCTGAAGCTCTACCTGGTAGTTCATGATGGCTCGCAGGCACATAATGCACACATGCACATCGTCTCTCTGGTTGGATGAATGGGACTTCTTATAC
Organism: Anoplopoma fimbria; assembly: GCF_027596085.1. Taxonomy (NCBI): domain Eukaryota; kingdom Metazoa; phylum Chordata; class Actinopteri; order Perciformes; family Anoplopomatidae; genus Anoplopoma; species Anoplopoma fimbria. Next base: position 5,324,091 of record NC_072459.1, read on the forward strand.
ATCTTGTTCCCCAGAGTGGAGCTTATTCTGTAGAAGGGATAACAAGTGTATAGACACATGAATACATCCCTGAAGAGAGAGGAGAAGCTACCGTGTGTGCTAACGGTTTGAAGTTGAGGCCCAGAACGGCACAGTTGGCCAATTATAACAAGACTTCCAGCATTGGTTTTTTTTTTGGGCATCCACTGTGGTCGGTCTGACAGCTGAAGTGTTGCACCAGGTGGAAAGGAAAATAGAAAAAGCAAAATACTCCACAAATGAGCAAAGGATATGAATGAATGACTGTGAGAGATTGAGGTATTATTAAGAGGAACAGCTGTCTGGCAATAAGGTTTGCATGAAATGGAATAAGAAGGACAGCAAAAACAGAATGCTATACAATAAAATGAATAAGGCATATTGAGTTAGGTTATAAAAGACAATTCATGTTTTACAAAGATAAGATAAGATCATTTGCAGGATTACAGCAGAAGAGTGGATAGTGCATCAAACAAATAAGAGACATAATTAAAAAACAAGATCAAAACAAGTAAATAAATAATTTAAAAAACGTTAAAAAACATCAATAACTAAAATAGTATATAAACAGACAGAATGATTGTTAATATTTCACAGTGGATTTCACAGATTATTAATATTACATGGTGGATATATTGAATTTATATTGTCAGTTTTTTGGTATGTGTGTTCTACTGGTAGCAGAGTAGAACAAGATGAACCATATTCTGCTGTTGGTGGATCAATCAGGGCTGTTAATGTTCTCTGTAATTGGGACTTAAATTTGCAGAACAGGTGACTTGCAAAAAGAAACGAAGATGACACAGTTCTGCACCTCTAAGAAAATGACCACTGTGGCTTTTTACTATAAGCGACCATCACACCACTTCTGCCTTGCATGACTCGATATGCAAGCTGAAAGTTCCTCTTTATCAGGAATTAGTGATGCTGGGTGCACGATACACTGTAAATATATATATAATCATATAATCTGCAGACATCTCTGTGTTTGATGAACTCAGTTTCTTGTTATCGCTCATGTCTGGAGCTTCTTACCTTACAGTCAGAGCTCGAGCAGCTCTGGTCATCCCGTGTGACGGGGAGCCGGTGGAGCTTTTGGTCAAGTCCTCCATCGACCTCTCTGCTGGTTTTCTTTCTGACAGGGTGCCACCATTTTCAACACTCTCCAAATCAAACCTAAAGAAGAGTTCACATGAAGTACACATGGTGATGAAATAGATTCATTGTGAGAGCATCATTAGTTCCTGAGTGATTTGTTTCGAAACCGGCGATTACTCACGAGACGTCACTTTGAGCATGAGACAGGTATTCCACCAGAATATCCAAACCTTTGTTCTGCTCGTTGAGAAACTCTTGAGCCCATCTGCAAAAAAGAGAAAGATAGATAGATAGATAGAATTGTTTTGTCATTTTAGAGTCTGGGCTCAGATTGGATTTAAAGCAAGAGTATGTAAATTTAGAAAAGAAGAAATAACACAATCTTGCTCTCACAGAGGAAATGTTGAATTCATAACCAATAAACCGCAATCTTGCTCAATACAATTGTTGTTTGACTGCCATTACTGATTTTATGAACTGACCATTTATCATAATAATGACACCAATATTTGGAAACTTACTGTGCGTTCCAGTACCCATACAAACGGTCTATTTAGTATGCAGGAAAAATATTTAGTATATCCCAGTTGAATGCATACTGTTTGCAACGCTCCTATATCCGCTGCACAAAGAAGTGTAGGTCAAAATTGTCAGAAGAGCGTGCAGGTTTGCAGAATGAGACCGGATGTATTTTGGTACACGGCATTTGACAAACTAAGTATTCTGACATATTAAATATTTTTCTTGCACAATAAATAGAATAGCAGTATGGGTACTGGAACACACAGTTTATTTTCTTTCTACCTTAAAGGTACCCTGCGTAGTTCTTGGCCACTAGTAGCGCTATAGAGCAGAGTTTTTACGAAAGGGTCCACGTTTTCTTTCACAATATCCACAGGAATGAAAATGCTCTCTCATGAGCACATTGGCAACCCAAACACAGTTCTGCCAATGGGTTTCACAAACTATTCCACGGATTGACAGTTTGAGGGAATAAGACGGTAAACGGTGTATGTAAACACAACTTTATTCGTTACCCGATGTGATTGGTGCGAAGCGATATCTCCAAATCTTTAAGGACCTGGGTGGCATCTTGAATCCTTTTCTTCAGCTAAAGTAGGAGCAGAAGAAGTGAGAATAAAGACATCGCTGCGCAGATAGAATAATAAAAACGTGTTAAATATAAAATGCTTTGCACTGACCCTGCGGGACACCCCTCCCTGATCCTGGTAGAAGCTCTTGATCTTGGCCAGGTACGTGGACGGGGGGCTCTTCACCTGGAAACGCTCCTGGGGGAAGAAGGATTCACATGGAAACAAGCTTTTGACCCAGTGATTTTATCAGCAACCCTAAAAAAGACTGGACAGGAGACACTTTCAGCAACGCACAGCGTCTGAAGCTATTATGGCCTGTGCTATTTAACACAACAGACACAAACCGCTCTCTGTTTCCATGCCGACGCCATCAGTTGCCACCACAGAAACTGTGCTGCAAGGTTTTCACGCTGCACTCACCACATATCAACTCTGTTTATTTATGTACTGTGCGTCAACTGTGTCGTAGTGAAGACCAAGGTGCCAGAATCCTGCTCACTTTGACGACTCAGATGTTGAGGGTTAATTGTGATACCAGATTGTTATCAGTAAACAAAAAAAGGTCTTACCTGATCACAGACTAATTCCCACTTCTTGTCATTGTCATATTGACTCAACAGCTTCAGTTTGTCCGGAGGCAAGTTCATGTAGCTCTGAAAGAGAGAGAGAAAATATGACTTTAAAAATAAACCACAAGTTCTCATTTTTCACACTTTCTGGTCTCAAATTCATCGTCACTCTTGAAGTGACATTCGGGACACAATTATTAAGTCTTTCCTGCTTATTCGACAAAATCAATCAACCAAACCACAGACTCTGTTTCTGAAGGATGTTAACTGCCTGCCGGAAGCACAGATGACTCAGTGTTTACACGTATGTGTTTACGGTTGTCAGTAGGTACCAGTTATGTCAGAAAAGTAATACTTTTGGCCATTAGAAAGGAATGACTAGGCTAATCTTAGAGCCTTTTTCGTGCGTGATGATGATATGTTGAATTGTACCCTCCTCTAGTAAAGACAGAGATGATGAAACAAGCACATGTAAAAAACTAGAAAACTGACTTCACAAATTTTATTTTATTTTATTATTATTTACATGTTGGTTTCTTTCTTATTTATTTATATGATCGAAGCTTTAATATATAGAAATATATTTATATATATTTAGTGGCAATTATGTAGACTCTCTAACAAGATTTACTTTTATATTATCACAAACCTTTCCTGTACTTCACATAATATTACCATAATTCACGTAACTGCATGGAGAATTTTACACAGAACAAGAACCCCCCACCTCCACACATCAACATATTTCTGCTGCAGGTTGAGTCAAAACTTAGGTGTTGACATATTGCCCAAAAAGTGCAGTTTCACTTTGCACCCTCAACCTAAAGCGAACCGACTCCTCATATAAAGGTTATTCCTCCCACTCAAAAGGCTTAAAACCTGAATGATTTGATCAACCCAAATTAAGTTTTAATAACCTAAAAAGGGAGTTTGTGTGGGGTCTATTGCTTGTATGTATTCAGGCAGTGGTCTATTGTTTCTTTATCACACCTTAAAAAAAGAGATGCAAAAACAGAAAAAGGGCGGTTGGGTTGCTGCAGCCGAGTTTCATCCTCTGTGGGGTGAAGGGAGGGGTCACATTGTGGGTTTTGTGGTGCAACACTTAGGTAAAAAATACAAAAAGTAACAAGCAAGTTATGCACTTCTCATTTCCTGATAGAGTTGCTAATGCAATTATAAAGGAAGGTACAACGTCTCTGAAATTTACATTTAACATATTTTGCCTAAAGAGGAAGTGAGGTCATGCTTTCATGAAACGCCTGTGAGGGCGTTGTAGGCATGAAATGGCTCGGCACATGTGCACGTCTTCTCGTATCATGCAATTTCTATTGTCATTGTGAATTTTAACACTAAGAAAGTGTTAATCTATAAATTTAAACAGTTGTCAATAATGTGGGTTTCCATGATAGGGTTTTAAAAATGCATTAACTTTTAACATTTTCAGTTTTTTGTATTTTAGTTAAAGAATTTCAGGTGAACATTTGGATGGATGCTGGCATTAATGATTGCTAATTGTTCAGGCGTTACCACAGAATAAAAATATAAACCTGCAAAACCCATTACCCATTTAATCGTTTTAGTTACAACAAATGCATAAAGTGGATATCTAATATACTTTTTAATTTCTGTACTCTTTTAAAAAAAAATGTTTTAATTAAGTATTTTATAATAACAGATTAACACAGAAAAAAAACTCCTTACTGCTGATGTAAGTCTTGACTTAACTGCCTTAAATTAGGCACCTGTTTCAGAGAAATATGTTTTTTTTCCCTCTTTAAATAAATATCTGTAGCTCATTAACCTTCCAGCATCTGTTTGCCCTTTATACATCTGCAGACGTCATGCTGTTCATCCAGCAGACAAAAGATGTGGCTCAACATTAACCCATGATGTCACACTTATGTGGAACATCATAGTCATTTTAAAGATGTGATGGATTTTATATAAATTCACTAGTGAGCAGGGAGTAAAGTTTTAATCATATGAAGCCCATTTAGGTGTAAATCTCAAAGTGAAGCTTCTCATTGATGTTAATTGAGCAGCTGCAGGTTACAGAGTTTCAGTTTATATCTTGTTTGTTAACTTTTTATGCTCAGTAACACGATGAAACCGGGAGAAAAAAGATAGAAATCTCATTTTTAACCTTTTTTATAAATCACATTTTTAACAGAAATAATCAGAGATTTACGTGTGTCAGCATCTCCTACACTAAACATTAGGGTTGGATGTGTTACTCTGAATGGTGTCTCAAGTGCTTAAAGTATTCATTGTGAGGCTGTATGTTTTTCAACTGGTTGTAAGACTGTTGAAAGAGTGGAGGAACAGTTGCTTTCCGGTCTTATGGTCTCGCTCATGTAAATATGTTGCTCAACTTCCCCTTGGGGCCAGCCACCTCCGCATGCACTAATCATCCTGCTTCTAGCCTGACATTTTAAAATCTAACAGTGAAGGAAAGAAGTTCTTTGTTGAATCTGGTAACTTGTGGATAACAATAAATTCACTGTGCTATCACAACTCGTAGTTGTTGATGACCTTTGTGCGAATATGATTGGGCAAAATCACATCTTTGCAAAATCACATTTAAAGGAGATATTATGCAAAGTTTGGCTCTCTGCACACACCAGATATATTCTAAAAGATTGAGAGACAACAAATGGGAAAAGGCAGTCTATGTTTAGTTCAATTGGTTTCTGGCAGCATAAATCACAAATCCAGAGGTTCAGAGTTCAAAACACCTGCTACCTATAATAACTTTTTCTGTGCCTCTGAATCGTATATACCTTCATAATTCTCCCAGATTTTTACAGTAAGCCTCTACTACAAAACCATAGCTGGCATAGGTAATATACAGAGGGCATAATCTTTGTTTTCATGAACAGTAAGGGTTCGTGCCCTCTTGTCTCATGTGCAGCTACTCACCAGCACCACGTTGAAGCGCTCATTCAGCTCCTCCTCTGGGGGCATGGGTAGTTTAGGGGGAGCCGGCTGCTTCTTCTGTAGGGTCGGAGCGGGGTCACTCATTCCAGAAGCTCCTCCGACTGAGTTTCTGGCCTCTCGGCCCTCAGAAGGTTCCTGCTCCAAGCCCCCCGCAGCCGCATTCCCCATCACTAATCTCCACAAGTAATCCAGGAGGAAAGCTTAACAAAAAACCCTTACTCCTGAGAAATCTGTGTATTCCACAACAGAGTGACACAAAGGGATCACTCTGGTTGACAAGGACAAGCAGACCTTAAATCAAACCAAGTTTTGGGGTTTTCAGGGAGACGAACATCAATCCCCTAGTCTACTGAATCCACCTTGGTCCTGAGTACAGGGTGGGTGAAATAAGGTTGCTCGTCCTCATTTTCTATCCTTGCATCAACCTATCTACTACTCTGTCTACAAGTACCTTTGAAAATAAGGTTACAAGCCTTGTTAGGGCCTGCTGGGCTCTAAGAAAAGCCCCACCTTAGTGCCACCCGCTATTTTCTGCACTTGTTGACCGAGAACTCCTCTGATGAGTGAGTACATAGGGCTGCTGTGAGAGGAAGGAGAGGGGAGTGTGACACACTATGTAGCACAAACAGAAACCGCAAAAGCAGAAGAGCAACTTCCTGTGCATGACAGCAACAGAAGCTATGGGTGGAGGACAGGGTGGAGGATGAACACGGTAACTGATTGGCGAATGGTGCAAGAAGTAGGAGAGTGATGAGAGAGAGAGATAGGGTTACACAGGAATTAAATAAAGCAGAAATAGTGTGTAAGGTTGAAGAAACATATGTGAATGTGCAGATGTAAAATGAACCAATGGAAACTTTCCCTTCACCATGAAACCACTTTTCATGGTGAACCACTCATTCTCTGGAAGCTAGCTTAACTTGCATTGGGCAACAATTGTTTTGGTCATTTTCCTTTACATGAGGCCAGGTTGATGTGGGAGGCAGGTAAGTGCAGCTTCAGGGTAGAAAAGGTTGTAAAACAGCGCCACTCTGCGTTTGAAGCCATCTACTGCATGTATGATGGCTGCATTCGGGGACCCGTCGGAAATTGGGTCCTTCCCACCGTTTTACTCTAAATGGACTTTGTGAAGAAATAAAAATGATACTAATAAATACTGTTCTTTCTCTAACATCTCTAACACTGACAAACTGTTCCAATTAGCTATTTCATGACGAAGCTTACCTGTTTTTTTCTAAATTTGTTCACACGAATTAGCTCCGTGGGGGTAAATGATTGTTAAATTAGCCTTTGACGGAAGTTATCAATTCAAAGGTGCACGAATTACAAAATATTTTACTAGCTCATACAGCTGGATCTGTGAAAAGTAATTATTTTTTATTTATTTTTAATTTTGTCACACGAAAGAGGGAGATTTCGTGTCTATTTTTCTATCAAGCAGAAGAGAGTAGGAATTTACGAGCAGCCCGCGAAGGCAGCACGGCTATTAGTGTTTCTACATTCCAAGATGGCGGACCCGACAGCGTCGCCAGAGGATCACTGGAAAGTAAGTCCCTCCTGTTAGTTAGTTGCTTAATTAACCTCAACTCTCTTTGTTACGTTGGTTAGCACGTCTGCCTCGGGACAGCAGTGATAAGTGGCACACGGTGTTATGAGCAGTAGTGGAAGTAACGCTCACGTTACGGAGGAGCGGGGCTTTGTTAGCTCCACTGCTAACGTTAGCATAGCTAGGTGTGACGTCACAGCAGCTAGCTCACTAAGTAAACAACCAGAGACTGGACTAGGGGACATATCATGTTCCTGGTTTGTACCCACAATACATCTGTGTTTGCTTTTGTTATTTATTTATTTATTTTAAACATCCATGTAAAAGTGCAGTGTTGATTTATTGACCAGTCTGACAGAAAGGTGCAGAATATACACCTTTAATTAAGCATTTAAATGCATTGCTTTATGCAAACAAACTATATATACAGTACCAGTCAACAGTTTGGACACACCTTCTCATTCAATGGTTTTTCTTTCTTATATATATATAGTACCAGTCAAAGGTTTGGACACACCTTCTCATTCAATGGTTTTTCTTTATTTTTTATTTTTTTCTACATTGTAGATTAATATTGAAGACATCCAAACTATGAAGGAACACATATGGAATTATGTGGTAAACAAACAAATGCTGAACAAAGCAGAATATGTTTTATATTTTAGATTCTAGGAATTGCCTGTTTTTTTGTTTGTTTTTTGGTTAACCAAACATGTCTGAAAATAGAATTACAATATATAACTAGAGGATAAAAGCATATTATTAGATTTAAAAATATAAGATGAATTGTTTACAAAAGTTTACAAAAATAATAATTTAAAAGCTCCCTCTCTGTTGTTAGAATACAACATCGCTAATTGGTCTTTTTTTTTTGTCAATAACATTTTATAAAATAGGGTAAGGGACATACAGTACCAGTCAAAAGTTTGGACACACCTTCTCATTCAATGTTTTTTCTTTATTTTTATTTTTTTCTACATTGTAGATTAATATTGAAGACATCCAAACTATGAAGGAACACATATGGAATTATGTGGTAAACAAACAAATGCTCTCTTTTACAATTAAGTAGCTGAATAACAAGTGCCTTTCTCAAGTTCATGTTAATAACTGAGGGGTTTGATTGATGCATGTTTTGTTTTTAACACATTCCCCCCCTCAAAAGTGTAAGAATTTGACTTCGGTATAAAGTCATATGACTTAACTCTGATAGAAGAGCCTGAGCAGCAGCAATTGTTTTTTGTCCATGTCCAAATGCTGGTAACTTTGTGTGTTATTGCATACACTTAATGGCTGTAACATGCATGGAATCCTCTGTAAAAGCATATAGCATACTACATAGTATGTCTCTGTGCACTTTGTTTCGTTCATTATTTTACTGCTTTGAATTAAAGTGTTTCCGACATATAAAAAGGTTTATGTCAAAGTAACAACAAATGTCTACAAATTCATCTTCGTCCGGTTCTAATATAAAAAGCTAAATAAATCATTGAACAAGAATTCAGCCCTGTCTTTACATCATTACGTTTTCGGTCAATTGCACTACAAATGCAACTGCCTACATTTGATTTGTGAAGCTCTGAGGCCACGCACACACTTCCTGCTGCCAGTTGCTGCACATAGCATAACGCAGCAACACCATACAGCTCATATTTATTCCGGTGGCATACCTGTGCAGTTTCAATCCAGCATTACAGGGTTTATGTCCTCCTGTTCTGTTGCAGCACCCTGAGGCGACCACTGTGGTTCCGTTACAACCTGTCTTTGTCATACATATAGTGTAATTTATTGATATATATAAAATATATAATACTAATATATATATATATATACTATTCTTATTCTACAAACAAAAAGGCTTGAATGTAAATGTAATACTATTTGCACTATTTTTTATATATATATAAATATATAAAAGTACCAGTCAAAAGTTTGGACACACCTTCTCATTCAATGTTTTTTGGGGGGGATTTTCTACATTGTAGATTAATATTGAAGACATCCAAACTATGAAGGAACACATATGGAATTATGTGGTAAACAAACAAATGCTCAACAAACCAGAATATGTTTTATATTTTAGATTCTTCAAAGTAGTTGAATGAGAAGCTGTGTCCAAACTTTTGACTGGTACTGTAAGGTTATATTCAGACTGTGCCAAACACTGTGGTGGTATTAGAAAATGACTTGGTGAACTGTACCTTGTAAAAAGTCTTGTAACACTATACTCTTATATCAAAGTCTTCTGATAGTGATCTAGCTGTTTATATGGACAGCAGCTGTAAAAAGACATTTCCTAATCCTCCTCTGCCTAATCCAGTTCATTCTAAGCATACCAAACTCTTAAAGAGGGTTAGAGACCATTTGATGTACATTTGATCAGGCTTCCTCTTTTGAAAGGGTTCTGTTGCAGGTAAAGGGAGTGAAACCTTTGGTAAACATACAGCACCAGTCAAAAGTTTAGACACATCTTCTCATTCAACTATTTTGAAGAATGTAAAATATAAAACATATTCTGGTTTGTTGAGCATTTGTTTGTTTACCACATAATTCCATATGTGTTCCTTCATAGTTTGGATGTCTTCAATATTAATCTACAATGTAGAAACAAATAAAAATTGAACCATTGAATGAGAAGGTGTGTCCAAACTTTTGACTGGTACTGTACACATCTTAACATTTACCAAGACTTTGAACATGTTTTCAGGGTTTGGCCCCCTGGAATAACTGTAAAAAAAAAAAAAAGAACATGACCCAATTTTTGGAACTCTAAATTTAAGTTACTATTGTGTAGTGTTGCCCTCTGTGATGGAAATACTGATTGGATACTGCACACTTGAATTGGACAATATAGAGCACTGCTCAGTGGGGGTTTGGACTGTCTGTCTTGCAGGTGAGCTGTTGGTCTATTGTCATCGTATTTAGGGCAGCGCCCTTTTTATACCAGCGTCTCAGTCTCTATTTTCTCCTTTCTCCATCCCCTGTTGTCTGGTGATGGCTCAGCAGACAGACGGCGCTTTCAGCGACAGCGGCTTCGACCCTAGTGAGTATATTCAGTCAGCTCACATCCTGTTGTTTGTCATATCGTGTGATATTTATGCTCTCTGATGGCGATCTTGTGTTTCTAGTCTCCCAGAGGACAAGCTAACATGTCAATCTATGCATGGACTGTATTCTGCTGTCTTGCTCTGTAGGTTTATTTGCTGATACTGGCAGAAAGGGTTCAGTTGTGTCCAGGGCCAACAGCATCGGCTCAACAAGTGCCTCTTCAGTACCAAATACAGGTATGATGTTTGGAACACAGGGGATCTGACATTGCTGTCAGTTTAAAGCGACGATTTGTGCTACTTTTATATTTTGATGTGAATTTTTTCTTTGACTCTGCCTCACTTAGAATGTCATCACCATAATGCATATACTTTTACTCTAAATTCTGTCAAATACTTTGGAATTGCATTTCTAAGAATAATAGGCGTTATTTGTGTATTAAAGTAAAAGCTCATTGATAGACTAAGACAGACCAGTCCTGCTTCTCAGTACAATACACCTCAAGTTTATACAGCGTAATTATATGTGAAATAAAATGCTGTGCATCTGCATAGCAGGGTTTTTATTAGTTACCTCTGTTGAATAATGTCCAGCATAGTCCCGTTTAAAGTGCATTGCAATTATCTATAGACCTTCATTGAGGCCTGAATCAACTTCTCTGAATCTTGTTGTGGTGAAAAAGGTCAAGCGTTTGCTAAAATTCTGCGATGGAAGAAAATGGACTGAAGCTCCAGGATATGCATTTTAAGAAACTGTATAAATTCATCTTACAGTCTCAGAAACGTATACTGTTAAATCTTGACGAGACTAACTTAAATGAGCTTTTTCCTCGTTATGTTTCAGAAAAGTTCTACTTAACAGCACATCAGTAAATGTGCATTTGTCAGTATTAGTGTCGTCACGATACTGGAATTTAGCACTTAGATACAATATTTTGAAAAATATTGATATCTTTTTTGACGCCACAGGGAAAAAACTAACAACATTAGAGGGGATATCATTTTATTTTTTTATTAAAAGTGTGTGTGTGCGTGCGCGTGTGTGTCATTTTGCTGTCAGAGAGAAGAGAGAGCAATTAACAAGTATTAAAACTTTCAAATATTCAGTATTGATGCGCATCTATACTTTTATATTATGACAACACTAGTCAGTGTGCCAACTGGTGTTCCATGTCACAGTAGGAGGTCAGAAGCATGGTTATTGATCTGATGGTTAATATATTGTGAACTAGATGATGAAGACAGCGACTACAGACACGAGACGTCGTATAAGGAGTCGTATAGCGATCGACGGAGACAAGCGCACACACAAGCTGAGCAGAAGCGTAGAGATGCTATAAAGGTAACGCTACGAAAGACTGCAAATAGGTCTCTGTGACTCGCCGCAGATACACCACACACACACACACACGTTCAAAGTTTTACAGCTATGCATATTTATATTTTTATTTGTTCAGTATTTATTCTTGTTTATGTTTTTGTGTTACTTTAGAAAGGCTACGAGGACCTCCAGTCCATAGTCCCAACCTGCCAGCAGCAGTCTGATTTTGCAGTGGGAGCACAGAAGATCAGCAAGGCCACCGTGCTACAGAAAAGTAAGATCTGATGTTACTGGATGAACACTTAACGGTCACCCTTGAGAATGATGTTTGTATTTAGATAGAAGTTAATACATCTTTTGACATCTCGCTGTCTCTTTTAAGGCAGGATGGTAATATGGGCAAGTAAGTAAAGGTCAGCGTTTTCTATCCAACTCTCAGTAGAGGCATCGTTATCTATTAGTTGTCCAATAAAGTCCAGTCTCTGGCTTATTTCTCACTTTAGTCACGTGATACAAATCTGCATGCTGCTTATATCCAGTGCTGGACCTGGACTTAAGTAAGGGTAAAAGAGAGGAAACACAAAATACCTTACAAATGTTGGCATTGAAAATGTGTATATGACATTTTTATGAATAGGGTTTGCCACAAGGATATGGAGTTACCAAATTGAAAGTTTTAGTTCAACATTTTTTGCCGTAAAAGCACAAATGTCGTGGTCCTTGGCACATTTTGATACCACTATTCTATGATATATACGGATCTTGATTATTGCATATTTTAATAAGTTTGCCAGATTGTGAAAGTGGTGAATTATTGCAAAGTAGAATTGTGCTTCTTGTGTGTTTTCACCCACACAGTATGTTATTAGCTATTGATATTTAAACCCACGTCTATCCCTGAAGTGTTGTAGTTAAGAATCATTAGACCTTATTTATTATTTAATTATTAGCACAGTAGTGTTTATGGAAAATGCAGCGCTTCCATTGAACTTTTGAATACCTACTGTGCGGTCGCCAAGCCCCTCTAATGAGGATGATCCCTGTCTGTGCAATCAATGCAATTCTTAATGTGTTTTGTCATCAATTATTTTTCTAATATTTGTCAAACACCGAAGACGACTCTCCGCCCGAAATTAGAGATCCAAGCTCGCATGCTCACATTACAAAAAGCAAGCAAAAAAGAAGAGAATACAAACAAAGATATCAATTAGCATGTTAACAGGTCAACAGAGTTCAGTAGAAGAAGATGGAGACAAAAATATCACACAGCAGAGATATTTGCACTTTCTAAAATGTCATTATTTCAGTAGAAAAGAGGAAGTGGTGGCATTTCTGGTGTTTGTGGAGGGTCACAACCCCCTGACTGATGCATTTCTGTATCTCTCTGCAGCAATCGACTACATCCATTTTCTTCACAAAGAAAAGAAGAAGCAAGAGGAGGAAGTTTCTCTTCTAAGAAAAGAAGTGATGGCGCTGAAAATCATGAAAACGTGAGAGAGCGGCTTTTTTTTTGATATATAATTTATTCTATAGTCACAAATGTTGGCAAAGTAAGACCGCATTACTTACTCTGCATCCAGAAAGATGAAAAGATGGATTTTAATAGAAAAGCTGATCTTGTACATAGAGAAAAAACACTCTGGTTAGAAATGCATTGATGGCAATGTTGAAACAGCATAAAGTAAAAGTACCATCAGATCTATAATTCAAAAGACGCATCAAAACATCCTCAAATAAAAGCTCAAAATGCTGCGTTTAGATTTATATCATGATGCTTAAACTAGCTCAAGTTCATAATTGCTTATGAATTAGTTGTGGCCATTAATTAAATTGCATATTTTGTGATGTCAGTGAATATTTATCGCCCTTTCTTCATAGGAACTATGAGCACATAGTGAAGGCCCACCAGAACAACCCGCAGCAGGGAGAGGATCAGGTGTCGGACCAGGTCAAGTTCAACATCTTCCAGAGCATCATGGACTCTCTGTTCGAATCGTTCAGCAACTCCGTTTCAGTAAACAGCTTTCAGGAACTGTCCGCCTGCGTTTTCAGCTGGATTGAGGAGCACTGCAAGCCACAGGTGAGGAGTATTTGTTGGCGCTTTGTGGACGGCAAATCCGACACAGCAAAAATGGCGAGATGATAACGGTTTGTGTGCTCCTCCCGTTCTCTCCTAGACGCTGAGGGAGTTCGTTGTCGGAGTGCTCAATGGTCAGCTTTATTGATTGAGTGAAACCTCTGGACTTGACTCCCATAAATTGACTTTGGGTTTTACTCTGGCCTCTCAGGGTGAAGTCTAAAAAACTTCAATCAGCCTCAGGCCACATCACAGTATTCACACTCACTTAGGATCATCAGTGACTCCCTGGCTGCAATCGGATTACCTCAACCTCACACTCTGGGCAGAGATGGATTGAGAAGTGCCATGTTTATTAAAAGGATTACTCTCTGATTGTAAGTGTGCACACATACAGATAATCGAGCATATTTCAGGTTCTGCTGACTGTTCATATCTCTTCATATTGTTCTGCTGAGGATTACAGGGGAAACACAAGAGCTTAATACGTTTGTAAATGAATGTTAATGTTAAATGTGTCCGTTAGGAGTTCCACAATCTGAAGTAACTGTAGCTGCCTTTAAATAAATCTTCTTACAGATTGAGTTTATTGATCGTATTGCTTCTGAAATCAACCTAATTGAAATAGAGAGACGGGTGATGAACACACACCCCGCCCTCTGTTACATAACGCATGCACATGCTGCCTAATTCTGATCCAAAGGGCTCCTATCAGCTTCAGTGCACAAACATTGTGAGTCAGCCATACCACTCCGTAACCGTAGCAGACACTGTTAAATACTGTACCACTGCAGGGTAACTGTCCTTTCTCCTAACTGTGTCATCAGGAAATATGCTTTATGGCGTCTCAGCATTTTTACTCCTGAGGTTTAAAAACAAGCTATTCCACCTTTTTATGGTGACAAAACTTGAGATTTCTAATTGGCACAGATCATTGTCTATATATGTATGTATGTTTTTTGCAGTTTACTTTTCAATAAGCATTTTCTTGAATTAAATTATGTAAATTAAAATCTATTGAATGTGAGTGGTTTTCATGCCACCATGACTGATGCTATTTAATTTGGTCGTCAGTGACTTTTATGATCAATAATCCCAAGCAGTGAAATAATAAGAACCACTTGTTAATTTTTAACACCAGCAGGTAGAAAATGCTCCGACTGAACTGATCCTTTTTCTAAACAGAATCACTGCAGCCTCCACCAGTCGCAGGTTCCCGCTGAGAGATTTACAGTAATGAATGATGAATTGAAAAATAATCAACTTTGATTTTTAAACAAAAGCTAATTATTGTTCCAGTACCTGAATAAATCAAATCTGTCACACACATGGATTATCTGTTCGATATGAAAGAGCCACTTTACTGTTCTTGCTTTAATCAAAGGGATATGATCATTTTTTACCCTTTGTTGTTGCTTCATTATCTTTTGAAAGTTGTTTTATTAAAGCCATCTACTGTATATCACCATCCAAAGAGCAACGTCAACCTATTTATAGAAATGTCATTGATTA
The DNA here is from genome assembly GCF_027596085.1 of Anoplopoma fimbria. Classification (NCBI taxonomy): domain Eukaryota; kingdom Metazoa; phylum Chordata; class Actinopteri; order Perciformes; family Anoplopomatidae; genus Anoplopoma; species Anoplopoma fimbria. The sequence continues at coordinate 5,339,310 of NC_072459.1, forward strand.
TTGTTCCGCTTAATTCACTTCAAAGTAAAAGAAAGGAGGTGAAATGCAGCAGAAAAGGACAAATCATAGAGCCGGACATCGGTCCTCGCGTCTGTTAAATATATTTAATGTTTTAAGATAACTGAAAAAGAAATGAGTTTGGTTCTTTTGTTGGAAAAAATTCTGTAAGCACTTCAGCATCAAAAGACATGAACATTTAATAACTTGGACACTGAGTGAAGAAGCATTACAAAGGATGATTAACAAAAGAGATGGAAAAAAACATGACAACCCTCCATAAAACCTGAAGGTCACAATAACCGTCCATGTTTTATACATTGTGGTTCTTTAAGGAACAGTTTAAAATAACAGCAGTATAATGGACTTGAACATAAATGAACAAAGAAGCTCTCAAAGCTATAATGATTAATTCGTTGACATTTATCTTTTTTTTTATGGCTTTAAAAAGGGAAAAATAAACCAAAGTTGCCTACGAGGCAACAAACATCCGCCAGTGTTTTCTCCGTTTATGTGCAGTGCTTGTGTCTCAGCTATTTGTGTTTTAAATGTACTTTCAAATACAGTGGAAGTTGTTTTTTGCCATTCAGCTTTTATTAAAGATGTACCATTTGTTCAAGAGGAAAGCCATAAATAAAGAATGTTCTGTGGCTCAGACCGGTCTGATGTATAATCTGTATTCTCAGCTCATCACTGCACAGTCTGACACTGATGAAGAGGATGAATAAACGTTCTCGTGTTCTTTTAAATACTTGGAACAACCACCTTACAGTCCTCATCAGTCTCCACTCCAACCTCGTCCTGTGAGAGAAACACCAAGTTAACTTCTCAGTAGTACTAAAGAACGTAGCGGTATGAAGTAAAGTTTTAAATGTGGATTTTTAATGAGCTTGTTTTGCTTACCAGGAACTGCTTTTTGCTCTTAGGATACCCCTCCAGGATTGAATCCATCATGTCTGAAGCCTGAGAAAAACAAACAAAGCTTAAAATTTAGTGGCGACTGCATTTATCTTTGTACGATAACAATGAATGTCTTTAAACACTATTCTTTCTCATCTTTTATCTCCTGATTTATGTACTGTTGATACTGACAACTTGACTATTTATTTAATTAAACTTAAATATTTAAAATGTGGCAGTACACAGGATACAGTTGCAAAATACACAGAAGTTGTTGAGTGGTCCTCATTTAAATAGTATTTGGCACCAATTATACATTTAATTATTATTTTTATTATCGGTTTATCTATGGTTTTTTCTGTATTGTTAAGTCTATAAATTAAATTTAAAAATAGTTTCACTTTTCACAATTTCTCAGAGGCCAAAATGTTGTCTTCAATTTGCTTTTTTTGTCTGCCTAACAGTCTAAATCCATTAGATATATATATAATTAAAAATCTACTCATCAACTAATCATTGCAGCTCCATATACATTACCAATCTCTTCCTCTTTTTCCACTCTTTCACGTAAACATCCCGGTCTTTGTAAACCTGTAAATTAAAATATGAGTATTGGACTACCAAACTGTACAACAAACAGAGCAAAACAACATTATTAGTTTCTTCACTCGGTTTCGAAGATGTTTTGCTGTAATTTAAAAGCATGAATGTGTTCCCCAACCTTCTCTTTCTCCTCCGGCGTGACGTGATTTGTGGCCGACTTAATCTTCTCCAGACGCGCTCTGTACCCTGAACTCTCTTTTTTCAGCTCCTGGATCTCTGACATCATTTCCTCTGTCGTCAGCTGACTGTTGAGCTCCTTCAACTCTGTCAGTGGAGATGTCACGTAAATGTACACGGCATCCACTTTGCTAATGCAGTACAACAAAAATACAGTCTTTAAAAGGAACAGGAGTGTAGGATTAAGGGGGGGATCTGTTGGAAATATTTGAATATAATATAAATAACCATGTTTTTATTAGAGTCCGCTGTGTTGCACCGTCGTGTTTCTACAGTAGCCCAGAAGAGACAAACCAAACATCGGCTCTAGAGAGAGACTTTCACCTGAAGGCCTGCGTAGTTCTTGGACATGCTTGGAAAGGATGGGGTGAGCAGATTCAATCAGTTGGATGCAATCTGCAACCTCACCAGTATATGCCACTAAATCCTACACACTGATCTTTAAATATGTGTCATATATATACATATACGTGTAGCTGTTAGTAACATCCTAAAAACAGTGCACAATTCACATATCTTAATGAGGCTCAGAGAAAAGTTAAGCCCCGCTCTGTCTGGAGACACCACGTTGTAAAGATGACCCGTTTACTACACCTGCATCTAGCTGTCTGCAGCTCTGGGTGAGGGACTGCACCTCCGCACTGAGCTGTGAGATCTGAGAGTCCATCGCCTTCAGGTCTGTATCGTTCACATTTTTGAACTGAGACTGTAGGAAAAGTTTTTTGCATGCATTACTTTCAGTGCATATTGCTTTCCATAAGAGAACAGAATCTCAGATGCACAGACTAACCTGATCAGCAAAATAGATCTTTTGTTTTCCGTACATCTTCTCCTTTATCTTGCCCTCTAGAGCCAGCAGCTCCACGGCTTTGACCACTGCCTGGTGACATCACAAATATACAATCAATCATTAATTATAGGCTGCAAACACACCACAGCATCTTATAGGTGAGGATGAATTCTCACCGTTTTGCCAAATCCATGCTGCTTTTGTAAGTTGCAGAAGACATCCTGAGCACTGTAGGGTCGGTTCTTCTCATTCAGGTATGCGAGGATGAGGGTCGCACCTGTGGAGAGCAGCAGCATGTGATCAGCACTGACACGTGCACAAATGGAAACTTTATTATTATTATTATTTATGGTTTTTTTTTTTTTATCTAGATGTGTATGGTTTTGATCCTTTAATCTGACTTAATACACTTTGGTGGAATAGTTACCTTTCTAAATCAAATACAGTACCAGTTTGGACACACCTTCTCAAATCAATGTTTTTTCTTTATTTTTCTTATATATTTTTTTAGTTGTTAGAATACAACATCGACAGAAAAATATTTTATTTTTAGATATAGATATATACAACATTGTACAATAAAATGTTATAAAATAGGGTAAGGGACATACAGTACCACAAAAGTTTGGACACACCTTCTCATTCAATGGTTTTTCTTTATTTTTATTTTTTTCTACATTGTAGATTAATATTGAAGACATCCAAACTATGAAGGAACACATATGGAATTATGTGGTAAACAAACAAATGCTCAACAAACCAGAATATGTTTTATATTTTAGATTCTAGGAATTGCCTGTTTTTTGGTTTGTTTTTTGGTTAACCAAACATGTCTGAAAATATAATTACAATATATAACTAGAGGATAAAAGCATATTATCAAAAGTTTACAAAAATAATAATTTAAAAGCTCCCTCTGTTGTTAGAATACAACATCGCTAATTGGTCATTTGTTTTGTCAATAACATTTTATAAAATAGGGTAAGGGACATACAGTACCAGTCAAAAGTTTGGACACACCTTCTCATTCAATGGTTTTTCTTTATTTTTATTTTTTCTACATTGTAGATTAATATTGAAGACATCCAAACTATGAAGGAACACATATGGAATTATGTGGTAAACAAACAAATGCTCAACAAACCAGAATATGTTTTATATTTTAGATTCTTCAAAGTAGTTGAATGAGAAGCTGTGAACAAACCTTTGACTGGTACTGTACATATTATATATTTACGGCTTGGATGTACAGCATGTTGTGAAGGTGGGCGTATTTGGAGGGAGCTCACATGGAAACATTCAGGAGCTAACGTTAGCTGATAGCTTCTTAGCTTGAAACCTTATTATCTGTGAAGTCTAACGGTTAATGGTGGATCGATATGATTATCAGAAACACCAGCTACCTTGAGACAGTTAAAACACATCGTGACATATGATATAACTCTCACCGTTGTCCTTTTTACTCATGTCTCCCTTCTCTTCGCTTTAGCTTCTCCAAAACCGAGTTTCGCGCGAAATATGCGTCACGGAAAAGATCGTTTATGCTTTAAGAGTCATCACACCAGCAGAAATATCTCCGCTGCTCTGCAAGTGGTGTCGACGGCTCTTTCACAATCTGTGTCTCATCTAAAAACGCATTAACCTCTGCATACCTACTGATAATTTATTAAAATGACAATTTAGAATATGTAACCCTCATCTATACCTTTGGTTCTGTCCTTAGACGTAATAATAAAAAAGGGATATCGGGAAAAATGAGCAGAGTGATAGCTCTGTAATTTTGGCTGGTCTTGGAGCCAATTCAGGGTCCAACATTTTGATGAATAATCCAAACATACTGATGACATTTTGATGACATACTATACTATATTTGTGTGATGTTTTATGACATATCATACTATGACTTTTTTATCACGTACTTACGTACTGTTACTGACTTTCTGTGACATACTATACTATTACATTTTTTGTGACCTTTTAATGCAATACTCTATTATGCTACTTTACTGTGAAATCTTTTATTTTATTTTCCTGACATACTATACTATGACTTTTTTATGTAATACTATACTGTGGCATTTTTTTTGACATACTTTACAATGAACTTTTTTTTTTTTTTTACTTTTCATGACATACTATACTGTGACATTTATGACTTTTTATTACATACTATACTATGACTTTTTCTGTTACTTTTTATTACATACTATACTATTACTGTTTTATGTTATACTATATACAGTGACTTCTTTTGACATACTATGACTTTTTATGACCTACTATACCAATCCTTTTTTTTTTTATAGGTTTCATGACATTGAATACAATGACTGTTTTATGACATACTACTGAAATAAAACAGATTAAAGAAATATAACACACACTCAAAGGGTTGAGTTATTTATTGACATGTGCGGCTCTGGAGGTAGCTAGTCGTTATTCATTCACAAGTTTGTAGGTTTGATCTGTGGCTCCTCCAGTCCATGTATCTGTGTCCTTGGTCAAGACACTTAACCCCCATTTGCTCCCGAATGCTGTCCTTTCGGTGTATGAAAGGGTGTGAATCTGGGCTAAAAAAGTCCTAAGGATATCTGAGCACAAATGTTATGGTTCTGTGAGATACCATGAGATAATAAGTAGAGGTGTGTTAGTGTACTTCCCCTGTTCATGTTTTCTATAACTCTATTGTAATGTGTAGCATAAATTAGGTCATGCAGATGATTGTGATTTAAGTAAAAATGTATTTTAATGTTTTTGTTGTGGTTTGTGTAGTTTTGATGTCACCTCAGGGGCAATGCTCCCTGTACCGTGACAGGACAAAGCCATCAGTTTCCATCGAGCGCTGCTCTTGTCTGGACCCCAAGCTGCCTGTGGTCCACGGTCTGCTATGTAGAGAAAATGACTGTCGTGGTTGTATGTGTTTATTGTGGATGAATAAAAACCTGGTTGGTCTGCAACTAATCTCTGGCTAGAGTGTTTTGCTTTAAAAAAATATCACATTATAATATGTCATGAAAAATTCATGAATATTATGTCCTAAGTTGTATGGTGTGGCATTACAGATATATAATATATTTTGCGATAAAAAGTCATAAATATTATGTCATAGAATAGAAAGAATAATGTGTCAGAGGACGTAATATGGTATGTCGAAAAAAGTTAAAAAAAGTCATAATATAGTATGTCGAAAAAAGTCATATATATATATATATATATATATATATATATATATATATATATAAAAAAGAGTCAAAGCCTAGTATGTCAAAACAGTCATACTACACTATATCCAAAAAGGTATTAAAGGACATAGTTTAGTCAAAATCAATTCCTATAGAGAGTAAATAATTTTATTAACATTCACAATTCTTCATCAGCCAAAATCGCTAAATGACCCGATTAAAATCCTACACACAAAACTGAATGACAAAAGTGGAAACAAATTTTTCTTAATTGTGGAATAAAAAAAAAAAAAAAAGGTAAACGGTGCCAGCTGTAGCATCAAGGGGTTAATTATTCATGTGTCAACCAGAGCACCAAAACAAGCTAACACAAAAAGTAAAAAAGCATTAACATGATTCCTACCTGTTGAGTAACATTAGTTAGTAGTGAGGTCCCTTTTTTTACGTTTTTGTTTAGTCTTATGTGATCAAAAAGCTTGAATACTGAGCGTTTCTTAGGCTAGGACAGGTTCTACAAAGCTCTAACCTTTAGTCTATCGTCGGCTCGCTGTTATAAACCTGTCTTCTGTAAACCTAGGTATAGATACTGTTTATATTTTTACACAGTAAAACTTTTTTTTAAAAGGGTTAAAAATACTGGTGATCAAAGCTCTGCATGTAGCCAATATTACCCAGAGTGCACCGATTCACAGAAAACCCACAAAAGAAAGTATCTCCTGGGTGCATCTCAGTACACAGTACGTCACACTTCCCATTCAGACTGACTTTGCTTCCTTCGCCACACTTCCCTGAGTCCCGTCAAATAGATTTCTGCATGAGATGATGTAACGGAGGAGGGAGGAATTTAACAACGCTTCGTTTTATCACATACTTTACCTTCTTTCCATTCTCTTTAACCAGGATTTTACCAAACTGGAACATGAAACACAATGAACTCTGAGCTCATTTGCTGATTTTGCCTGATAAAAACTGAATTAATCAAAGTTTTAATGAAAGATAAAGAAATGTATTTGCAACTTGGGCCATGCGTTAATCAATAAAAGGTATTTCAAAAATATTATTTCACCTCTAGTCCTTCATACGTAGTAGCGCCTTAGTTTCCCTCTTTAACAGCTGGTTCCCTTTAAAATCTGTGTGAAATCTTGCGTCGCCTCTTTCTATTTGTCATTAAAATATCTTTACTTTTTCCAAAAGCCATACAAAACATATGTAACAGAGCATCGATCTTTGTATTACAAAAAAAACCTTCATTATCCAAGTACTTTTCATCTTCAGAGAGCTTCTCAAAACCTTGTTAGTGATGTGCTTGTAACAACATTTAACCACCTCGGCCCACACAGGACTCTGGGTGGAGCAATTCAAATGCACTCAATGGCACCTAAGAGGGGAAGAATATACAATTTACAGACTTCAATATTCAAATGTTCAAAATACTTCATTTCCTTACAGTCTTGGACTCCACAATGCTCCCTTTCAGTCTCTGCTTTACATCCTCCTTTCATAAACAGGGCTCATTCACAGGGCTCTGGTGGCGTTAGGCAGCGTGCAAAACAATCCGACACATCCACGAGTGTGCACGAGGAATCAACAAGCGCCATTTGAGTGTCGATTACAGTTCCAACTGTTGGGGGAAAACCTCAAGACCAGACCCAGCACGCCAAAAAGACTGTGGATAGAAAAATAAAAACACAGAAACGTCACTGGTAAGTCTCCTACGCAGGCTCTTTCCTGGAGAACGGCCCAACGACCATCAAGTCTCCGAGGGTAGAAGCGCCAAAAAGGAACGATCGCACAGAGAGCCAAGATGGATGATGGGAAACAGTCCAATTTTCAGTGCATGGAATCATAATCATCAGCTCCAGGTCCATCCAGGCGACACTCTGTGCTAGCTAGGTCTCTAGTTCCATGTGGGAGGCAATGTCATGTTTCCAAAGTGGTTGTATATAAGAAGAAGAAGAAGATGTAGTTCTTCCAGTTGGAGGATCAAACAACACTGGTGTGAAGGCGTTCCTCCCAGTTTGTGCCGAGTGCCTGTTGAGGGCTCCACAGAGGGCTGATGGGAGATGTTTGTGGTCCATCCAGAACACTTGAGCTCCTACTTCAGTAACAATCAGAAAACATTATGAGCAACAAAAAAAATAAACGTCACCATTTAACATCAGGATGTAGCTTTATGTTAACACTTTAGCTCACCATGGTAACTGGCTGTAGAAGGTAAAAATGCTGACATCCCTATCCATACACCTTGTTTATGTTCAAATCTAATGCTGCTCTTATGTTTAATTAAGGAAAAACACGGTGGGCCTGTGATAAAGTTTTAAATAATTAAGTAATTTATCAAACAAAATACTTTACTTGATTACAGGATTTGCTGCATCTCTACTTTCTGTACGACTACAAAAAAAATATTTATGTAGGTTTTGGACTGTTGTTCTAACAAAATAATACATTTAAAGACATCATTCAGGCTCTGGCAATTGAAATCTGATTTTTATAGATAAAAAAAAGAGGTTATTTAAAAGAAGACGGACAGATTTATTAATAACGAAAACACTATTAATTAAAAAAATAAACCTCTTAAAATGTAAATATTACTTATCAATACAAAGGACAATTTTATGTATCAAAAATAAAATAAATGCAGTACAGATTAATTCATTTATTCGGTTTATTATCTATATGTTCAGATGGCACCACCAGAGGGTAGCAGAGAGTTTTAAAAAATGAAGTAGAGCCGAGATGACGGACAGTGGGAGGCGACCATTACATCCTGATTTATAACTACTTAACTGAATGGATGAGTGCAGTAAGTGCAGAGTAAGTAACCATCAAAAACTCAAGTTAAGCTCCCTTTTTTCAGTAAATGTGATAAACACATCCTAAATTCATTGTCCAACGGTGATGATAATCTCCTCTCTTTTGCTAAATCCTGGAGCTCCCATCTTCTCTAATATGCCTTTTATAAAAAACAACAACACTCCTTTGGAGGAAACTTATAAGAGCATATTTGTGCAGGTAACAGCTGTATTAAAGCTGTGATCTGTATGGAGCCTGTTCAATTGACCTCCATGGAAAATATTTCTGCTTTGCTGGCTTTTTAAAGACACAAAAAGGAGGGAGACCAGAGTGAAGGACATTTAACTGGAATGCAGCCCTCAGACAGAAAAACTCTTTGAAGTTTGCACACTCTGGACCGGTTCCATTAGAAACAGGTGTCTCTCTCTATGTGTGTGTGTGTCTGTGTGTCTGTGTGTGTCTATCCCCTTTCATACACCCAGAGGCGTGTCTTAGTAGTGTGAGCTCCATGCATCTGCTCATACCGGTGTGTGTTTGTGCGACTTCAATCTGTGTGGGTTGTTTGTTTCTCACCTGTTTAGTTAATGAGGATGCCAGTCGAGCGTCCCTCCTCCTCTTTAATGTTCTTCAGGTTATTCTCTGCCTCATCCACAGTGCTGCGCAGCACAAACCAAAAGTTTAATTAGTGCCTTAAGAAGAAGAATTTTAAAGCATTGCAAATGGTGGGTGTGCTTTTGTGTGTGTGCCTACGTTAGAAAATCCCTGACGTCCTCTACGGTGATTTCTCCGGTGGAGTCGAGGGTGATGTCACCACAGCTGAGGGGGGAGTCCAGAGGGGTGTCCAGGATGGGAGAGGACAGGGTGCTGGGAGGATCCTCTGTTTGCCCTGTGAGGGAGAAACCAAAAGAGCCGGGGACTGAAACATGTTTCTACATCCAGGGGACTGATAGTGGATAGTGGTGCGTTTTGCTGAAGGACATTTATTGGAAAAGTTTCCCTAGTAATCTCTCTCTCTCTCTTAGTTCAAGTGTACTTGAGTCACATTTTCTTCCATGTCGAACCTGGTTTTCAGTTAAAGCTGCTCTAAATCAATAATTTTACATTAAAATGGGTCAAATGACTGCTTGTAATGTCAAAGGAGTAACTCGTAGTGACAAATTGACAGAAAATCAAGCTTTCAAGCATCATTCAAATAATTGTTTTAGTAATACAGTTTTGTTTCACGCAATAGAGAGCCGCAAAAAGCCGTTTTCAGCACAAACAAAAAAACTCTTAAAATAGACTTCACTTCTTGCTCAACACCAAACACATTAGCAAGTAGCTGGAGAACTAAGTGGAGCATTTAGCAGCTAAAAGGGGCAGATATTTCCATTCCAGACCAAAAACAGAGCTAGAAAGAAGAATAAATGTTTTATTTACATTTGTCAGGTGGACACAAACAAACCAAAGGAGAAGTTATTACAAATGTATAATCAAAAAGCAACAGTTAACCATTTGCCAAGTCTTATAAAGCTGTGTTTTCTACTGTAAACATACTTTTTTTGATGATGCATTTATTCTTACAATATTTCAAAAAGGAACATTCTCTGTTGTCTACATATTTAAGTCTGAGTGCCAGGTGAAAGGCCAGCTAAGACATGAACAAAGCCTACTCTGGTCTCCACAACAACCTACTAGCTCATGGGTTAATGTTAGATCTCTGTAAATTAAAGAATACAGTCTAAACCTGCTCTGTATGAAAAGTGTCTTGAGATAACTTCTGTTACAATTTGGTAAAGAACTAGACTACTCTGGTCTCCACGGCAACCATCAGTTCCTTCCAGGGAGGGAGGCGCTGGGCAACAGAGGCAACTGGGGCATACTGAATGGTTACCATGGAGACCGGAGGGGAACCCCTGCCAGTTCAAGAGGCTCAGAGAGAGAAGAGAGAGTGATGAAGAGGCTAAAATGGACAGGGGGAGAAAAATAACAAGAGGAGAGAAAAGTGAGGGGGAGGAGAAAGGGGGAGCAATGACAAAACACGTGTGTGTGTGTGTGTGTGTGTGTGTGTGTGTGTGTGTGTGTGTGTGTGTGTGTGTGTGTGTGTGTGTGTGTGTGTGTGTAGACGTACCCTCAGCCTGACCCATCTGGTTCTTGTGGGTTCCGTTGGCCTGCGTCTGCGTCGTAGTACCATCGCTGAAAAGACACACGAGCAGGCAGCGTTTACTTTGGCAGTAGATGGAGCAAAACTACAGCAATAATGGTAAAAGTATCATTTCTTTTGGTTTCACATGCGGCTGAGTGCCTGGAGCTGGTGGTAACAAGAGAGAGAGGTCTAGGAACAGGACGTTTAGTGGATTTCAGTGTGGGGTCCAGGGACCACCAAGAGTCCTTGACAGTGGGCCCCTGGAGAATGTTGCAAATCAATGAGCAGGTATTCCTCGAGTCTGGTTTGTTTATAGAATTTATATTAAAATATCAGAATAGTAATGACATTAGTAACAGTAATAGAAATAGAAATGGGACTAATGATAATAACAGTGGTAGTAGTAGTGGGTGGTATGCAGGTGTGTGTGTGTGTGTGTGTGTGTGTGTGTGTGTGTGTGTGTGTGTGTGTGTGTGTGTGTGTGTGTGTGTGTGTGTGTGTGTTACCTGGCCGGTGTGGGCTCTAGCGGTCGGTCCAGCTGAAGAGAGCAGAGCGGTTCAGTGAGGACCTTTGCAGACAGCGAGAACCTCTCATACTCTGAGGGAGAGATCAGGTAAAACCCTGTGTAGAAAAAAAAACAAAACAGGTTGAACTTGGGATTCATTGGGAACAATTTTCTACTGTAAAAAAGCATTTTTTTTTTTTTTTTGTGTAATCTTAGTGAAAATACTCTGATTTCTTCAATTTTGCAGTGTTGGGAGTGTTTTTACTTTTCGTTTTTTACTGAACTTAAAACAATCAAAATAACGCATGTGTTCCTCACCCTGTCCGTTCTTTGTGAAGACGCAGGATGCAATGCCGCTGATGTCTTCCTTACGGATGCAGTCGTAGCGCACCTAAAGACGCACAACACAGGCATTAATTACCAGTGCATCATGAATATCTTAGTAAAACTAATACACACATAATCAGATCAATAGTTGTCTAATATACTAATAGTGTTACACAATTTCTTCAAAATACATGCAGACATTCCCCTAAAGCCCACCTGTGGTCGAAGGCCAGGTATGTTGAAGAGGTGCATGTCGCCCAGGTTGGTGAGACAGACCAGTGTGTGTTCGCAGTAGTCCTCCTGAGCCGTGGAGCCGAACACCACCAGGGCCACCTTCCTCACCCGACAGCCTTCGTGCGCCGTCAGCTTGAACTTGGTCTTTGCGCTCACTTTGGGGAGAGAGAACACCTAGAGAGAGAGAGAGACAGAGAGAGGGTTTCAAACTGTAACATCGACAGTCTCTCATGATTTATTAAACCCAGTCTCAACCTTTTATGGTGACTTTTAAAGCTACATGAATCTTGAGAAGAATACGATAGATTTTATAACTTCCAACCAAAAAGCCCAGCCCAGTGTTGCCGACTCTTTTCCAATGATAGAAGCTAACCCCAAAAATTCTAAATCTAGCGAGAAAGTTATCTAGTGGAAGAATCCAGTGACAGATACAGGATCAAGAGCATTTGATTTGATCAAATTGATGAATTGATGAATATTTTTGAAGAAGATTCCCAACCCTGCCTTTAAATGACGTGGTCAAGTATTTAATAATAATAATAATAATAATAATAACTTTATTTATATAGCACATATAAAAACAGAGTTTACAAAGTGCTTTGAAAAGACAAAGCAGAAAAAGTAAGGCAATAGTTAAACCCACATTAAAAAGCACAATATTTAAAACGGTAAAACCAATCAATACTATAGAAATGAACTAAGAAAAAAAAAATGTAATTAAAAAATAAAAAATAAAAAATTAAAAATAATTTTGTAAAATAACTTAGTAAAACCAATAATAAAAAAGCATTAAAGCGCAACATCACATAAAAGCCAGTCTGTAAAAACAGTTTTTTAAGAAGTGATTTAAACAAGATTATTTGTCAATAGATGTACATTACAATTTAGCAAAACAAAAAACAGATGGAACAAAACACTGCTACAGACTGACTAAACAGATACAAACATGCATTTATTGTGTAATAAATTATAATACAGTTGTGTTTTCCAGCCTTTACCTTTAGCTGTTCCTCTGAGGCGATTAGGACAGAGTGAGCGTTGGTCATGTCCGGTGCGATGGCGAGGTCCTGGGAGGCTTCGTACGGGTCCGGCAGCGGTTTCCCCCGGCCGTCCAACACGGAGATGGACACCACGGGGGCTCTGTGCATCAGCTGGATCTCTTTGCCCAAAACTGCCTCCACACACACGCTGCTCTCTCCCGCCCCACCGCGCTCACACACACGTCCCGAGCCGACGCCGGGCACCTCCAGAGCGTACGCATACACACTGCCCGAGTTGGTGCCCGCCCACAGTGTGGCGCCGTGGTGAGTACCTGGTAGATCCGGGAGCACAGTTAGTGATGTGGAAATGATATGTTTGATACTGGTAACTTTCAAAATACTACTTCTGTTAAAGCTGTTCTGTTATAGTCAGAGTTCTACATTCACTTCATAATCTTAATTATTGAAGTAAACACACCGTCACGTAGAAAAGTGTCAGCGAAGCAGAGACAACGGACCACTCCAGACAGCGAGTCGTCTGCTGACCGGGGTTCGATCCTTCTCTGTATCGGAGCCACGTCCTCCTGCTCTGCTAGAGCGGCGTTGGCCTCCTGAACCTGCAAATGACAAAAAAAATAAAAAATGCAGAACTTCATTCAGTCTGTTTGATGTGTGTGGCTTTTTTACAACCAAAAAAGAATCAAAAAAAGTCTATTACCTTGCTGGTGGGTGTGGTGATGGGGCGCTTCTTGCCCGACACCCTGCTCTTGCGGATCCGTCTGAAGCTCTGTCGTAAGGACTTTTTCAAAGATTTGACTCTGGACAGGGGGCCCTCCATCGCCAAGGAGTCATTAGGGTGCAGGGTGCACCTATGAGAACGTAAAGAACAGTAAGGTGATGATTTGGATTGCAATATGGTGAATTTATCAGCTTACATTATCCTATTTTTTACTGAGATTGGCCAAAAGAGATTGCATTAATAAGACAAATTAAATGTTGTAGCATGACTGTGTATTAAATGTGTATGTGCCAGAAAGAGAGAAAAGAAGGAAAGGTAAAAGCACAAACATATGTGTGTTCGTGTGTGTGTGTGTGTGTGTGTGTGTGTTGTGTGTGTGTGTGTGTGTGTGTGTGTGTGTGTGTGTGTGTGTGTGTGTGTGTGTGTGTGTGTGTCCCTAACCTGGCCAGCACAGCATTTCTCCTGTGGTAGTCAAACAGACCAAATCCATGACTCGTCCCGAAGGAGATCAGGTTCCACTCGGCGTGCAGAGCCACCGCTGTGACGGAGGCCGGGGGCATGCACTGCACCAGCACCAGCGGCTGAAAGCCCGGAGGGAAGGAGGCGGGTTTGAGTCGCGGCTCCAGCCTGTCGTGGCCCTTCCAGGTGAAGCCCTCCCGGTCCTGCAGCAGGTCGACCACCGACACGTCCACCAGGTGGTCCGAACGCTCGTCGCTCAAACCCATAACAATCACCTGGAGGGACGGGAGAAGTGAAGAAACATTATGGCTCATTTGCTTCTATTTTATCTTATTGTATCTAAAAATATCAATCAGAAGTTAGTGTGATAATTATAGAACAAGAGTGTTTGTGTGAAATACCTCGACAGTTTGACCTCAACTCTAGCGAACAATAACATAAATACACTTATGTTGTTTAAAACATTTTTTTATTATTAGCTCATTAAAGAGCTCCTTTCTCAAAAAAAGTGGAAAGTTGAGTGAACCTAAAATGTCAAAATGGAAAAAGGATAAAAAAAATAAAAAATCTCATTATTTCCAATCACACGTTATTTTAAAGAAAACAGTCATCATTTTTAATTAGTTGCACTGAGTTGCAACACAATGAGCTGCTCTGTCAGAGCTGGAAAAAAAAGTCTGTGAGCTGCACTTTTACAGCAGCAGAGCCTGAATATTTATTTTCCAGGAAGTAGCCAAGTGATTTTCTAAATGTGCTGTAATTAATATAATAGGTACGAATGTTCATGGTATTCATCCATATTTTCCAGCAGATGAATGATAATGCTTTTTTAATTCCCTAGACATTTAAATGTGGATTGATTGAATCAATAAATGTAATCATGAAGGTCTTAACTGAGCCAACAATAAGTGAATTTCATCGAGCACCACTACCAGGCTAAAACTTCCACTTATACACAGAAATATATAAACCTGACGAGGTGATGGTCATGAAATATTTTGAGTACAAGCTCCACTGGGGATGTAAGCTTTTATTTTGGTAATCCCCCCCCCATTGTCTACTAAAGCTTCATCACTACTAAAGCTTCATAAGCAAAGCTGTCACTCTGTTGATTTACTTTTATTTCTTATGTGGGGAGTATAAACACTTGCTGTTGTACTTGTACTTCATCTTAGCCCAGCTACACCAATCACAGCTGTGCAGCTCTGCAGTGTCACAGCACTTGTGTGACTGCAGCTGCAGCTCTTCGCCTGCCAAGTTAATCTGCCAGCTTCATCTTCAGCACGAGGCTATTTAAAAATCCCATTTGAACTTTCAAGTCAAATAGCCTTATTATTCACGTCATTAGCAAATTAACTCTTGGCAAGCACAGAAAACAGTAACAGAACAGTGTTGTGTCTTCATTATCAATGTGTGTGTTGTAGTGACCTGCATTATCTATATGGTATCTCAGCATTCACAGCTTAATAACAGAATTCAATACACATTGACTGTGTTCTCCCACGGTATTCACAGTATCTCAGCAAAATATTATCTCAATAGTTATTTAATGATCTATTTCAAATACATATACTGTATAATGGATGATGGTGGCTTCTGGCTGAAACACAATCGTTTTTGCCAACAATGGATGAAAAGACCATTTATCTGAGAGACAGTGCTTTGTTTCTTTAAAAGCACTTTGAATAATAACAGTGTTGCGTCTTCTAGAAATGATCTGAAACGTTGTGTGACGGAGCTCAAAACATGTATGTACGATTTATTTACCTGTCCAGCAGTTCCAGCCACCACCAGCTTGTTGCTGTATTTGCACAGACTGATCTTCTGGATGCCCAGTCTGGGGTCATCACTGTACGGGTCGAAACAGCCCACCTACACACAAACAAATACACAGAGACACACGTAGGCATGAATCAGGGTTTTATTCTAGTAGCTAGTTGTGTTTTCTTTTAAACTCTCCACCTCCAACTGCAGCAAGTTCTCTATAACTTTACAAAACAGTTTTGTTTCATTCTAAATCTTTGATCCGAATCAATTACAAACAAATTCAGTTCATGCACACCGACATCAAAATGCACCTCCTGAAAGCTCTCCTCCTTCCTCTACTTTCTGCCAAATGCCAGGACAACAATCCCTCTTTCCCCTCAAACACACTCAGCAAAACATGTGCATTAATCTGTCTCTCCAGATCGTAGGAATTCCAATAGAATCCCCTCTCACATGGATCTCCGCAAAACAAGGAGTAGTCGGTCACTAACACACACACACACACATACACACATACACACATACACACATACACACTCACACACAGACATTCACAGAAAGAGTGGGCTGATGGGTCTGGTTTTCATTACACAGGAGGAAAAAAAAGAAAAGAAAAGGGGGAAAGGCTCTTCATCCCATATGAGAGCCACATTCCTGAACATGCAGCTCTGTTACCACAGGATACACCAGGAAAGGTTGGGGGGAGCGAAAGAGTGAAGAGGAAGAAAAGACGCCAGAAACTAATTAAATCTATTTGTCACTGTTAAATGCATCACTCAAAATCTGTTTGTTTCAACACATTTCTGCTATTAAATTCCTAACACATGACGACAGACTTCCAGTGACAGCTACCCTCATTAGCCGTTTCTGCTGAAGGTCATAAAAAAACTAAATTTAGCAGAAAATCTACTTATGTCTCTTCACTTTCCTTTAATTGCGGTCATCTACACATAATATATGCTCATCCTGGTCATAAGCCGCAAACACAGAAACATTTCCAACTTTAGGTCAAGAATACGTTTAAATTGATTTAAATATCTAAAGTCGAACTACTCCGTCAGTTTTCCTCCACGTGTAATTCTTCCTCCCGACGCTGAATCAGTACATTTAAATGTAATTCTGCCCAGAAACAGAATCAGACTGCGGTTCCTTCAGAGTCAAGTTTTAATAACAGGAACAATGGGGTGGGTCCTGTCTGAGAACCAAACACATGAGAACAATCAGATGAGAGAATTAGGCCACAGATGTAGCCACAGATGTTATGTTAAGAGGACTGTTTTTATTCCCACAGCCTGTAAAATAAAACCCTGCGCCCTGATCTCTCTAGAGGAAAGACCTTAACTCTCTTTATTCTCACTTCGTTTCACTTCTTCTCATGCTCGCCTCCCCGGTTCTCACCTTCCTGAAGGGAGGCCACTCCTCCTCCTGCTGCATGTCGGGGTCGTCGCTAGGGTCCTGAGGGTCGTCGCTAGGGTCGCAGTCGGTGTGGAAAACGTTGGCTGTGCCGAGTTTGTACATCGGAGTGAGAGCGACGCCCGACGCATCCCAGAAACGCACAGTGCCGTCCTCGTGACTATAAAAACACACAAACATGCAATCAGGATTAAAAAGTACTTCAGTGCAAATTGATCAGGATAGTGCAGGTGTGTGTGCATGTGTGTGTGTAGGCTGGCATGTTCAGATCCAAACAGCTACTCAATTCTGAATTCTTTGTGTATTCATGAGCAGTGCAGAGTGGTGTATGGTCAGTTTTTTGTTTTGACTGTATTACTGAGGAGTGAATTTAACACATTTGTCATTTCTGAGGATGTCATTTGGTGTTTTTCATTACTTATTATATAATTATATATTATGGAAAGGGTTTATAAGCTGCACACATACGGCCGATTGTCAGAGACTTGATGTTTCTACTGTCTTGTCCATCTCCTGCTACAAAGGTTTGCAATAGAAGGAACAAGGTTCATCTAATAGACGGGCAACTGTGTGTCTCAGATGTAAACCTTCTTTACATTAACACATATTTTGTTGGCTATTAAAAATAGCAGGAGAAATAAATTATCTCTCAGCGACAAAGTCTCCGTTTGATTAACGTCTGACGTTGCACATGTTGTAAAATTTTCTGATAGTATAAATGATTTTGTATACTAACTGATAAAACCGACCCAGCGTCTGTGGCATCTCCTCAAATTCCAACCTATCCAGCTGTTTGGCTTTACACGCTGTCATTGTGTCTCCTTGTCCCCTATGACAATGCTAGCTCAGGCAAACATCTGCAGCTGGCAACATTAATGCCAGTTGCCTCAGGGAATTCCTTGTTGCAATCACAATGCTGACAAATTTTCATTGTCAAGACAAGTCACATGTTGATCCAATTTTATTTCAGGATATCCACGTGCTTCACGTCAGAAAAGAAAAAAGAAAGCAGCAGATTTTTGTCATGAAAAAATAAAAACTGGCTCCACCTGTGGACGCAGACTGTGACTGTTTATATATGCGTGTGTGTGTGTGTGTGTGTGTGTGTGTGTGTGTGTGTGTGTGTGTGTGTGTGTGTGTGTGTGTGTGTGTGTGTGTGTGTGTGTGTGTGTACCCTGTCAACAGCAGCTCCTGTTGTTTGGGTGGAGGAGCGATGTTTTTCCCTCCACAAATGGGCCAACTCTGCACAAAAAGACAAAGATTGGAGAAAAGTTAGAACTCCAACAAAATGAAAATGTATAAATATGTCACACATTGAACAACAATACAATCCATAACTCTTTAAATTTATAACACAGGCTCAAAATGTACTGGCCACAACATAAAGGCCTTTAAATATGGATGAAATGTGTTCACAGTAGCTCAGATTTGTTGGGTTTGCTCTGTTATAGTGCCAGTCTCTCTGGTTTGGCTCCGGACAGACAGACAGAGATGATTAATGAGCGTACCAGCTGTGTGTGTGTTTGTGTGATAGTGTTATCGCCTACTGATCGAACAGCTGATCTAAGCTGCAAAATCCTTTGCAAAGCCTTTAACTGCTTACACCTGCTCTTAAAGTTAACACACTGGTGGTCACGCTCCTGAATAGCTGTTTAGCTGCCAGCCAGTGAGCTCAGATAAACTAGTAGCACCAACAGTAAAACCTAAATTTAACTTCAATATCCTTAAATTAAACCTTAATATTTTCACTGAATGTATTACCCATTTATACTGCCGTCCACTTATAAACAGAGGCAGCGACTGAGCCTTCATTGACCCCTGACAGCTATTTGGTATTGTGTGGAAAAACGTGATCACACTGATTGGTATTGATGTCCACGTTTAAAGCATGAGCAGCCTGGCTATTGGCCATACTCTCTTTAAGGTGTTCTCAGGTTAAGCTGCTTAATGTTTCTTTTGATGATGCCGAAACAAGTTTGTTAAAGTAGACACAGTCAACATCAATGTTGTCTCTGTGACAAAGTCCAGTTTGTATAAAAAGATAACAGACAGTCTGAAATTTGTCTTTTTTCCAGACGGCCTCCACCGAGTCTGAAAAGTAAAACTAATGCTGAAGTACCTTAAACTTGCTTAAAGTACTGAAATTTGTCCGGTTCTATAGAAGTCTATGAGAAAATGACTCTACTTCTCACTTGATTCATTACCTCAGTAAACATGAGTTTATGGTCTCAATCTTTAGTTTCAAGTCTTCTTCAATACAGAATGATGTTCATTTAGTAAATTATGGTCCATTTAGAGTCAAATAGACCATAAAGCACAGTATGGTTTAGGGCGGGGCTACACACTGATTGACATGTCACCACCGCGGTGTTGTCTGTGTTTTCGTTTTACAACTTTAACTCTTTCGCAGCATGTTTACCATTAATTAAAGTTTTGGTCTCTTGAAAATGTCTTATTCAGCGTCCGGTTGTACTTAGCTCCACTGTCTCGTCTCACTTCAGGTCCAAAAACAAGATGGTCACAGCCAAAATGCCGCACTTGAGGGTGACGTCACGGTGACTAGGTCCACTTCTTATTTACAGTTTATGGATTATTCACTTTTGATTAGAGATCACATTTTTTTGTGAACCTACTTGGGTAAATGGTTTAAGGACATAATTCCAAGTATTTAAAACATATTGAAAGAGTACTGACAGCCACATAAGACAAATTCAGACTTGGTAGTGTTCCTCTCACCCCGTGTGCTTGTTGTCGGCCCTGCTGTGCTTTGCCAGCGTTGACCAGCCTCTCCCAGAGTTTGGGCGGGACGCTGGAGACGTGGAAGGAGCAGGTGATGGCTGAGGAGTGGAGAGGAGCCAGGTAGGGGGTGGGCAGTGACGGCCAGCCGGGGGTCTTGAGGTCAATCACAACCAGCTCCTCTTCCAGCAGAACTACCAACGCAGACGCTTCATCAAACTCTGAGGGAAATGGAAACAAGATAGAATGAAGTGCTGATGCTCCTGAAACATTTGGAGAAAATCCCCAGATACACATCATTAACGTTGACCTTTCTCCTGCTCAATGCTGTGGACGGTGAAGAAGTCGATGACTCGGGATGTGAAGTCCAGAGTGACGTGATCTTTGTCCTGTTGAATGGTCAGACAGTGGCGGTCACCGTAGCTGGCTCTGGGCATCCCTCCACTGTACAACAACACTGGAGAACTAGAGCGAAGAACACAGAAACAATATTCATATTAATGTCAATATCATCGATTATCTAGAAAAACTTCGAGCTAGTGTTTCCAGTATAGTAAGGCATCATTAATCTGGAATTTTTATATTCACGGCATGGTGTTTATTTTGAACTTTTAAGAGTAAAAAAAAGCTTTTATTAAATAATTTGATGGGCAATGAGTGTGAAAACATCAATTAGCTGTTGATTGTGAACCAATTCTTCTGTTCACTTTTAGAACTTTTTATCAGTGTATTGCTTTCGGTTAACAACAGCAAACAGTGTTCTTGGGCATAAGACAATGTTTTGGTTTATGAGGGCACAAAACCCAGGTGAAAATGTATTTATAGTGTAATAAAAAAAGACAATAAAAATAATTCAAAGAAAAGACAATTGAAAAGGAAAAAAAAGTGAGTCTTACACTTAATTTAAATAAAAAGACAGGAGTAAATATTAACTGCTACTGTGATAAAAGAAAATGTCTAGTCTGACTGCAGGATTCAAACAGGAAATATACGTCACAAAATAAGTCACACACTCACCCTGTCTGTGTTGTTCTCCACAGGATCTTGTTGACGGCCTTACAGGGAAACGGACCTGCAGCAGACAATCAGGAACAGGAAAGTTAAAAAAAACATTACAGAGACGTTGGTTGGACTCAAAATGTAAAAAGAAATAATCTAGAAAAGCCTTTTAGTTCAAAAGAGGGATGACTACCAGGAACCTATTGATCCAGATCCAGAGCAGAATCTGGCAGTCTGTCTGAGATAAACTGTTGAATAGCCTAAATTACTGTAAGATCTTTTATTTGTCCTTCTTAGTGAAGGTCTAGGGCTTTTATTGTGAAAGGTAAGAATCTGGTCTGCACTCACTTTGTTGAGGTTGAAAGGAGAAATAAAGTTTGTTATCTTGATTGTTTTAGGCCTTTATTTGCAATTTGTTAGCTCCAGAAAATAAACCTTGTTTCATAAAAAAAAAAACAGGCAGCTTTTTCAATGTATAATATTTACGTTCTGTGTGAAAGTTTTCATAAAAAAAACCCAACATTTTTGAAATATATATTGACAAAGAAAAAGCCCCCGGTGGCTTAATCCTCACCATAATAACAAGCAACTATGAGTCGCGATATGTCAGAACTAATTGAAATGATTCATTAATTATCGGACATTATATTAGTCTTTGTGGATGAGACCAAACCTGGATGACATGTGCTTATACATACTTGTGTGTGTGTGTGTTTGTGTGAGATGTATGCACTTCTCACCATATGGGATGGTGGAGGACACTGGCTGGTGATTGTAGGTGTTGCCGTTAGTAACAGCCCACACAGAGTAGCCCCCATCGTTATGGGAACTCACAAATAAGTTTCCAGATCGTTCCCACACCAGGCTCTCCAGCTGCTGCAAGGGGGAGGGGGGTCACACACGGTATAAATAGTAAACCAGGTTGCATAGCAGTATTATTACAACTTATAGATAGTCAGTTAATAACGAAGAAGGAAGGAATTGCCGTTGGACTTGATTAGATAAGAGTCAAGTGCATCTTTGGTCTTTTGTTGTTATGGAAACAGTAAGATAGAAGACCTATTTAGAAAGACATCTACTTTATTTTTAATTTAAGTTATTCCTCTGTGGATTGTTTCAGTAAACACTAACATGTCCAGAACATGGTGATAAAAAAAAAAAGGCGTACAAAAATGAAATATTAATCATAAAACATTGTCAGTAAAAAAGTTACACCAATGTGAACTAAACTCTGTAAACCAGGTACCTGCTTGCCCAGGAAGAGCTGCTCGGTATGTCGGGTGCTCAGATCCCAGAGGACCACCAGGCCTCGGCTGTAGCCAATCAGAATCTTCCCTGACTGCTGGGGATGCTCCTGAAGAGATTCCACCGGCCCCAAGGATTTCCCACATCTGTAATCATCTGGCAGGCTGGGAACACAAAACATTACCCATTATCCCACATGCTGTGAATTACAAAATGTTTATAGGTCAAAACAAGGTGAAATAATTGTCTATGAAGGAGGGCGCCATATTGACAAAAGAAGAAATGATAAATGCTGAAATTAGTGTGAAAGCTGTCAGTTGAACCCTGGTGCGATACAAACAACTGATCTGAGAACGGCTGCGAAGGTGAACGGACTCTGGTGCAGTTCGTTCGTGGTGTGATAGCCAATGTCACACCACAACTTCAGGAATTTATGATAAAAGAAATGTGATTTTATAATGATTTCAAAAGCTTAACTACTATTAAATCCATCTGCTGATCTTGAAATCTGGTCAAGAAGCAATCAAATAATTTATCTGTAATTAAAGCCATGAATAGAACACATGAGCGTGGGTATTTTCCCTGATTAAGGGGTCAGAAACTGTTAAAACCGCTGTGCTTGGATTGGATACAACTCTGTGTACTTTGTCAGTTCATTAAGTTCACTAAAAAGACAGCGACATCGCATCGCAGTCTAAAAATACTAATACTGCTTATAGTCAGACTATCACAGTTGTCAGTTAATCAAAGATCAGCAATATACACATCAGTAGCATTAAAGTGCATTAACTTCTGTCAGTCACCTGAATTTAATTTTCCCTTGTGGGTCCTGATGATACAGGATGAAAATCAACAGAATGGTCAAATCATTAAGTTACCTGTCAGTCTGTTTGAATTCATGTTTTCACTTGCTTTGTTTGTAAAAAGTCAGCGTGAACAGGAACGAAACCAGAACTAAAATGCAACAATGTATAATGTTTTTCTCTTTGTCCGGAACAAATAAACCAAATAACAGGTGTAAAAGCAACATCAGACTATTTTGTTTCGTATACTATTCACGTTAATTGTTCGTAATTAGCCATGTTCATTTAAATGTAAGTTTTGAACGAGGGTTCTCACTATAAAATAAATAAATAATGATGACATTTTTACAATCAATTTTCAACAATCAATTCTCAACAATGTTTGCTTATTGATAATCC
Organism: Anoplopoma fimbria; assembly: GCF_027596085.1. Taxonomy (NCBI): domain Eukaryota; kingdom Metazoa; phylum Chordata; class Actinopteri; order Perciformes; family Anoplopomatidae; genus Anoplopoma; species Anoplopoma fimbria. Next base: position 5,362,486 of record NC_072459.1, read on the forward strand.
AGTTGGTTAATTAAACTCTCGGACTGGACAGCAAAAGATGCTCCAACGCAGCCTTTTATTTTGCACCAAAACAACCGGAAGACAAATTACAAAAACTTATATAATCAACTTCAAGTTCAGACCATCTGTGTAAACTCTGATACAACCACACGTTGCTCTTCCAACAACAACAACAACAGCAGTCAAATCATCATGAGTCTGGAGTTTGTGAACTAGACATTCCTCTGAGGCAGCTGAGGAATGTGGAGACGGACACACCCTGAAGATGTCAGAGGATTCCCTCAGCGAAGAACGGAGAAGAAACGGAAAAAAACGGGAGAGTAAGCATCAGAGAGAAGAGAAAACAAACAAACAAAGTGGGAAAGAAAAAAGACATAAATGCAGCTTTCTGGTTTCTCTGCTGAGGATGAGGCAGAACCATCATAGAAGTCAGCTTGCATGAAACACACACACACAGACACACACACACACACACACACGTACACACACACACACTTTTGACTGCTTTGGTAGCGTTTACTGAGGAAGATCCTCTCCGGAAGCACGGAGGCAGAAACATCCCCGACAAAGCATTCCATTGTCTGTCTCTCCGTTCACAAGTATTTTTAGGGAATCCAGCATCCTGCTGCAGAGTCCCAGTGATGAGCCTCTCTCTCTGTGTGTGTGTGTGTGTGTGTGTGTGTGTGTGTGTGTGTGTCTACGTACACGTTAGAGATTCAGCTGAAACACTTCCCCAACCGGAACACCGTGTTTTGGCAGCCGGTACAAAGCCTCCCTGTCTAAAACCTCCCCTCCTTTGCACACACACACACACACACACACACACACACACACACACACACACACACACACACACACACACACACACACACACACACACACACACACACACACACACACACACACACACACGCACACACGCCTTATCAGGGCCCTCGTTAGGCCTCAGTTCTGCCCACTTCCCTAAACAAGCCTGCTTAATGAGGGGTTTGAGCTCCAGTCCGACCATCACACAGCAGAATGAAAAAGAAGAAACACATTAACTCTGTGATGTCGGCGCATCGACACAGGAACGCAGCGAGGAAATATGACGCATGAAAAACTTAGAAACTACTACGTTTACTGGACAAATTAACACCAGACAATGTAATAGCCGCGCCGTAATAGTTGCTCTCAGTTTGTGCTGTTTTATGGTGTTTTGGCACATCATGAATTAAAAGCCATTCCCATTTGCCTTATTAAGAAAGTTTGCAGAGTTTACAACAGTTTTGTCAGCAATTCAAACAGCTACTTAAGAACATTACATTTACATTTAATGACCACTAATTGACTCAAATTAAGTTGACTGACAAGAATCCTAATGTGTCTGGTTTAAAGCCCCGGAAAACTTTTTTGCATTGTCTTTATCACATTTAATGTTTTTGTCTTAATAAGCAACATTTAAAGTTAATGTTTAGGGGGGAAACAATAAGTTTGTATTGATCAAGAGTATAAAAATCTGTTTCTTCGTGACATATTTTGATGAAATGTTACTTAATCCTGATTGGTAAACAAATGTATGCGACGTCACCCTTATCTAACCGAGACCCGCTCACTTTAAACTAGTGTGAAGAACATAGAGGAAAAAACACAAATATAGAAATTTCTCATCTGAAAGAACCAAAACAGACGTTACTTTGTCATCACCGACAGTAAAAAGCTGTTCAGGTCTTTTAAAAGAAGTCTGACAGTCAACATTTTTTGGAGTGAGTTGTCAAGGCAAATAAACAAAAGAGGCAAGAAAGTTGCTGCTTTTTGAGCTTAACTACACTGATATTTACTGTTGCTATTTTATTGCACTGCACTGAATTATATTTTATCCACCCAAACTCCTTTTCCTAAAAAAAAAAGCAATGTCCCAAAACAGATGCCTCAACATCTACATCAGGTATTTTCCAACTTTAACCAAAGACACCATTAACTTCATAACTTCTCACTCAGACATATAAAAACTGGTATTAATTACTATGAATTAGCACATTTTACCAGTGCATCTCTACTCTCCAAGCAACGTTCAGGATATCTGACCGTTCTCATGGTCCGTGAACCACATGACCCCGACCTGCCTGCTGCTGCTGTTCGGGGTCAAGCGGGATATTTGTTTCTGCATGTGTGTGTGTGTGTGTGTGTCCGACCCGCTCAGCTGAAGCTGTGAGAAGAGGAAACTGGAGTGTTTAAATAAAGACACACTGACAGAGACGAAGAGGACAGAATGAATTTAAGTCAAGAAGAGAATTTTATGCCGAGAAAGGAGAAACTATGACAATCAACACGGGAAGCACTTAAGGGTGATTCGTTATATGTATAGATTCAAAATAAAGATAAGTTGGAATATTATTATTATTAATGCAATTATCAACTTTACAAATATGTCCACCAGCTGTCTCAGCCCGAACATAAAACAAGGGACTTGGCTCTTTATGCTATTTACCTTTTTTCTTAATTCATTGACTGTTGCTCTCAGATCTACGTGACAATCTCACCTCTGCATGACCTGATCCTGGAGCAGCGTCTGGTTGTCCTTCAGTGTTAGACGGGGCAACTCCAGGAAGTACACGCCCCCTCCCTCTGTTCCGACGCACAGCAGGTCGCTTGACCTCAACAAGAGGAGGACGGTCACCCGAGTGGCACTGACAAGACGAGAAGGAGGAAGAAGAGGAAGAATGAGAAGGATGAGGCTGTCAAGCTTCACTACACAGTCTAGCTTCTTTTTGCAACCAGAGAAGTCGCCCCCTGCTGGCCATTAGAGAGAATGCAAGTTGTGTCATTTTAAGTTATAATCCTTAAGACTTCAGATTGTTGGCATGCATCCTTTCCTGTGAATTTCTTGTGCATGTGCAAAACATTTGAAAATAAGAAAATTTATCAACAGGCTTTAACGTACCTGCAGCTTTCAATGCCAGGTCTTCCTGGGAGGCTGTAGCTATCCACTTCCTGTAGATAGACCAGGCCTTCTCTCTTGACTCCTCCCACCTCTCTAGGGGCCCCGGCCACCAGCTCCCACAGGTGGATGGTGTTGTCATCCAGCAGTGACAGCAGGCGGCCCTATTATCACAGAGCAAAGTGAACATCACACATCACTTTGGTCTACCACTCTCGTCACAAAAGGGAGTCCTTACATTCAGAAAAAATAAGTGTCTCACCTGTCCAGGCAGGAAGTGGATTTGTGTGACAGCGGTGGTGTCGTTGTGAAGTCCAGTGAACTCCACACCAGGAGACCCGTAACTGTGAGGGTCCCGTCAAGGAAATTCACAACAAAGCAAGCTTTTATACTGAACGATGAAAAGACCAATCTAAGTTCACCTTCAGCTGCACAACAATGTTAGAAGGGACGTATATTCTAGTCTAAATAACGGTTTGTTGGCAATTATTTTGTTTAATCACTTTTATGCAGTACAATCATATAAGAAGTGGCTGTCGCCTTTTTCCCTTTTTTGGCAACTGATGAACGGATGTAATCATATTTTGAATGCGGAGGAGTGACATAGAGACGCCGTATACGTCTCTGCCGGCTGTGGCGTAGTGGAGAGCAAGGTAGTTCTCCAATCAGAGGGTCGATGGTTCGATACCGTGCTTCGGCAGTCGATGTGTCCTTGGGCAAGACACTTAACCCCAAATTGCTCCCGAAGGCTTGCCATCGGTGTGGACTGGATGGAGCATGAATGTTAGTTAGAGTCTGATGGTGGCACCTTGCATGGTAGCCTGTCATCAGTGTGTGAATGGGTGAATGATATGTAATGATATGTAATATACTACTGATTGTAAGTCGCTTTGGATAAAAGCGTCTGCTAAATGACTGTAATGTAATGGTAGCAACCTGTCAATCACAGTAAGCCCCGCCCTAAATTATACCCTGCTTTATGGTTTATTTAAACCTAAATTTACTAAATGAACATCATGCTGTATTGAAGAAGACTTGAAACTAGAGATTGAGACCATAAACTCATTTTTACAATGTTCACTGAGGTAATAAATCAGGTGAGGAGTAAAGTCATTTTCTCATAGACTTCCATACAATCTGACTTATTTTTGCAACCGGAGGAGTCGCCCCCTACTGGCCTGTAGAGAGAATGCAAGTTTTAAGACACTTCTGCATCAGCTTCACTCGGCAGAATCGAAGGTTGCTGCCCGAGAATATTTCACTACCAGGAGCAGATTATATATTTATACATCCTGTATATATGCCAGTATCTGCCAGTTTAAAGCTGTGATTGATGGAGAAAAGGTTTACCTTTCAAAATAGAAAGTTAATTAAATGTGTGACTGAGAGGGCAGAGGACTGTTAAACTGGTAATTCTGAGCTGTAAACCAGAAGTAACACACTGGTTAGGTGTAATGGAAGGGGAGAAATTAGAACCCTATAACAAAGCTCATGGCAATTTCCAGCACCAGATGACGCAGATGCTCAAAACCAGCACTCTGCATGTGTGTGTGTTTAAGTGTGTGTGTAATCAGCAGCAAACTTCAGAGTCCTCTCTTTGTTAGTCCCGCAAATGAAGCCGAGCTGATAAAATAAAAAGCTACACTCAAGAACTGTGACGCGAGTACACAACTAGGCTAAATTGGTCTAAACTGCAAATTAGCGCAAACACACACACATGCTAGCAGCCACACACACACACACACACACACACACACACACACACACACACACACACACACACACACACACACACACACACACACACACACACACACACACACACACACACACACACACACACACACACACACACACACACACACACTTGTGAGAAACACGCACACACTTGAGCACACTGCTTACATAAATTAGCGCAAACACACACATGCTAGCAGCTACATACACACACACACACACACACACACTTGTGAGAAACACACACACACACACACACACACACACACACACACACTTGAGCACACTGCTTACATAAGCCTGTAGGAATGTGGATTAAAAATGCAGAGGAATAAGAGGGAATCTGGGGAGTTCTCTCGTGTTTGAATTAAGACTGTGTGGAAAGTTGGTTTTATATTTTCCTTCCAATATTATCCTCTATTTTCATGGAAGATATTATAACTACATATATTTTATTTCCTTCTCTTTTATTTCCCATTCATAAATCCACTGACAGGGTTCTTATATTTTGTACTTCCATAATGACAAGGAGGAATTATTTACAAATCCATTCATCTTTACTCTTCTTTCTTTCTTTCTTTCTTTCTTTCTTTCTTTCTTTCCTTCCTTCCTTTTATCCCTCCACAGCTATAAGTTCCCTCCTTCATTTCTTGGTAACGCTCTTCTTCTGACTCCAGGTTTATAGAAACCTACCTAACTCTAACTCCCTCCACTTTTTCACTACAATAACACCTCAGACAGCTGGAGGTGTGAGAGGAACATTCACTCATGGTGAGAGGGTCAAACTAAGCACAAATAAAGAGAAATATCCAGTATTCTGCTAGCTTAAAATAATAGTTTTTTCCATATTTGGATATATAGTTATTTGATTTATTTCGCATAGGTAGATTGATAACCATTGTCGCATGCTAAATATGGAGCTACAGTCAGCAGACAGTTAGCTTAGCTTAGCATAAAGAGTGGAAACAGGTGGTGAAGCTCTGTCCAAAAAGTTTCAAAATCTGCTTTTCAGTCCCTCTAAAGTTCACCAATAAACACGTCATATCTCATTTATTTATTTACTACAAAAACTTCACAGTGTCGACAAGACTCCATGAAGTTACCGCACCTGGGCAATAAATAGTCCAACACTTAACAACCGTAACACCTCAATGTGTTAACTATTCAGCTTTTGGACCGTCGGACAGAGCCAGGCCGGCTGTTCTCACATTTCCAGTCTTCATGCTAAGCTAAGCTAAGCTAAGCTAACCGTCTCCTGGCTGTAGCTTCAGAAATAACTCAAAGAAAGAAAGATGCTAATAACTGAATAATGGAGACACATGTTGCGCTGCTTTGCTGCAAAGTTAAGGCCTTTATACACCTTGGGCGTGTTAAAAAAAAAAATACTGTTTCAAACATGAACTCTTTTAACAATTTTATAAAATTAAAAAGTGACATATTTCTGTTTTGGAACAAGGTTGATTTAACACAAATAAAAGCATTAAACCAATCATATTTTGCAGAAAGGGTTCAGTTGTGCCTATGTTATTGAAACAACACAGAGGTTCTGTAGTCAGAAAGAAGACAGCAAACTTTATTACTACTTATGACCTTGACCAAGGCAGCGCAGACCCAATCCACTCCTTACATTCTTTCCCTTCACAATAAAAGCCTAAGAGAGATATATTATTAGAAGACGGATATCTTGCATTTGGTGTTGTTTATTTGTCATGCCCCCGGTGAGTAAAGACCTTTTTAAGTGAGGAAAACTGACAAGGAAAGTAAGTGAACAGAGAAAGTTAGCGTTCCACCACTGATCATGAGGACTGAAAACAGATGGACAGCAGTGGTTTGTCGGTGTATTCCAGCAATGCAACAATGACCACAACTCATTCATCACAAATCTTTACAGCAACTACCACAAATTTAAAGCTGGCTGTGCAAGAAAAGAGCGCAAAGAAATCTGTCAGCGCATTGGGAAAAGAAATAAGACCACTAATTACTATTTAAATGTCAGAGCCGAGACATTTGGCTGATCTCTAGCACCTCTGACAGGAAATATGGCAACTTCCATCTCCTATTTCAAACTTGTGTCATTCCACATAATACCGAGTAAAATATGTCCGACAGGCAGCAGAACAGCGGTAAAGCAGGGCAGAGGTTTTAATAGCTTTTAGGAGAGAGGGCAAACAAAGTGTGTGTGATAAAGACAGCGACAAAAAATTATATAAAAGCTCAACAGTGGCCCATGAGTCACACACACACATACACACACACACACTCCCTGATCATGGTGATGTCAGAGGACAGCTGGTGGAGGATTCCCGGTCATGATGTCATTAATGTATGTGTGTGTTTCCTCTGAGTTAAGCTCCCTCCCCCATGGCATCTGCTCATTGGCCAATAATAAAGTCCTAAATAGATATTAAATGTGTAAATGTGTGACCCTTCCTCTGCAACCGCAAGGCTGTTGTGTTAAAAACAGATACACAAACTTATCTAGTATAAATAAGAGCGTACACACACACACACGCAAAGATATGCAACGTCTGGAAACAATAAATCACCACAGCAGATTTTCTGAAAGTTTATCCGTTCGATTTGAACCTGAATGACAGATGGCTTGTTACACAGAACCATCTGAGAAGCCGTCATTGTAAACAGTTTGGAAGAAGGCCCTTTAAACAAATACTTTGATGGGCCACCTGCCAATCAAATGCTTGCCGAAGCGAGTCAGGAGAAATAGCAAAAACATCTTTCACATAGAGAAAAGTCTTCAGTTTCATTGTTGGCCATTCTTTCAATGAAGAAATACTCTCCAATTCTAATATAACTGATGCTACTGCAGCATCTAATAGTTGCAATAATAGTTAAATAATAGTTAAAATAGTTTTTTCTGTCTGTAGATATAATATTTCAGTTATTGTTGATTTTCTACTGTTTTTTATTGCTTATTTATAATACTTGTTTTTTGTTTATTTTTTATTTTCATTTTTTTCTTTTATCTTGTCTTTCTTCTACTATGTCTCTTGTGTGCACTTTACTCTACGCTGCTGTAAGCCTGCAAATTTCCCCGCTGCGGGACTAATAAAGGATTATCTTATCTTATCTTATCTTATCTACGCTAACGTCCTGGGGAGTCGCCATTGTTGTTTTAAACGAACAGTCACCTCTCAGCGTCGTCTCACAAACACCTAAACCACACCTGTAGCTGCTAGAAGATCCTCACAGGACGCCGATCGGTCCGTGCTCTGGATTACCAGATACCCATAAACACATATTTGGCACGAAAAGTCAGAGGACCACCAAAGTTACTACAATTCATTCTGAGAGGGACATCAATGTCTACACTAAATTTCAACACAATCCATTTAATAGTTGTTGAGTCATTTCCGTCTGAATCAAAGGGTCATGATGCTAGCGTGAGTAAAAACAAAGCAAGACTCCTATTTATTTTAAAATGGTAATTGCCAATTCCGTTCCTCAACTTATCCTGATTACACTTCTGATAAACATCCAGGACTGATTGCCTCTTCAAAACATGTCACATAAAGATATGCTTAAATGTAAGATATGCGGATCAAAAACAGTAATGAGATAAAAGGGAACTGCTGCTAATTCTCAGACTGCTTAGCCAAGAACTTCAGAGGCGTCTCTCTCAGTTCAAACACACAGAATCACAGAGCTGTAACACCAAAGAATAAAGGCCGCCATTGACTCTGTGTAGAGCTGGAAACACTGACTCAAAGCAAAGTAATTCAAACGCCTCTTCAATTCAATTTGGAAATGGAATAATGAAAGCATCAATAAAATGAACCGCAGCAATGAGACAAGCAGTCTGGGGTGGTACAGTGTTGGAAAAATGTTCCTCACAACATTGGAGACTTAAATCTTTGAGCAACCTGTTGAATGACACTCTGGTTTAACATAAAGATCTCTGAAAAAAAACAACATGTAGCAATGCAGAGATGTGCTGCATTGCTCACCAGAGAAGCCTGCTTGCACACAATGGAGGCCTACAGTAACTCATAATCACTGAATCACTGTCTCTTTCTCAAACACTCAAACAAAACACACACACACACACACCTCAAACACACACACTGTGCAATTGCCCGGTGATGCAGAGAGAGAGCGTTAGCAAGGATAAAGCGATTTCACGGTCTGAATACAGACAAACAGAGGGCATTGTCCTCCATGTCGGACACACACACACACATTCACGCACACACACGCACAAACGTGACAGAAGATTGGGACGGACAGGAAGGAAGGACGGATCACTAGATCCAAGTATGAATGTGCAGGTTGACCACACACAGGACGAGGATTAGACCGTCTATGACCGAGAAAAAAGTTTAAAAAAGAAAATCAAAGAAAACTTTTACACGTCAAACTTCAGACAACAAAAGACTAACTGGTTTTAGCGCTAAACTTTTCATTCAGCATTTTCTCCAACTCCCTTTTTTCCCTCCACACATACACACAAAACATGCACACACAATCACAAACTCCTTAGACGTCTGGCAAAAGGCAGTCTACAACAAGACAAGCCAAACAACTCCACCCACCCACTAGAGAAACAATCCCGTCTCATTTGCATCCTCCCCCTCAGCTAGTGACACACACACACACACACACACACACACACACACACACACACACACACACACACACACACACACACACACACACACACACACACACACACACACACACACACACACACACACACACACACACACACACACACACACACACACACACACACACACACACACACACACGAGAAATTGACTGATTTTGATGGCAACAGAAGAAATGCTCCAATAACATTGTTCCTGATCCCAACCTGGGAGGTTCAAGTTCAAGTTCTGGATCCGGTCCGAGTGAAGCGCCACGCCTCGTTGGAGCGTCCAAGAGTGTTGAGCAACTTTTAAGGGCTGATGTGGAGCTGTGAGTTTCTCAACGAGGTCAAACTGCTTGTAGAAGTATTTCATCAACCAATGTAAGCTTTTCTCAAAGTTTCTTATTGGATGATTGCCATGACATTTTATGAAGACATTCATCGTCCCCTCATGATGAATTGTAAACTTTCATCATCAGGTCAAATTTAGAATTTGTCCAATGCTTTTGCTTACGACCAAATACCGTCAAAACCAATGGTAGACTCGCTAGTATTTAATCAAATAATGTAACCTTTGTTGAGACAAGAAAGTCACATTCAGACGGATCAATATCAAGAAAAGGGATTGAAGTAGTATCCAAACAAGACTAATCTTTTACTTGAAACACTGTCAGATATTAGATTGGCAAAACAGATTGGCAATCGGGCAGGAACTGACTATAATAGATGGACCAGGTATCTGTGACAATCTAGTTCATCTCTATTTTTATATACTGGAATTAAAATTCCTTCAATTTTGACCAATCTGTCTCTGCATTAAAAAGTTTACACTTCTTTTTTCACCAAGTTGCTGGTGTATAACTTATGTCAATAACAAATAACAACTCAGTTATGTATTTGTTACTTTTTGTTTTACAAAGTTAGGTAAGCAATGTTTAAATAAAGCCTGAAGTCTCCTTATAGATCACAGAATGATCACAGTCTCTCAAAATTGCAATCCGATCGGTACTCGTATTGGCCAATAACAAAAAGCCCCGGTATCACTATCAGGACGGAAACAGTTGAATCATTGCATCCCTATTAAACACTTAAATTAGCCGCAACATTACCTTAATAGGCTTTTAAGCACCACCATTACTTTCTAATCTGCGTTTTTCTTCTTTAAATCTCTTTAACTTTAATTCAGTCACCACTAATAAATCAGCCCTGATTGTTTTTACACAAGTTTGATTTGTCAGTTTGGTTTAATGTTTTATTATTTGTCACTCAACAACCTCTCCACTCTGTCCAACTTGGTGAGACCACACACCCTTCATCACCACAGACAGGCCTCGGGGCAACGTGATGCCAACTGGACAGACGAGTGTGTGTTTGTGTGTGTGGCCATTCATCTGTAAGTGTGTCTAGGTGTGGGGGGTGAGGAGACCGGCAAGACCGTGAGAAGTTTTAGTCAGGAGAGAGATAAAACAGACGGAGAGCGATGATGGGAGGAATGAGAAAAAGAGACCGAAAGTAGCAGAAAATGTGCTTTACTGCATAAAAAAAAAAAAAGTTAGTAGGTGGAAGGCAATGTGTGGGTGAGGAGAGAGAAAGAGGGAGGGAGGAGGTGGTGAAGGGTGGGAGGAATGTTAAAAGCTTTGTCTTCAACTCTATTTAAAAAAACAACCAAACACTTAAACACTGACTTATCGATTCATTGAACGCCAAACGACAGAAAAAAGGATTACAGATTACATAACATGTGAGATGTTTAGTAGTATTTCCCCCGATACAAACCACAATCTGCTCAGCAAAGCATGAAAACAAATGAATATCGGCGTAAATATAAAAGCTGAAAATGGTCGGGGAAAATCTGTGGCTGCAGCACAACTGAGAGGGAATCGTATTGCACAAAAGAGCTGATGGGGAATTTACTGTTTTCACCACAAACTACAAAAAACAATGTGTTGACTTTGAGGACGGATAAACAGTTCAAGATCCGTTCACATTGAGCTGAAGCAGCTGTCAAGAGATGACTTCTCGGGCCACTGAGGACAATAAAACGTTGAACTTAAAGTCAGTCCATTCAGTGTTTTATGTGTGTCCTCGCTGTGACATCGCAAAGGATGAGGACTCACAACGTGAAAGTACAGATTTCAAGCTGCAACAGTGCTCGGCCACAGCGACGTCTACAACGTGAAGAAATACCAATAAAATGAATATTTTCCGTCTGTTCGTACAGATAGACTCATCGAGCATTCGCAACTTGTCAAGAGGTAAGATCCTATGAATCAGCTCAGCGTGGTGTGTGTGTGTGTGTGTGTGTGTGTGTGTGTGTGTGTGTGTGTGTGTGTGTGTGTGTGTGTGTGTGTGTGTGTTACCAACAGGATGTCAGACAGACAGCTGGAGCACACCCACAAACACACAGATCAAAGCTCTGCTGAGTGTGTGTGTGTGTGTGTGTCAATATTAGCTCATCCTCTGTCTGTTGGATTGCCGATACTGAAGCTTCGTGGTCACAACGTTTCAGTGTGACTCAGCGTTTACTGGACCGTCCAGATGGAGTCATAGTTTCATCTTATTTCATGTGTGTGTGTGGGTTCCTAACAGATACTGTAGTGCTGTCAGTAGCATCTTCTGACCATTTTACCCACAACTGATGCGTTTCTACCAGCGAGCTCTGCTGCCTGACGTGCCGAGCTGCAGACTTTTAATGCCCTCAGGCCTGCGAGGCACTTCTCATCCCCGGCAACTGCGCTGGTCGCCTTGGAAACCAATTCAAAAGCTTCCTTTATTAAGACTAGACTCAGCAACAAAGCTCTTACTCACCCAATCTGCACACACACACATACATGCATACATAGAGGGAGGGTTAACCCAGGGCAGAGCACCATGCATTCTTCGACAGGAGACGGACTCCTTAAGATCGCCCCCCCACCACCACACACACACACACACGTTCTCTCCCCACACACACACACACACACACACACTTCCACACAAAAAAACCTCCACAGATCTTTCTCCCCTTCCCTCCGCTGAGCCCCAGTCTGTGGTCGAAGCAGAAAACTCTCAGGGCGTAATATGACTCTGCCTTTATAAACACGCAGAGACGGAGAAAAGAACAAGTGAGAAACTCAACAAGAGGCTGAGAGAGAGAGAGAGCGGAGGAGGAAGAGGAGAAACCATCAATGCCAAGACGAAGAACAGAAGTTCAAACTTTGTTTCACAACTTTGTTGTAGAGTCAATAAACTTTACATCTATTCTCTTGAGGTTTTTGTCTCTTCCTACCTCTCAACACACACACACACACACACACACACACACACACACACACACACACACACACACACACACACACACACACACACACACACACACACACACACACACACACACACACACACACACACACACACACACACACACACACACACACACACACACACACACACTGTACGCTGCTCAAGTGTGTGTTGAGGAATCAAATCACACATCTGGCAGTAACGCTGGAAGTGTGTGTGTGTGTGTGTGCGCTACATTACTAGCAGGTATGCTGGCATCCCGTCCAGGTCAAACCAAAGTCAGTGGTCTGAGAGATTATCAGGGAATGTGAACATGAACACAGAAACATACATATTCAAAATGAAGGCTATCGTTTCAACTGAACCTGGTTTTCAGAACAAAATTGAGGTAAAGTTTGTAAAAACCCACTCAGCCCTGAATTCAGAGCTAAAGCAATTCATGGATCGGTCTATCAATGGAAAAAAAAAAAAAAGGTACTATGTTGATAGTCGATTAATCGTTTCAGAAAAAACACCAAACTCTCTCTGGTTCCATCTTTTTTAATGTGAGGCTCTGCAGCTTTTTTAGATCATTGTAAACTAAAATCTTTCTAATTGGTTTGCCTTCTTATTTCCTTCATAAGGATCATAAGATTGCTCGAATGCGTGAGTACATGTGTGAGTATTCAACTCCGTGTCTGTCCGCGGCTAATCTCACATTCTGCTGAAGCAAACTGCTAAATATTTCCGGTGTTCATTTATGGCTGCATACTCGAGGATCTCTCATGGTTACGGTTACTCAGACTCTCACAAAACAACCGCCATTGACTGCCCGCTGACTCCTCACTCACTACTCTTAACCGGCCTCCAGTTGGTAGGAGTGGCTAATGATAACACAGCTGAGGGCATCGCCGACTCCCAGCCGCTGTTCTGTGGCCAGAGACAGAGTGAGGGGGAAATCATAGACTGTATGTCTATGGTGAAAACAGTTTGCTCACTAGTGATGTTTTTGGTGTGTTTGGCTTTAAGCTATCAGCTATCAGCTAACTACACACACAGCTGAGTGCATTGCCTCCGCCTGGCCGCAATTCAGCCGCAACTCAGCAGCCAAAGACAAAGTTACTCTGTGCCTTTTTATTTTTTTCATCACGTAACATCCTAAATAAATGCTTCAAGTAGCGGTTGTTTCTGTGAGACAGAGCTGAGACATTCACCAGCACAGAGTCGGTGCAGACATCTACAAAAATTTAATGAGAGCTTATCTGTTGTTGGAGACATGCAGTTCAAATCAAACATTTCACCTTTATCGTTTTAAAGATGGTTTTTTTCCCTGAATTTTTTTGATTGTGATGTGCATAACAACAGCTTAAAAACTTCCTCGTTCCTGATGTTTTTCGGTGTGAGATCTCCTTAGAACAAGGCAAACGTTTACTGGCAATATTTGGTCATGTTGCAAGAGCTATGAGAAGTTCAGCAAAATATGTTTTTACTTCTTTAACTGGTTTATCTGAATGTTTTTAAAAGGCCTACAGTCTGAGCCACAGTTCTGATGCAATGACTGTGTGAAACAAGACACTTTTTTCTTTTGTTAACTTTCCAGATATTCTCTGTGGGTTTACGCATGCGGACTTTCCAGAAACCCCAACAGCAGCTGGGACCTCGTTAAAAAGCAGGATGAGTAGTCGGAGTTTTGAGTAACAGTCTTTTCGATAGAGCAGGTAAAGCCGCGTACAGGAGCTAGTTTTCTTGGCCTCACGTCTCTTTAACATTCCCTCGTCCTCACTGCCTCTGTTTATCTCCATCCCTCCCCTCCTCTGTCTCACCCCTCCATCCGTCTCCCTCTGGGGTGGAAGTGCCTGGTACCACCAGTCTCTCTCTTTCTCTCTGAAAGAATTGATTCTCCAGTCTAATGAATCAGCACAAAACACACAACCACAGCCAGACTGACACACGCACACGCACACACACACACACACACTGATCCATGTGCACTTAATAAATAACCTAACACATTTGCAACGAACACACATTCAGATTCAAACACCAGCATATTTGTGTTTATAAATCACATGCTCTCCACTGAAGCTTGAACACTCACAAGTGAAAACACGCGAGACAAAAAACATGAAACGTATCATCTTCATTTTCTACAGGATGATGTTGCTTGACCAGATATCAAAGTCTGAGCAAGCCTACAAACAACAACAAAACAGCCAACTGATAGCATCTGCCATCAACTGCAGCATCGTCATGGTAATCACCAGAGTGTTTGCAGCCACAGAGAGATGAGCGAGATCAAGAACGTGTCAAAGTCATGTGGTCAAATCGTGAGCATCCGACTGACTCGGAGCCAAATGATGTTTCTGCTGCGATGCGTCTCAGGAGCCAAACCAACGAGGCTTTACTCAAATCGTCCATCTTACTCTGTGTTGCTCAAACAGACGCAGTCACTGCTCTGCCTCTGATTCTGACCGCACGATTTCAAAAATGCATTTATGGTCTTCTAGGCCTCCGAGGATGAAAGCATCTGACAAATAGTGTATGTAATGATGGTGTTGTTGTTGTTTTGTTATGACTCTGGCCATCGGATAATATTTTACTCACTCAAGTTAATAGCAGTGATTTGAAAGCAGTAGCAGCTTTCCATCGGAGAACAGTAAGACAGGGACATAAGTAGCAAGAAACCCCATATTTTGACAGAAAATACACAGTTTGGGTAATCATTTGACTTCCATTTCTCTTTGATTTGGAGGGTTTGTTTGCAACCTGCCTGGTCACTCATGCTGCCTCCCATACGAGACACCTTTCTGGAAATAACCCCAAATTCCCAGACACTCAATTGGCGAGACAAAAATGTTAATAACAACTATTAAAACCAAAACCCAGATTGTACAAAATGACTAAACTTTCCCCTAATATTGTCAGTGCAGAAGGAAACAAAGTCCTCTCCACTTAAGTGGTGCAGACAGAATAACTCCCCAAAGAGTCAGACTGCACACACAGCAATGCAGCGCTCTACTAAACTGGTGTTACATAAACAGATCTGCTGCAGATGCATCGGATCAGGATTTCCTCAACAATCATGAAGCTCCGCGAGGAATCGAGAGAACGAGAAAAACCAACAGCAGCACATAGACTGTAACTCATATCTCAGTTAGCTTCAAAAAGCTATAAATAGTGAGGATGTGAAAGAAGTTTAGAGAATCAATAGTTATCTTTATACAACCTGAAGAAAAACGCTAAATCTTAAAATAAAGAAAGCATGACAGCTGCATGAAACACTGACTTCTGTTACCCTCAAACCAACAGAAGCTGCACTTCAGAGCTGGTGAACAAAATAAACACTGCAGCACTTCAAAGATGAAAACAGACAAAACCAGGAGAAAAATAGTTTCTGTCGAAGACGATATGAACTAAAAAGAACAATAAATTCTTACAATTTGTTTGATAGAAACTAGAGTATTCTTTGTTTCAATAATTTGGGATTCAGACATTTATTAATTGAAATTGGCTTATTAGTTAGGGCTGCCCCCTCTTATGTGACTAATCGTTGGTTTTTGTGTTGGTCAACTAAGATTTCTATCTTCTTTATGATTTTTAATGCTGAATGACTTATTAAAAGAACCATTTCCACAAAATGTGTTGTTAACACAAGATTTAAATGGTGTTTTTTTGGCGTTATTCTTTGTGGAGAAATTTGGTTTTACAGATCTGTTAATTAAATCAAGTTATCAATTATTCAACAAAACCATATTAGTCTTAAGTAAGCCCAAGAATTTCTTTGGTAGAGGACAGGCCAAGTATAAGTAAAGGTGGATCCGTCAGAGATTCATAAAGCTTGGTTTGGATTGATTGAACTACAGTATTCTTAGTTTTAATTATTTGGGATTCAGACAATACATTTATTGAAAATTGTGACATTAGTTAGGACTCCGCCCTTTGAGTTGATTAATCGGTGGTTTTGGTGTTAGTCACTAAAGACAAACAT